>NC_135090.1:10930000-11236250 GCF_051107435.1 Chaetodon auriga | reverse complement strand
GTCCAAATCATAAGAGCACCCACAGAAATGTGAAAATGCACGCACTGATTTACAGTGGAACAACAAGCTAATGTAAAAGAAAATATTTGTATCATCCCCCCATACCTTTTGCATATAAATTGAGGGGAAAGAAGTAGTGTGGAGAGGAGTAATGAGGGGAGGAGTAAGAAGAGGAACACACGCAGCATATCATCAGACTTTCAGCCACAACCTCCCAAAACCACAGAAAAATAAATAAGCCAAAAAGGGGGGAAAAAAAACTTCTAGGTCTGGAAAAAATGATCTCATGTTTAGTCATGTAGCTTTACAGGACGATACCCAGGACACAACTAAATATTTTATTATTGTATTTTTATGACAACCTTGTCAAACTGCAGAACAGAGCTGCAGGTATAGGAAAGAGGGCAAGAAAGAGAGGGAGAGATGAAGGCAAAGTGAAGCCTGGGTGGCCAAAGCGCTGCCGGTGATGTGTACGTTAGAGCCGATTGCTGGAAAAGCACTTATAAAGCCAGTGACATGGAGATGAAAGAAACTCCCCCGATCAGTGAACCATCCACTGACACTGGCAAGCAGGCTCATTTTAATTACCAAAGACTTCATTTGACAAATATGATTAACATAAAAAGAGAGATGGCAAGATGTTCCAGTCCCCGTCAGTGAGTTTAGAGAGCAGCTCTCACTGAAGGCGACTGACAGCTCGTGATGAACCAACTGTTTGAGTTAGAGACACTGGTGCAGAAGCCACTTTGTCATGGTGGTCAAACAAGAGTCAAGAGTAGAGTTACATTATAGCTGGTGGTTTTCAAGGGAGACGGTACAGCTTTGGAAATGATCAGCCTGTGCTGCAGGTTCAACTGTAAAGCATCTATGATGTGAGCATGAGCTGGGGTGGGAGTCTTTTTCCAAAACAGCGCTTGTGTTTATCTTTATATCCACTTTCATTCTGAAGCTGTATGTGGGACGTGAGCACATTTTTTTAGGGTGACAACTGTTTCCCCAGAATTTGCGAAATACTGGCAATCGTCAACTTGTAATCCAGCTAATGTGCTCTGATCTGTCCAGAGCCTCCTGCCTCCTTTAGATTGAGCAAAGTATTTCCATTTGCTGGACTCCACACGCTGGAGGTGTTGAGCACACGTGCGCACACATCTTCAACGCAGAACTGAACCGATTTATACCGGATTGTTGTTGTCACAGCTCCCTATACTGGTGACCGAAGCACCACTAGTAGCTTAGTTGTGTTTACTTGTTGGTTAAAAACTCATTAAAAAGCTCCATAATCTACAGAAATGATCACATTGTGATAGCTGTGTCTGGCTGCTGTCCGTATAAACAGTGTTTGTATAGACCTCGTTTTATACTGAACTGAATGTAACAGGTTGAACAAGCACCTGGCTGAATGTACTTCTGAACTGTAGACATTTCACTGCAGTGTGAACTGTGATGTGTTCACTTACTGATGTATGCAGTGAAGTGCATTGAAATGGTGATGCAATCATGAAAGTGAAGGGACAGGTTGATTTGAATCAATTGATTTGTGATACTAAACACTGTGGTTACATTTTTAAGGCTATCAATACTTCATATTGTGGTTAATTTATAGCAAAATTTCTGTGGAGGTTCATGAAGTTTGCAGTGTGGCAGGCACCATAAAGCAACAATAACACCAGAAAATCTGCATCAGAAATGATCTATTTTTTTTTTTTCTTTTGCATCAAGGGCTTTCACATACTGCAATTTTTGTAAGGTTTGATGGTTTTCAGTCGGAAGTTTAGCCCAAGCATAAAACTATGAGTGGGATTACACCTCGGGTAAAAATGCATTACTGGAAGTGCTGCACTGCTATTCTTATCCCCCCAAATGTGCAGCAGATTCCCCAAACAGCTTGTTGTGTCACATTTAAATGATCAGAAAATATTAGAGGAACTTTATTGGGATGCCATCAGATGCTGTGATTACCTGAGGGGTTCCTGAAGCAGGACCTCTTCCAGCACGGCCTATGATCTGTAATCCAGCTGGGAAGATAAACATCCATTCATTCAAAAGTTTTGTTCTATTGTTCATGTGAGAATTGGTGACGGATCCCTTCAGTGCTGTTCCTCAGCAGTTCTGGCACTGTGGCGAGCAGACAAGTCTAATCTATCTGGAGCAGACATGTGTAAACATATTTCACATAAACAGTCTCAGCGCAAGTAGGAAAAACCACTGATTCAACAGATTGTGACGAACACCCAAACAAGGCCAGACGAACACACTTTTATGACATGAGACAAACCTGAAGTGCCACAGTGCTATAGGCACACTGCTGCTATCTTCATCATCATCGTCTTCATCATCAAAGAGTGGCATCAGTCTCCCAGCCCTATCAGGCATCTCATCATACACCAGAATTGAGAATATAACCAAATGAAACATGGCACCCTTAACATACACAGTAAAGAGTGGGTGACCTTCTTCCAGAAAATCAACGCAGACATTAGTCAGACAGCAGAGGTGGGGGTGGGGGGTGAGTCGAGGCAAGGTGCTGACATGGGTGTGTGTGTGTTTTTAGTGTGGCAGTGGAGAGGGAGAGCTAAGAGGTTTGAGCGGTTGGATTAAGAGAAGGAGGGTAATTCAGAAAGGAGGAGCTGAGGGCACACAGTGGTTTGGCGACTGGAAGAAATAGGTTGGAGAAAGAAGGGGGGAGGGGGCTGGGGGAGTGGGGAGGCAAGCTGATATATGATGTGGTATTGGGGTCTCATCCAACTTCTACACACATGCACACACACGTACGCATGAACCCTACATTTCAGTGGCCACCCAGCCGTGTAAACACCCCATGACTGGCTGGTGGGTAAAGCGCCCAGCCAATCAGAGGGTGAGATGTAGAGGAAGGTGGGACAACTGAGCCAATGAGTCAGCCTCTGGGTGTGGAGAGAGAGGGAAGGAAAGAAAGACCGAGAGAGCCAGAGTGACAGAGGTCAGGAGTTAAACTCATCTCCCTCACTCCCCCTGTCCCCCTCTGACTCCCTCCCTCACAAACCTTAAAACGCTCGCTCCCAAGGCCCTGATAAAGTACTTTATCGCCAGTGTTGCACAAGGTCTAAAATGAAAGTATAATATTTCTGCCATGCAGTAACTGTCTGTAAAGTCCGTGTATGCAGCCAATGCACAACTATGTTAGTCCACCTCTGTTTAGACCTGTGAAAATGAAAGAAAGTCTCCTTCACTCCAGCTGAGTTGCTCCGCGCTCATGATTTGCAAAACAGAGAGGGAGTGAAGCTTGTACTGTACGCATGTCGATCAGAGTGGAGTTAACAGGGAGAACTGAGGAGGAGACAGAGTGAAGGAGAGAGAAAGGAGCTGAGAAAGAAACAGGACCAGAGAGAAGTGTCTCGTTTCAGATTTACAGTGGTGGTGGGAGAGATTTGGCTGTGTTCTTATAGCACACTGAGGACCGAGCCAGAGGAGGAGTAAGAAGACAGATTTACATGGTGAGAACAGCTCTGGCTGCTCTGGAGCGGCACAGTGGACACATACTGTTCTCTGGTGATCTCTATATTTTAAAAAAAAACTACTGCATGACAACTGCCTCAGCGTGAAAACCCCGTACTTACATATTAAAAATCCACACTTTTTTCCACACTCAATCATCATGTGAAATGAACAAAATCATGTTTTCCAACACACAACAGTCCAAGTCTCAGATTTTAGCGTAGAATTACGAAGATATATGGACCCAATGTCCAACAGGGGTTTAGTGTCATGGTCTTTCTGCTACAGTATGTGTATACAAGCGGTTGATTCACCAAAGGTTCACGTGGTACAAATTCTATTTAGTCAATAATTTAATTGAAAATCAATATTCCAACAAGAAATATCTCAACAACTATTTAATGACCCTCCATGACATTTTGTGCAGATTCATGGTGCCCATAGGATGAAGCCTGATCCCCTGAATTTCCATCGGGCGCCATCATCAGGTCAGAGGTTTGATTTGTTTAATACTTAAGGTTCGACCAGATATCTGGGAAACTACTAACATTCCCATCAGCCCCAGCTGTACTTGGTGTTTAGGCTAATTAGCAAATGTTTGCATGCTAAGAGGCGAAACTAGATACGATGGCAAACATGGTAAATACTTGTTAAACATTCAGATTCAAATGACTTGACTGTCCATAAATTTACATGAATAGGAAATGCATCGCAGGGACTGGTATATGGGACAATATGTGTGGAATATTGTCAGGCGAGTTTAGGCAAGTGAGCTCCAAGGGGCCTATTAAAACAGGCTCTCACTGAGGATGGTCCCAGCTGATGGAATGAAGCATTTCTTGTTAGCATTCGTACTGGCCAGTGGGACTTTCGGTCTGCAGCTGGATGGCAGCAGCTGTAATGCTGAGTGGAGGAGCATGTTAGCATTGTTGTCGTGAGCCTGTTAGCACGCTGGCATTAGCTCATTTAGCTCAAAGCACTGCTGGGCCTGTGTACAGTCTCACAGAGCTGCTAGCGTGACTGTATAGACTCTTAGTCTGCTTCTAAAATGAAGAAAATCCACTTGACTGAACTGAACATGCAGACTTCTTGACAAGGTCTCACTCTGAGTTTGCATCTGTCAAACCTCCACTGTTTACTTCCACAAACATTTAGTCGCACCACAGACTATCATTAATTTCACTCCGTGTAACCAGTAATAACAGAGCAGAGCAGGAAATGGGCCATCATGAGTCCCTGTGTGAAGGTCTGTCCTGTGTGTCTCCACTCCTGACAACACTGGGATAAACCCCTGTGTGTGTGTGTGTGTGTGTGTGTGTGTGTGTGTGTGTGTGTGTGTGTGTGTGTGTGTGTGCGTGCTTCTTTTGGGGTTTTGCTCCTTATTTAAGACCAATATTTACCCAGCAGCCCTAGGGTGAGATTACCTCATATTCTCCCGCCCAGCTGTGCTTTCTCAGCGTTTCCACGACAACCGGCGGAATGTCCCATCATGTTTATCCGCCTGCCCGAAAAACAGAGAGCGAGAGGAAGAAGGAGAAGCAGCAGCGGAGGGAGATGGAGAAGGTACACTGAGGTTGGAGTGTGTATACAACGCACACTCTTTTGCACTCACACTGTAAAACTTGTGTATGTGGAATAATCTCACAGGAATGCATTAGTCACTTCAAACAGCAAAAACACCCAGAGTTAGTGCTGGTACCCTGATGTGACTGAGGGAACGTTCACACCACCAGGAGCAACGTGCTGCTGACAGGTGATCAATACTTCCATCAGCCACACACACGAGAAGTTTCTCATTTCTTAACCATTTTCATTCAGTTGACGAGGGCACAAACTCCTTCCATCTATGTTTGATTCAGGATGACTAATTACTTGCAGAAATTTTAACTGCCCCTATTCATCATTTACAAGCAAAATCTAAACATTTAATTAATGGCTTATAACACAATATTAACACATTTCTTTGAATGACAGCAATGAAGCATCCATAGGGTATAAATATGTATGTATATAATTGTACATGTTACACTTCTTACAGTGTGTTATAAAGCATCTATTAGCTCTTCATATACATATAAATACAAACTTATGATTACATGTAATTACAAATATGTTAGATAATGTCTGAGGACAATACCTCCATGTATCCACATACTATAAGAGTAGTTAAATTCAGTCAGTGACCATAACCCCTGACCTTGTGGAAGGGAGAAAAACTATCCTTCGGGATTGGTCCATTTTTATACTACTAACATAACCAGTTACCTTGTAAGTTCGCTTCCAAGTTTGAATTTGCATTTCTCTGGAACAATTCGTCATCATGAGTGGGCTTTAAAACCACCAGCACTGCATTAGCTGAATTCAGCAGCTTTCAGAATAGCACACTCTCTCCTCCTTAAACCACAGTAGTTGAGTTGCCCTTGAGTCAGTTATTTAACCCCAAGAAACTAACACTCTGGAGACTGTGTCTGTTCTGGACAGTTCCTGGATCTGTGTTTGACACGTAACCTTTCCTGCTGCCTATTCAGTTTTTGAGACTGCCCAATTAAAGTATAATAAATTTTTATTCGGAAAAAAAGTGGAGTCGTTGTCCTTCCACATGACCTCGGCAGCGAGTTGAAACATTTCAAATAAGTTGAGAAAGAAAAAAATATTCATGTCAAACTTCAATGATCAGTCTCAACTCATATTTGTCATCACACTATCATCATCTGCAACAATTACACTAATGCAGGACTCCTTATAGTGACCATGCACTCTCTCCAAAGTCATACAGTTATACCAGTGGCTCTCTCAGCAGTCCCTGCATTGTGGACTCTGTCCTGCCATGGGAACGGACAGTTATTTACTTTAATTTGCAACAGAAAAGCGTGTGGTGTATAGCGACTGTTAGGGAATGTTCTGTTTGGTCTTCCCCTGGCCTGTTTAAGTGATAAAAGTGTCATTATTTAGCCTCTGAAGCAGAGGGGAGAGTGCAAACAAGACTGTGTGACCCTCTGTCAAGAGCCTCCGTTCTTCAGAAGCTCATTAAGGGCCTCTGTGAGGACAGCGCATCAATTGACGGGTCCCTCCAGCTTCCTCTCGGCCTTTTTAAGCCCCTCTCATCGGATTCAACCCACTCACCGACCAACTAACGTTAGAAATGGACTCAATTTAGAGCTAGAGCGAGCATGAAAGATGGCGCGCTGTGAGGAGGCATAGGCGACTTATTAAAACAGCAAGAAGGCCCTTGGACTTGAGCCAAATAGGATCTCACCCTGTCGTGCCCTGACCGGATTTGGAGAGGTTTGGATTTACTTGTTGAGATGCTCCTCTGCCTCGGTGTCTGCGTCTTGTGAATATTTTCAGTCAGTCCTGGACGCGTTTTGGAGCTTGGCTGAATAGCAGACGTATAAAAGTGGCGTATCCTCTGTGAGACGCCGTTTGGGACTGATCGTGGAGATGCAGGGCCGCTTAGCGGACTCCACGTTGATGCATTTTGTCAGTGACATGAACCTGATGCAGCGTCCTCAAAAGTGCTCTTTAGAACCAAAACAGCTGGTGGATAATGACCCATCCAGTCCGAACAACCAGATGCGGCTGAACGAGCTGCCCTGGAGCCGGGACCTGGAAAACAGCGTGCGCACCGAGCATTTGGTGATGGGCGCGCAGAGGCACTACAGCCGCGGGGCGCACGGGCATCCCAACAAGTCCAGACGGAGGAGAATCATCACCGTGGTCCAGCGGCAGGCGGCCAACGTGCGCGAAAGGAAGCGGATGTTTAGCCTGAATGAGGCGTTTGACGAGCTGAGGAGGAAAGTTCCCACATTCGCCTACGAGAAGAGATTGTCCCGTATCGACACACTCCGTCTGGCCATCGTCTACATCTCCTTCATGACGGACCTGCTGGAGCAAAAGAGTCAGAACAGTCCGATATGAACTTTACTCCCTGGAGATTGGACCGGATTGAGATTAACACTGATGACAGAGACACTGAAATGGTTGAACTGAACTTCTGAATATACAGTCATCTTTATCCCAACTGTGATATGAGTCCGTTTCTGAAACCTTGGAACTAAACAACAGACTTTAAATATGGGAAACCATCACAGTTTTTTTTTTTTTTTTTCGTTTCAAAACTCCCCTTCCTCTCTGAGAAGTAGAGCACTGACACGCAATCTGATACCCACATGATAAATTACTAGACTCGACCAAAACAAGCTGAGCACCTCCTCCAAATCTTTCATTTAATATATGTGACTTATTGTTACCTTTAAAATAAATGAATATGCTATGATAATGCATGTGTTCTTTGCTCTGCGTCACACTTAAACAGCATTCATTTAATTTAATCTCGTTGGCCAATAATGCCGATTAATGTCCCTGACAGTTTTAGGACCTAAATGCATTTATTTTGTTGAAGGCAGCGTCTATTTTAAAAGTGAATTTGAAAAACTAACATTTAGTAGAAGTGCCAGTAGTAGATACGGGCTCTATGATCTTTAAGGAGGAAGCCATGAAAGACTTCAGGTGTGTTATTTCAGCACCCTGGAGAGCGACAACACACACTGAACAGGTGAGGCCGAGAACAAGGTCAGCTTCAGGTTTT
This sequence comes from Chaetodon auriga, assembly GCF_051107435.1. Taxonomy (NCBI): domain Eukaryota; kingdom Metazoa; phylum Chordata; class Actinopteri; order Chaetodontiformes; family Chaetodontidae; genus Chaetodon; species Chaetodon auriga. Next base: position 11,228,188 of record NC_135090.1, on the reverse strand, counting down.
CCTCCAAATGAAAATGAGATGAAATAAGAAAAAATGATTGTAACTCAAAAGCCTATCAACCGTGTCAGATGAGTTAAGATGCTTTGAATGTCAAATCCAAGGCTCGCTGCATGACGCTGTCTTTGGCACTGAGGTGCGAATTGAGTCAGAGATATGATGAAAGAGATGAGACAAGCCCCGGATGTAAAGTGAGTGACAGAGGCGATGGACAGGCTCTCCGGCGTGGACTGAAAGACGGATTGGTGGTGAAGGGGGATCCAGGCCCCAAAGGCGCTTGTGGCGGTTCCTCCTTAAATAAAAGGAGACCGGACTCTGTGGCCCTCTCCATGTGTCATCCACCCTCATCAAAGGTGAGGCCTCCCTGTGGAAAATTCACACCACAGACCAAAAGTTGCCAGATATCGTTTCAGCCACAAGTAAACGTGTCTCAGTGGATTCTGATATTATATCGCGGTAGGCCTGAGAGCTGGGTGGCCATGTGTGCGTTGTTTGAAATTTGTGTGTGTGAGTGTCTCTCTCTCTCCCTCCTCCCCCGTCCATCTTCATCACCTCCTGTGTTTGCATTGCTCTCCAGCAGTACACCGCCTTTAGCGACCCCGCTGTGAGCACGGATCCGCCCTGAGAGCTCCCTGGCACGGCCCGTCTTTTAAACCTGAGCCGCGGTGTCTAGATCCCTGCGGGAGTCAGACCCGTTTAAGCGCATACCTCAACGCGGGGCCGCTGACGGGAAAATAAACACCACGGTCTGCTTACGAGCTCAGACCTCCTGCTGTGACAACCTCCTGAGTTTCAGTAGGCTGATATTTTTCACCGCCACCACTGCTCCCATCTCAGGCCGCGTCTAGACCTGTAACAAGGAGACTTGAGGCCTACAACCAGAGGGATTTCTGTTGTGTTTTTTCTGTCTTTGAGATTTTCTTTTCGTTTTTTTATTGGAAAAGGTAGGAATTAAAAACAAGCCCATGCATATTGACGCATGGCAGCTTTTAAATGGACCTGGAAAATGAAACATAAATGGCCACAAATTGTTTTGACAAAATCCATTTTATACACTTTAGCAGAGACATTGTTGTGTTTACAATAAACCCAAGAATGAAAGAAAAGAGCATCATGCAGTTGGGACAAAAATAACTTGGGGTGGGGAGGGAAGAAAGAATTCATCCCTAAAGACGGAATAGTTCCTACTGTCCTTGCACAAATCTACACCTATGATTCAATAACACCGCGCCCCGACTACACCCCCGTTCACAATCTTAAGGAGCCTGCACGCCTTAAACACCATTCCTGATATTAGCTAGAACTCTCCCTCTCCTGCAGTATAATGTTACACCCCTCCTCACCCAATCACAGCGCTCCCCAAAATCCTCCTGCCCGCTCCCCTCTATAAGAGCCCCGGTCGTCCCAGTCTGCCAGACACCTCTCCCTCTCTGTGGCGCACGAGATTTACAGTTATACCAGCCCGCGCCCCCACTGCAGGCCACACTGCCATTACCTGCCGTGTTTGTTGATGGTGTAACCAGTTAGGTCCCACAGACCACAGAAAAGTTTTGGAAGAGACGATGCGTCAAGAAGACTCCTCCCCAATGGACAGTGCGGGGAACAGCGAGGAGGAGACCGACCGTCAACTGCCGCGGAGAGGCGCAAGGAAGCGGCGGGCGACTCGGAGGAGCGCGGACGACGAGGAGGAGGGAGACATGGAGAGTCCGAGCCCGAGGAAGAAGGGATGCGGAAAGAGCTGCGACGGAGGAGGCGGCAGCACAGGGAGCGGCGGCAGCGACGGCAGCAGCAGCCCCGAGCCCTCTTTCGATGACCTACAGACGCAGCGCGTGATGGCCAACATCCGCGAGCGGCAAAGGACGCAGTCCCTCAACGAGGCATTCACGTCGTTACGTAAGATCATTCCCACCCTCCCGTCAGACAAACTCAGCAAGATCCAGACGCTGAAGCTCGCGGCCCGGTATATCGACTTCCTGTGCCAAGTTCTGCAGAGCGACGAGCTGGACGCGCGAGGGACCAGCTGCAGCTACGTGGCGCACGAACGCCTGAGCTACGCGTTCTCAGTCTGGAGGATGGGGGGCGCGTGGTCCCTGTCAACTACGTCCCACTAGCAGGGCTGCTGTGGACGGTGCTGCACGGTAGGCTGAGCGCCTTTTCACTCTACATCTTACGGGGACACAAGCGGTGCCAAGCGTTCCATGCGCATTTTACGCACCGACACCAGATGAAAAGTATAATTAGTATAGTTATAATGTCCCAATGGGGATACTTTTGCTGCATTTTTTGCATGGCATCCCACCACTAAAATACAATGAGTCTGCTTCATTCAGTCATGGAAAGGGTGTAGGTCCCTGCAGATAGGAACAACAGATCCACCTTAAAATACTGAATTCCTACATCAAGCCAAGAAACCACAAGGGGGATATGCTTTTTTCTGAAAGTACATTGCTTATCCCACAGGTCACAACACAGGTTACACGACTGCAAATATTACCTACAGATGCATTAAGAAGTATCTCACAACCTTAGTCCTACAAATGATACATTTCTATGTGTTGGATGTTCTTCTTCATCAACTTGTATTTCTTTCACAGATTATCTGGACTAAAGAAGGAGTGGATCAGGCCGGCCCTTCAGGTAGACTGAAACAGGCCAAACACAGCAGAGGCCCAGCCGCTGTGCTTCAGGCCTCAGAGGAGAGCGGGCTTTTCATACTTCCCATTGCACGGACTGTAATGTTTGCAAGGGAGCACTTAGGACAGACAGGACGGATATGAAGAAAGAAAGACCACTGCGACTATGAATGTTGTAAAAACAGAATGAGCTCTGAGGAACTCTTTTTGAAACACGAGAGAAACATGACAATTCATTCCACATTCCCTGTGACAATGTTTCACAGCAAATGAAGTATCTTGTATTTATTTTTCTACACATGTTCCAAATTCCTTTCCCCCGTTCAAATAAAAGTTATTTATTTTTTGGGATATCTCAGAATGCTGAATGGATCTGCAGTCTGCAGATTTTGAGTGTTGTAAATATTTGGCAATATCTTGAATTAAAAAATGAAAGTATACATTCTTACCTCTAAATTGTCTGGATATTCATTATAGACTTCAACATAAGCTCTATAACAAGAGGTTGAACAATAAAATGACAAAGTGGTCAACTTCAAGACCATCAGCTGAAGGCATGAGGGTGCTTATGTGACACCCAAAAATTGTTTTAAATACCTGAAATTTTTTGAAACAAACTCCTTTCCCATAGTCTCAGCACGTTAAGCCTGTGCAGAGAGTTTATTTTCATTGGTTGTTGCTGAATCCCCAGTTAACTAAACCACAGTGGAGGGAGCAAAAGAAAACATCTCATACCCGTGGCTTATTCTGTAGTGATTTCTTGAGCTCAGGGATCTGGGAAAGCCATAATTAGCTGGTGGTCTGTTTGAACAGGGTGAATGTGGAGCTGTGGGAGGCAGGCATGATATTCCCAGATGTCCTCCGAGCCACAGGTCAGCATGGGAGTCTCCTGCAGGTGCGACAGCAGCTATACCCCAAGAGCTCTGAAGGACAAAAGAGGTGGACACGGGTCATAATGTAAACTGAATGGCCTGTGTGATTACATATACCTGAAAGAAGGTGCTTTTCACATATCAACATCATATATTATCAAAACTAGACTTACTTAGTAATAGTATCATATAGTCCAAACCATGATGTTTAACTCAAAACTGACTTTACACAGTAGAATCTTTTTATTGTCTTTCTTCCTGTTCCAAATTATTTAAAAATATATCCAGCTTGATTTTTCCATTTGTTTGTCCCACAGATCAAGTTGATCTGAAATGAAAATGTGTTCCAAATTGTGCCACCAAAACTCACTTTTCTACTGAAACACTAAGTGTGAAGTATCCCTGGAAATAGAGCAAATATAATGATTTCATGACTGGGGACACTGAGGTATGTGTAGACATCAATCCTCTCTTAATTGGAGACCCATGGACAACACATGCCAACCTGCAGACACATAAGTCTTCTTGAGCAAAATCAGAGCATGTTAATCACTTTTCCAATTTGCACCCTTCCTGCCAAAAATATCTCTATAAAAAAAATATGAATACAAATGCCAGTGAATTGTTTGAGCTAACATAGATCTTTAGATGTATTTATTGAGGGTATGAGTGGATAAAATCAGGACTAGATGGGACCTCATTGCCTTTACTTGCCAAAAGCCAAACATTTCCTTCCCTTAAATGTCCATAGATGTCCTGTAATAACGACTTAAGACAACTAAGTCACAGTGAAATTCTCTAAAGATCCTACAGGTATAGGCAATTACAAGAGTATACAGTAATATCAGTGAGACATATCATAGATGAAAGATACTGAGGTCAAAACAAACACCTCATAGTGTGTTCCACGGGGGATGATTATGGGAGGATTACTGTGTTTTTGCATCACGGGTTGCGTGCGGAAGGTAAAGCCATCAGCTCTGACCCGAGGCCCTCGCCAGCCACCGGGGGGAATCAATTCCCACCCTTAGATCACCGTGGCCATGTTATCTTAAACTTGAGGCTGTTGCTCTGACACAGAGGAATGTCACCTCTGAGGCTTCAAAACACACACACACACACACACACACACACACACACACATATAGGTTATACACACACAGAGGGAGATTTCTCACGCCTACCAAACAGGGAAATACATTCCACAGAGAGAGAGAGGGACCCTGCAACCCAGCTCCTGCAGCCCCCCCCCCCTTCACTTTGATGTTTGAAGGTAATGGGATGATCACTTGTTATCAGTGTGAAGGAAAGGCATCTGGTTCTCTAGATTTAAGATGATAGACTCTTTGATGACTGGCACACACTCTCTCTCCTGCCCATTAATCACAGTTTATATCTCCTGTCTTTGAGGTCCTTTGGCTCATCTGACAGTCAAGGGTACGGGCCTGTGTGTGTTTTAATAATGCCAGGAGCTGTAAATCTCTGTAAAAACAGATTTCTAACTCCTCTACACTGACAGCAGACCCATGATGCTGTTTGGTTGTTTAAACACTCGAGCAGAGGCCTGCCTCTCTTACCTCTCCTGTTTACTTCTCTCAGCTCTCTGTCTCCCTCACTTCCATCTCTCTCTGAAGTCCCCCATTATGGAGTAACGAGAGCTGGTTTACATTAACCCTCAACACCACAAGAAGATGGGGGGGAGAGGAAGTTGGAGTGACACACACACACACACACACACACATACAGACTTGCAAGTCTGGCTTCCATTAGAGCTAATTATCTGTGTTTTATCTCAACCTGGGGCAGTTAGTGTGTGTAGGTGTAAGTGTATATATGTGTGTGTGTGTGCATTAGAGTCTCTTTTTATTTGTGCTGTGCTGCTTTTGGCACATGGATTTCAAATGAAGATAATTATACCTGAGAACATTCTCTGAACTGCAACGAACCACTAAACTGTGACAGTGTGATGATAGAGCACAGATACTAACCTGTTTTTGGTATGTAGCACAAACTGTGAGCATATTCAGAATGACTGAAGAGATCATATATGTTAAGTTAATGGTTTCCAGAGTTTTCTGCCTAGAACTATGCCAAAAACTATTTTGTTTAGTTGATGAGTTCAAAAATTATTGTTCAAAACACTCACAACACTGTCAAATGCGTCTGATGGGGATTTCATGTTAACTGAATATTTATTACGGCAAAAGTGCAGTGTTTTGAGGTCGCACTGGCTCATCATGCGTCATTTTAAGGGAGCCAACATCAGCTTACTCACTGTGAAATCAGTTACATAAAGTCTTTTGTGGCTCTCCAAAGTCAGAAAAATAACCCAGATGACATCATCAGGTTTGGACTTGAGAAACATTTCTTAATAGCAAGCCTACGTTTAAAACTGAGGGAGTGGGCTTTGAAAAAAGTGGGCATTTGTGAGGCAGGGAGGTCTAATGAAAGATGCCACAGCGCTGGATTGTGGAAATTAAAGGATCCAGCTCCTACTAGGGACTAAAAGTCAGGCTATGCCAGCCTCTGCTGCATCGGGTTTGATCGCCTGGTAAGGCCTTCTTTGGGCTCCAGACGTTCTGTATCTCAGTACAAGTAATAAGGAGAGTATTTGGCAGTGTTGCAAGTCATTTGAAGGAGAGCACTGCTTTCTAGAGTCAGGGGCTTTGTTAAAGCAAGCAGGAAGGAATAGAGTGACAGAGGAGTGACAGAAAGGAAGTCGGGGCAAAAACTGGCCCAGTAACATAATGAGCACACACACACACATTCCCTGAGGACGGTGCCAACTGCAGCCATCATTCCTGACCATTGACCTCTCAAAATGACCCCATCCCCAAGACTACAGCGACCCCCAGCTGGACCACGAGCCACCACATTCACAGTCACAAAGTACCCACTCAGTTCATTAATCCTTCTCAGATGAACGGGCGGAGGAGAACACAAAGCTGGAGTATGAACTGGGGAGAACAGGGGAGGAGGAATAAACGTCTGATTAGAGGAGCGAGTTTGAAAATGAACGGGACGACAGACAAGTGAGGAAAAGAGGAAGAAAAGGGGGCAGGAAGAAGGGAGCGAACTTTTACGAATCCTCTCAGAGCTCCTACCCCAGGGGTGTTTATCTTGCAGATTGAGTTAAGCACAAGCCCCTTATAACTCTCCACATACCAGACAATATCACAGTGACCCCCGCTTTACGAATATAAACATACGCGCTTTATCAAAGACCAGCACGGCTCATTCAAACACATAGGCTCTTTCTCCTAACTTAATTTACCTCGAACCTACACAAAGTTCCTTTATTGGATTTGAGCTGTTTTGAATGTCTAATTTAGGCTTAAAATTGGGAACTTCAGGAGGGTCTGTTGATGGAGATTGAATGGGTTTTCTCCATGTTTACCTTATGAAAACACACTGGTCTCTTATCATGCATAGGTGGACTATCAGTATGGAAAAGCCCCGAGGTCACGCACAGCACAGCAAGTGTTATTTCTACAGAGAGAGAGCATTGTTTGACTCAACATAGGTCCATTCACAATGATGGGAGTGTGTCTTTCACTGGGGAAATGTATGTTTCCTTGTTGTGTTAATAGTAGAGAGGATTGTCCTGACTCTGCCCAGAGACTCATCTCACTCACATACACACACACACACACACACACACACGCACACGTACAGACTCAGAGTGTTGCATCATCCTGGATTATAGAAAGTTTTCAAGATTTTCTCTGTTGAAAGCAATAACCAGAGCACAGCCGTAGTTTACTGCTGTTCTGAGGGCCTCCATTGTGAGCGAGTATGCATGTACGCACACACAGACACACACACACACGCAGGGTAAAGTGTGGGATGACTTGGCAGCATGAGTGACTCCAGCCTCAGTGTTGGTCTAAGGGGAGCTGTGCTGGGAGAGAGATAGACGTTGAAATCTGCTGCCTTCCCTCTGGTGTTCACTGTCGGGTGGTCTCTCTCTCTCTCTTTCTCCACCTTCTTTACTTCTCCCTCCTCAGTACTTCTCTCTTTACTTTGAGGTGGTCGGTTTCTGTCTCTCCACCCATCTCTTTCTCTCTCCTTTCCATCCCAAATCCCCCCCACCTCTTCTCTCCTCTTCATTTTTCCTTTTATCTATCTTGTAATCTCCTTCACACTGTTTAATATTTCCCCTCTCTCATTTCCTCCTCTTCTTCAAACGCCCTCCCTTTCTCCCCCTTTTGTTTACCTCCACACACAAACACAATAACACTCATCATCATGCCTCTCTATGTGCTCACTGCCACTCGCCAAAAGTGTGTGTGCAGCACTGGAGAGTGAGTGTACTTTGAGAAAGAAGGAAAACTCCGTCGAGACAAAGAGAAAGATGCCGGGACTGTAAGAAAACAAAGTCTTGCTGATGCAGTGATTACCGCCAGCCAGCATTTTTCTAGCCAGTTGTGCTCTGAATCAGTGTGTGAGCGTGTGTGTGTGTGTGTGTGTGTGTCTGTGTTTTTCCACTTTGCAAAAAGTTTAATATTAGAGCATTATATTTACTTTTCTGGCTGTTGTTCCTGTGCCTGCGTCTCACTTTCTTCTCTCTCTCTGAAGGTGTTGGTTGTGTGACTTTATAAGCCTGGCGTTTGGTGTCACATGAACCATTTGCATGTTTTTTCAAGTCCAGTAAAACAGGCCTAAATGCCCCATAATTCTCTTCCCATGGCTGCTTGGTCAGGGTTAGTGCCAACTTCCAAAGTCACACACACACATAGACACACAAACACTGAAGTCATGGCACACAACTAACAGGAAAAGTGTAAAGTAACACCACCTCTTTTAAAAAGGAGGCAAAAGGTCTTGTTAAGACAAAAATATAAATGCAAGGAAGGAGTGTGTGTGTGTGTGTGTGTGTGTGTGTGTGTGTGTGTGTGTGTGTGTGTTTCCAGCAAACTAGTCTCAAGAAATGATAGTATAATAAAAAGCCAGGCGCCTGCATTACAACAGGACAGAAGTGTGTGTGTGTGTGTGTGTGTGTGTGTGTGTGTGTGTGTGTGTGTGTGTGTGTGAGCACATGCTTGTGGGAGAGTTATAAATAGTTGGATCATCTGGAGTACATTAGAGGTACAGTGTTTTAAGTGAACAGGTCCGCTACCTGCAGCCACAGAAACCTCAGAACAGACACTGCCAAGTCCTAAGCTGGACACACACACAGAGAGAGAGAGAGAGAGAGAGAGAGAGAGAGAGAGAGAGAGAGAGAGAGAGAGAGAGAGAGAGAGAGAGAGAGAGCAGAGCATTAAGAGAATTAAAGAGAAATCAATCACTCAAGGCAGTAAGTAATTTTGCAAGACTAAGCTGAATAAAGAGTTGAACAGGTTGAGAGGAATCGCTTCATGTTATAACACAACCCAACTCTGGCTTTAATGTAAACAGAGGTCATTAGCGAAAATACCACAGGGGTATCAACTCTGCTATTAAACTGTGGGCCTGACATGAATTTAGAGGGAGGGGAAAAATAATGTCTGAACAAGGTTGTTTAGCTTAGAACTGGCCTTACGCCGCTTCCTGAGGCCACACACATGAACAGCACCTGCATGTGCTAGTGCACAAATCAACACAAAGTTGTGGTGAAGGTTATACACTTAAATAATACAGATTGCATGACCCAGAGACTATTAAAACCTTTCTTAACTTATCATTTAAAATCCTGTTTATTGTGTAATTCATTTACACTGTGTGACATGTATTATCTGTATGAGTGTGAAATGGCTGTTTACAGGACGACATTTTTACAGTTACTACTCATGCAAACCTCTACAGCCAATATTAATTCGTTTAATTTTATATTTATATAAAGTCCAGCTTTCACTTCATCTTCTTTCCAACGTTGCCACAAATCTAAGGAGTTTTTGCAGGAAGTGGACCCTCCCCCTATAGCACTTTTACACTCAGACACACTGAAACCTGAGCCACAGGAAGTGGTCCTGCGCAGCATCTTGTCAGAGCAGACAAATTATTCACCATTTGAAAAATGCACCTTTTTCTCCTCCTATATTTTCCTCCTCCCCACTGCTCCCTGCTTGTCATCTTCTCTCCATTTATTGTTTTCTTTTCAGGTCCTCCTGAGAGGAACGGTCAAGGAGACAAAAAGCTCTGCTACCTGCGTTATCTCAAAATGGGCTGCATTCAGAGTCGAAACGAGCTGCTGCTGTGGTTGCACAGGCCCCCAAATTCCGGGAAAAATTCTCCTGTGGTGTTCCCTCAAGACCTGTGGTATTCCTGCCCACAGTATCCCTACAACGCTTTTGTGGAATTTCCTAAATGGATGAAAAGCAGGTTTATTTGAACTCTTTTGAAAAGTGAAACATAGGTCTTCCTTATCTCTACACAGCTGTATCATTTTACTGTATAAACCTAACTGTGAAAAGGGTGAAAGAGAGAATGAAAAGGAGAATTTTGTGCTGGTTTTATGAGCGTAGAATGAACAAACAGTAAAACCACCCAGTTTAACACATAATGTGGGCGATTAACACTGTAAAACCTCCTTAGTGACCTCACCAGCAACTTTACTTTGTGTAAGCGAGTCCACAAGTCCAAACAGGATGAAAGATAGACTCTTATATTTTTAGAACTGTGAATACAAATATTTGATCTATGGATTATTTGAGTAAATAGGGAAAGAAATTTCCGTTTTTTCACCATAAACTGAAGCAGGGTCAGTGTGAACTGATGTGAAGTGATGACGCTGAGGCTGCAAAAACTTGACTTTTCAAGTTGTTGAGATATTAATCACACATCCTCTTTGCACTTTGTTTTTACCCTTCCCACTCTAAACAATAATAAAGCAAAAGTACAACCTGTGCACCTGAAGTCCACGTTCATTGTTTTTACACATTAAATTGCAAAACCCTATTTTAGACTCTGCTGTTCCTCTAGATCATTACAGTTTTCACAGAAAGCATTGGACTCGCACTGTCACTCTGCTATGTTGATCTACTCAGCTGCTCTGATATACCTGTAACTTAGAGGTGACTGTGGCTTTGATCTGAATTCCCTTCTCCTGCTGTCACTGAACATCAAACCTTGCCATCAGTGTGCACGTCTGCATGTAGGTGAATGAGAGACTTTGAAGCATTTTTTTATCCAGCTCAGGTTTAAAGCACTGTGTAAATGCAGTCAATAGTTTCTTAAAACTCATATATAAAAGTGCTGAGTGCCAGACCTCTAACACATTTCTAAATATAATTAAGATGTTTTAGAACTAAAGTCTTTTTACTTGTTGTTCTTCTTTGTAATCCTTCTCTAACTTATAATGCATGGTGGTCAGTGTGAGACATTCTGAGGGAGAGCCTCTGTCTGCACAGAGGAGTCATGTGGCTTGTTATTCTGTCTTTGTGCAATGTCATATCAAATGTTACTCACTCAGAAATATGTCCCCCACAAGGACACTAAACTATCCAGCTTGTGTTGTGCATGTGTGACAGCGGTTAGAACTGGACCACAGGGACGTACACACAGCACTAGAATGACACTGTTGTTGTGCACCAGGAAGTGTCCACTCTCCTCCTGCTGCCATCACTGAAACAGTGTGGATTATGTGGAGGCCAAGGGGGAGAAGGTTGTGTTAAGTGGAGTTTGGAGGAGCAGCGGCCAAACACACTTTCCCCTTAGGCGAGTGGTCTAGAGACAATTGAGGGCACACACTCAGCACTCGTGCATGCAGTCCCATACCCACAAACGGTTGATTCTGCAGTAAACATCTTGCCCCATTAATACCCACAGTGCCTTGGGCTACTTGGCCCACTGGCCTACCCTGGTGACCCTTGTGACCGTGGTGATTAGATACTGGGGGCCCTCATCTGCAAACATTTAGCCAGTGTCACCCCTAATCTACTTTTTGTCGTCCTGCCACCACAGACTCAGCAGCAACGCAGACAAACTGGCAACTGAGGACACACATCGTGCCACATAATTAACAACAACTAATACATCTTCCCTCTGCCACTGCTGTCAGATGAAAACCTTCCAATGCAGATTCATTATAATGAGTTACAGTGACAGTCTGCCTAAAACATCTTTTGAGTATCAAGCTCTCACCCAAGGTGGCTGTAAAATGTTTGTAATTTCCTCTTTGACAAAAAACAGTGACTGTGGTCTGCCTGAATTCAGTGGATTCCTCTCAAACGACTCCAGCAGCATAATCCACTTCTCCACTGTCCATCTGTACCTTCCAAAATACTCATATTTTTTGACAAAATATGGCTACAGACACAGCAGGAAATGAGTTCTCTGTCAGAACAGTGCTGCATTATAGAAGCACTGTATTAAGCCATGTAAAAAGATTAGCCTATTCATCTATATATCCAACTAGTTATCAAAGATACATTTTGAGTATCACAGTTAAAGAATGTCATAGTACAACAAAAATGTGTACTTATAAAGTGTATTTCCTTCATCATTAAATTGGCTGTCACATTCCACCTCCTGACCTCTGAACTGTGACACACAGGTCCTCCTCCTCCAGGCCAAACCACCATGGACACCATGCCTCAGGTCACTCATTGGTTTACTAAGCAGGGCAAAGGACTGTGATACATCTAGAAAAACAGACAAATTCATTCTGAGTTGACATATGGTCGTTCAATTAATCAAACAGGTTGATATTATGGCATAAAATTGCACTAAAAGTAGCCAAAAAGCCCTCAAAAAGCAAAAAAAATACATTAAAATAACATCTTAGTATTGACCAAGACATAGCTCACACTGGTGGAGAGCACAGTCCCACAAAGAGAGAAGAAAATATGGTATCATATGCATGACACATCACAGTCTCAATCAAGAGACACCACTAACCAAAAGTCAGTACAAACCACAGCAGGCCTGAAGCATATGCAGACGAGGCAGCTGCTTAGGGCCCTGCAGACCACATAGAAGAACCCCCATCATTAGGGAGGGATCATTTAATGGCCAGTGTGGACAGCAGGAATGATTACAGCAAGCAAAGACCGCTTCACTGAGTGGTGTTTCGAGACAGACTAGAAAAATTGTGAACCTGTTGTGGTCTTTTGAGTGTCAAGTACTCCCTTTCTGTTTGTTAAAAGGTGGCTGTAAAAAGGTAGCGTTTTTTTCCTTGATGAGTTCTGAAGCAGCGGCTGTTATCGCCTTGAATTCAGTCCATTACAATGTATCTGAACCACAGCAGAATAAACGGCCTTATAAATGTCTCAAACCACTCCTGACTTGCAACGTACTGTAATCCTCCTCTCGGCTGTCAGGTAGCGTGCGCTTAGGGGCAAATACTTCGTAAAATATTTCTAAATATGCTGCTTCCAGTCGAGCTTTGGAGGTTGAAATAAGGAGACAGGGCAAGGAGGAAACTGTGTGTGACTTACGTCTGCTCTTACTATTTCCATTTTGTCTCATCTTTGGATGGTTGCTGCATCACCTTTTTATCATATGCGTTAGTGGTTTTTATATGTGCTGTGTACTTCAAATCTTCTCACTTTGCGATTTGTTGCCAGACTTTTGGCCATAGGGATGTTTTATTCTATAACAGACCTCAAATACCCCTCAGTATCTCATGTATGATCATTGTTGTGCTTTTGTGCTCTCCTTTGAATGGATTCTGGGATGTTTTTCCAACTCGTCGTCTGAGACATTCCACTAATACTTCTTTTTGACCATCTGCTCAGTCCAGTAAGAGTTTATAACAGATTGCTATTGACCTCTAGTGGTAAAGGTACAACACTGCAGGTCAGACTCCTTGACTTAGTGACGTCTGTGCAGTCTATAAAAACACCTTTCTTTGGAGAGCTTTTGAGAATTTCAGAGGTTTGATCACAGCGAGAATGTAAATGTCTTTGTTGTAGTGATTTTTTAAAAGCCAGGCACACGGTGCAATGATGATCACACCTGCAAAACAAGTTGATCAACATGCCACTGTTATCTTATTTCCTGCATTTGAGCAATCACTTTACCTGAACCTTGATGAATTCATAGAACTGAAAGAAAAGACCAGTAAGCTTGTCATGGGTTTGTAACTTGTAAAGGGTGGGAGTACTTTTGTGCCTTGCCTGTGTGTTTCTGTGTGTGTGACAGACTGATGGAGAAAGAAGAAGAAAGATAGAAGGAAATAGAAACACAAGAAACGTGAGAAGGCAGGGGAGTTCCCTCCTGTGTGCACCTGGGTGTGAAGAATGGGCAGGCTGGTGAGTGCGCTCAGCTCTTCTGCACATAGAGGAGCCAGAGACTTTATTTAGCTTCATCCTTGCCTGCTGTGTGACGCAGCCTGGGCTCCGTCCACCTGGAGACAGGTGTCATGACCCAGAACAACACAGAGATCTTTTGTAACTAACAACCCTTTTCAGTCACTCTAGGACTCTTTGTCTCTGCCTCTTTATTTCCATCTCCATCTTCCTGCTCTGTCCTCACCAGGAAGTGTAAGGTATAGCTCAGGTTAATGACGGTGCCATTGGGGCAATGAATTATGTATTATCACAAGATTTGCAGATAGCCACTGGTCAACCATGTGATCAGACTGCACTCTGGTCTTTTTTAATGCAATCTTCTAAAAATTCAATTTGAAATATGATAGATAAACAACAAGAAATATATTGTGCAGGATTTACTTTCATATATTAAGTAATCTTAAAGACATTTAAAATTTATATTTTTTGTGTTTAATAAACACCAAAGATTGCAATAAAACAACTAATACCATCGGTATGATCAAAGTGGCTTCAATAATTCCTAAAATATTTACAGTGTTGCATTCTTTAAAAAGATGAGTTTATCTTTCTGTTGAGCAGAATACATAAATATCAGACAAGTCAGGAAATTTTGCTGCATGGAGTTGCAGTTTATATTTAGAAGAATCTCAGGGTGAACTTCTTTAACTTTCCTAAGAATGAAGTGTTTGTAGGTAATCAGTCAAACATTCTTCCAACCAAAGCACAAAAAAGACCTCAAAGAGAGTTTTCCTGAAGGGCTGAGTTTATTTTGAGAATGAATGACCCATTTTATCAGAATCGGATTTATTATATGGGAGGGTTTTCACATACAAGGAATTTGCCTTGATATTTTGGTGCATAATTTAAAAACATAGGCCAACAGGAAATAAAAAGTCTGCAAAAATGATGAATCATAAATAGATAAAAAATACAATAGAAGCTAAAATAAATCGAAAATATGCAGTATCTATAGATTTTTTTTATCGAAAGGGGCTGCACAGTGTTTGAAACGAAGAAGTAATGTGCAAAACATCGGCAAAGGAATGTGCAAATATTCGTAGTATTAAGTATAGAGAATATGTGCAATATGTAGGGCTAGTAATCCACTGCACAATGACTTTTTTCACGGTGGTAAACCTGTGTGAAATATATCATAAATCGATAAAGTACTCCTGTATTTGGGTCAGTCAATCGTGATTATCGCTGCATTTGTGTCCGTCAATCAGTCACGGGTGTGTTTCTGCGTCATCGCTCCCAGCCAATCGCGTGGCGACGTCCAGAAACGGGGCACCGAAGGAATAAACCTGGCAAACATGGCGACGCTCCGAAGAGAGTACGGAGATTGGAAATACGACCGTTTTTAACCGAGAAAATAACCTCCTCCTCGCATGTTACAATGTGTTGGGGTTAGCCAGTGCCACCGCACGCACAGCCTTTTAGACAATGTTTGCAGAGGTAAGTTAACGCCGGTGAAATAGACGCGTGTATCGTTACAGTAGTTTGTTTTCCAGTGATAGGCATTGCTAGTTAGCCTGTAGCAGCTAGCGCCTTAGCGTTAGCCCCACAGGTAAACACACAGCCTGACAGGGAGAGGACGGGGCACCGTCGCTGTGTTTCTAGAAAAGCTGTCTGCTATAAGTGGCAGTCAGCCCTGGATTACACAGTTAACGCTAAGTTAATACGATGAGCCTAGGATATCCGCATTGTCAACACCGTGCTGGAATTAGCTCGACACAGGCAATGTCGGTAGTATGCGTTTAGATTATGAGTAACGTCCCTCAACAGCGAATTTCCACATCACAACCAATACAGGTGAGCTGGGCGTTAGCTGTTTGAACAACGAGGGGGACTAAGGCCAAATGTTAAAGACGAAAGAAAATTGTTAAATTGGTATTAGCAAGGTTGAACCCAGTTGAGGACTGACGTTACTGCTCATCAAACTGTTTTCTCTGTTGTTAACGTTAGCTAACATGTTGATATCAAGCATATTAAACGGTGACAGCTAATTGCCGGCATGATTGTGTCGCGGCATTTCCTTCTCATTTTACTTTTAATTCATTGTAACGTTATACACATGTATACACAGCTGTCCGATGGGGATGTTTGCAGTGGCATTCAGTTGCCAGTCTGTCAGTCTGAATAGCTCCCTTCTCCTGTCAGACACACACTACTGGGCTAACACAGGCTTGCTTTAAAATATTAATAGGGTGTTCCGAGTCCATTGTTGCTGGTCAGTTGTTATGAAGATTACGCTTCAGCTTTGTGATCAGTCAGCCTGACAAGCTTTTTTTAGTGACATGTGCTGACATTGTAGTTTTGCTACAGATCTCACGTGATGTAGTTTCTCAATGCAAGCTGGTTAACCAATAGATGGACTACTGACCATAACACCTGCTGACAAGCAAGCAGTCTACACTGTCCACCTCACCTGAGCGGCAGGTGACCTTACCACATCTAGGCCCCTCCCCAGCAGTTTAAGAACAGGTTTAGCCTCAGTAATGAGGCTTTAGCTGGCACTGCACTATTCGGCATGTCTGACAGCGAGCACTGATTTCTGTGTAATGTGCAGTCATTTGTTAAACTAGAGATTTGTAGCTTTTTTTTTTTTTTTGCAAAATGTTGTTCCTTTCTAACCTCTGGTCTGAAGTAAATTATGGGCTTGTATTGGAGTATCCTGTGATAAGTTTTGGTTTCACATCAGCTTCGTAGTGCCATCTTTAATGGGGTTTCCACATGTGACGTCAGAAATGCCACCATAGCTGTCGCAACTTACTTGCAGTTTTAATAGATCATCATTGTCATCATAATCATTAAAGGTCTTACGTCAGAGGCTATTGCCTCTCTGCTAATAAGCCACTCACTTCATTCTGTCTGACTACCCTCTGACTGCTTCACCTCCTTGGTTTTGTCCCAGACTTTCAGTAAAATTGTATATATGATAGTCAGTTATTTGCTTTCTGCTGCAATGAGTGTTTTTGGGTCATTTGATTTTAACTGCATGCGTGCACAGTAAGTTATAATGTAAATCGTGCTCTGCTGTGTTGTAGCTCTACTGCTCATTAGATAGTATGATGAAGTTGAGCTGTAGACATTGCCATGGGCTGTTTTCTTTCTGACTGTGATTAACTTTTTAAGCAAATGATTGGCCCACATAACTTGATGAGCACACCTTTGTACACTGAGTTAGTTTGATGTAAGGGGATGTGAGTGCATTGTGTGTTTATCCACAGACGCACAAAGTTATCTCAGTGCTTTTCACCTCTGGCTAAATCCTGTTAAGGTGTCTTAATCAAAGCTTGGTGGACATTAAGGCCAGCACGCTGTCACAGCATGCCTTTTTGTGATCTAGAACACCTCTCCCTCCTCTCTTCAGTCAATAGGTTGCCTTGTCGAGTATGCTGACATCTTTCAAGAACAAAGTGTAAGTAATTGTATCCAGATATATCCACAATATGTCTAGGCCATACTGGCCTAGTTGACCTAGTAGTTGGTTGGGATCTTAGGTAAAACTCCAAATATGCCCACCTAGAGAAGCTTCTCTCTGAGAAGAAGTAGCAGGGGGGTGGCTGACTTCACCCTCCTCAGGGTTGTGGGGTTTATCAGTATCAAACTACAGCTCAAGGGAGCTGGCCCTATCAGATCGGACAGAAAAATAGGGGAACAAAATAGTGCTCAGCCAGAGAGCTAAAGAATGGATGGCTAATTGATGCCTCACCTTGGCCACAGACTCTTCTTGTGGACTGCATGTTCTACAGCTGGGTGACAGATCAAAGGAAAAAAACAACAGCATGTGTCTTCATAATTTGCTAGGCCACCACAAACTACCAGAAACGTGTTGTACAAGTGTCTGGAATTCTACTAAAGAGATAAACACCACTCCTCCAAAAGATATTCACTGATTTGATGTTTTGATCATCGAGTGTTTTACACATCAGTCCAAAGCATCTGTGTTTCTCCACTCATTCATTCAGATTGTTTCTGCAATTCGTCACCCATACTGTATGTGTTTATATGTATCCATGACTTCAGAAAGTCTAGTACTTCCTTGCACCATCACATTTCTTCTTAGTTACAGCTGTCAACCTATGATCAGATCATCCAAGATGCATTACAGTGCAACATGCGAGCAGGGGCAAAGATAATAGTCCATTCAAGGTGTTGATCATAAACTGTCCTTTTGCTCTCTGTCGTTTTTATCCCCACTGTATGCCTACTGTAAATGGATGTCAGTGCGGAATACCTAATATGTGCAGTACATATACTTTCACATAACCCACTTGTTTCATTTTAACTGGTGCTTCAAATCTGTGGGAGGTAAAGTAGTCTGCTGGTCAAACCACAGCTTCTCTTTGCTTACAGAAGAAGAGCAGTTTGCCAAATTATCTCAAGTTATATTTTTTCCGATGAGAAGTGCTTTGTTCATTATGAGCTTGTTGGCCTGTTGAAGAGTGGAGTCATGCTGGCCTTGTCTGCTCGCCTGCTCTACTCATGTAATGTTGAACTAGTTCAATTAATGTTGGCTAAAAGGCTTGTTAGTAGGGGATTGCTCAGCACAGGATTTGAATTAGCAAGCAGCTAGAATTGTACACTGTATCTGCTCTGCTGATTGTGTTGTTTGTCCGTGTGGGCTGTCAGTGGTTTGACAGTGGAAGGCTGACCGCCTTCAGTTGACAGAAGAGGTTAGACATGCTGGTTAGATTTCAACCAACCTGCGGATAAGACAATATACTAAGGCGGGTCACATGTTACTGTCACTTTCTAAATGTAAACAAAAGGTGAAAAAGTGAAGTCCAGCATTAGACCCTGTTATCAGGAGCATTTGATTGATACGCCCCCTTTCAAGGCACATACTCACAAGAATTAAATTACAAACTAAACTTTAATGCTTTCTGAAAGATTTGTTTATGTCTCCTTATAATCCTGACAAGTGTCATTTTTAAATGAATGGCAACATGAGACATTTTTTTTTGTCCTCTCCACAAGCTAGCCATCATTACTGGAGTAATTTTTGAGCACACAATTTCACTTCTAGAGTATACTGTTCTCATCAGTGTCCAATGTAAGATGTTTTCCCCACTGGCCCACTTGGCCAGTAGATCGGAGTTTTACTGGCCCCTTGCATGGTTTATTTTCACTGGCCTAGGAGCCAAGGAAAAAACATGCAAATTATTATTCATTTATTTTTTGTTATTTAATAATTTATTCTAACATTTCAGTGAGTATGGGCAGATAGAACAGTGAGAGAAAGAACATAATGGCATTTGTTTGCAAGACATTGTTGAGTGACCTGCAAATGCAACCCAGCAGACTAATTACAATTGCTCGCTCACTCACTCTGTCTCGGGCTCTCTCTCTCTCTCTCTCTCTCTCTCTCTCTCTCTCTCTCTCTCTCTCTCTCTCTCTCTCTCTCTCACACACACACACTAAGAAGACATTTTAATCCTTCCCTAACACTGTAAGGTGTTCAGTAAATATTTACATTTTAATGTAGTCAAAGAGTAAAGTACAGTACATTGTAGGGAGGATGCTGTTACTATTATTATTGTTACTGTTGTTATTAGTCTTTTCCTAATGTGAATGGCATCTTTAATCGTGAGGGAGTCCATAAACTTGGCAAGGATGGGTACAATGAATCAAACACACCCTTCCAGGCACTTTGTGTTTAGGAAGTAGCTGACAACACTGTCATCTGATGCCACTTACAGGCCATGGAAGTCCCATCGCTTGTTTAGACTGCTGTCTGCTGTTTGAACAAAACTGAACACTATGAAACATCACGACTTATTTTTACTTGGGAGATTCGTGCAAGAAACAACTGCCTACCAAATACCTACAGCACTCGATATTAGTCAGCTACAGTAAAAACTGACGTGAGCTAGCGTTGGTGTTAGCTCAGTACCAGTCACTGAGCAGTGAGTGGCTGAAACAGAAAAGTCTGTGCTGGGCCAAAACACAGTGAAACCCGTGATAAGCAATGTATGAGCAGTGTGTCTGTTGTGTTGACCTGAAATTAACAACTCTAGATGTGTATTCTTGCTAAAAACAAACCTCATAGCAGATCAGAAACAGCAGCAGTGGCTACAGGCAGAGAGGACAGTATGCACGGAGTATTTTGAAATTTTTATAGTAGTACCAGACACTAAACTCAGAAGCCTCAGAAGTTACTGTCACATCACTGTTTAGCTCAAAGCAGCTGGCTACACGGCTAGTTAGCCAGTACATCTGATGCTGTCTCATATTAGGGATAGACTGGGTCTAAACACTGTAATCTATGAGCAGATTTACAGTTGTTCTGATCTTTAATTTACCAGCTTTCTCTGCATAAACTTTTACGACCCCAGGCCATCAGTTATGTCAGACCCTGCATTCTAGAGATTTAATCCTACAGCTAATATGGTAGCTCTTTCTCTTAGAGTGGTCCTGGTGGATGAGGCTAGCATGATCAGCCAGCCCCACTCACTTTCACTCTCTCTCAGGCATTAACCATGGATCTCCCACAGGAGAGCTTTAATGGGCCGAGTTAACCTCTTGCCCAGTGGCCACACTGATCGCACCTTACGTCTAAGCACTTGTGGACTTGCGCATGGGTCACAAAAATAGCAATATCCACCCTTGAGCAGTTCTTCTCACGCGTGTGTTTCTGGTACAGTGCAGTATGTTGCGCCAGGAAATCTGAAATCACCAAGACACTGATAAGTGGCTGGGTTTGCATGTCTGAATGTGCCTAGAGTCAAGGACGTTCACTAGTGGAGTGGTCCTCAAGAACGTCATGTGTCTATGTGGCAATGCTTTAAACATTAAGATTATGTGCAGTTCAATTTGCTCCTTCTCATTGTAAGTTTGTGTTTGAGAGCAAAGGGACAGATGAAAACATGAGTCGATATATTGATGTCACAATAAAGTCAAGAAGTAGCAAAGTAATGCACATTTCTGAAGATATTTTAGTTTTGCTGTAAAGTGGAATGAACAATGAATGTGCCTCTACTTGACCCTTGGCCCTTATTGTAACACAACAAACGAATCGGTGGTCGATGAGCTGATTAAATACATTTCTATATGTTTTTGAACAACACACTTAACAGCATTTGTGTCTCTCTTCATGTGCTGACATCTTGTTCAGTATTGTTACGCTCATGGTTGTGTGTGTCTGAGTTGTGTAAGGAATTGCCTAGATGTTCAGATGTGTGCATTCCCAATAGGCTTGGGTGTTAATCACTGGAACAGATGGTTCATGTTTAAAACCCTGTGTAAGCTGTACTGACTCAAGAGTGCCGGTTATCATCTGTCCTACAGAGCCAAGCCTCCACAGCCTCATCACACAGCCTGACTGATAGCCTCCACATTCACTGCTGCTCACTGACACCATTGACGTCAGACTGGACTTACGTTACCCATTTGAACTACATTCAAATACTTTCTCAGGGAATGGTTGCCTGTAGTAGAGTGGACTGTGTGCTCTTGGATCCTTCTCAAGGTCTGTGTTGTTCACTGGAGAGGTTCAATGAGCAGTTGCTGCTCCAGGTTAACCCACAGTCACAAGACATTATCATCACACTGTTATTGTGTGTGTGCACGTGCGTGTGTATGTGTAAGATAGTCGCCTGTTAGCATGTAGCTTAGGCCTGGTGGTAATAATTGCGTCAGTGATGACTGAGCTGCAGAAGGCTTCTCAACATTGGAGCAACTACCTTTTCGGTGATTACTGTGTGGGTGAAAGGTAAACAGAGTGTGTGTTACTACAGGCCAAGCTGTTCATCAAGGTTTGCATTAAAGTCATTACCTAGAGTCTAATTTGGTTTTCTTGTCAATGGTGACGACATTATAGCTGATAACGGTGTTATTTTTGTCTTGGAAGTGTCAGAGTTCAGGACACTGATAGTCAAAGAGTGTAGCAGAGTATGAATGGCTTTGTGAATAGCATTCCTTTGTATTTCTACCACTCCTAGCTCAACTGTAATAACAGTCTTCTTCTTTGGCCAGCTTTATTCTCCTCCCGTAGTCCTAACCCTGCTATTAGTGACTTTGTCCCAGCCAGTTATGACTTGAAAAAGGGGGGTAGTCTGGCCAGTCTGTGCACATTCTGCAGCCGGGACACCAGTGTGTTCACATGCACTCGTGGTTATAGTCAGCTTTGTGCAATAGCCTGATTTCTTCAACTTCATGTGCCCGGTTTTCTTAATATGGATAGAGGATTTAGAGAAATTTAACACAGCTACATTTCTACAGGGAGACCTGATCTTGGCCATGTAGTATGTACTAAAGATTTTCTTTGTTTTGTTTTGTTTTTCAATGCAAAATATTCGTAAGATTGAAATAAACGAGTATAAATAAGCAGTTTTCTATAAATATGGGCTCCCTGACATCACTCCAGATGATTCAGCAAAAAAGAAAAACTCTTCAGTCTGCAAGTTCTTACATAACTAATAAAATTAAAATATGTCAACCTTAGTTCAAAATATGGTAGCGGGTAGCCGAGAGAAGTCATGACTCAAGATTTACATGCAAATGAGGGTTTCAGAGTAATTGCAGCATCGTGAACATGTTCTGTTTCCTGCCCTAACCTGATTTCTTCCATAACCAGGTTTCTAAACTGAAGTGCGTCATATATTCCAAGCCATTCTCAGAGATGCTATTGTTCTATTACTGTAGTGACACATATGTTTAAAAACCAGTTTTGCTGTCGTTGCTGTCTCGGCCTATACTCTTGACGTGGCTTGGTCTGTCTCACAGCAGTTTGGTTTACATTAACAGATAAAGTCCGGGGTCCTCAGTGGGTCCTCGCTGACAGCCATCAGCATCAGCTTTTAATTTTTCCAGTGTGCTGTGTAATCAGCTGGTCCTCAGCTGGTGTGGTGACTGGGCATGTCACAAGCTGATTACTTTAGAGATGAAATACCTGCAACATGCTGTACCATGTTAAGCCCGCCCACTGCCATACTCGGAGCATTTGGTGGGTCAACCACTAATCTCTTTGCTACTGATACTTGGTGTGAGCTGCATTTGGAGTGGAAAAAAAAAAGGAAACTTAATCAAGACATCATAGTCATGGGACATGCATGGGCGCTTTGGCAGGAGCTCAGCACTGCCTCTAGATTTTCATAATGTATAAAATTGATGTTCTGATTTTAGTGAAATGCAGTTACTAAACACGGTCCTACATAGTAGGCTTATGCAGCAACCCATGTTCAGTGGTCCTTTCTCCTGAATTTTCTGAGGCATTTTCGAGTAACATATAATGTTGTGGATTTTCATGTTGGTAGAGCCACAGGTCGCAGAGATTCCTGTTGGACTGACCACATTCCCTCGCAGTGGTTTGCCTAGCATTGATTCTAAATAGCCTCCCTGTGTGTTGTGTTCAGTCTATACATTGTAAGCAGGCTGGCCCATGTGTCTGAATGTGACACAGTTGGCAGCCATTCTAATGTGTGTTATCCGATTGTCCATAGCTGGCTGTCTCAGACAGAACATTGTCTTGGTGTCCTGAGGAAGCTGTGTCTGTCCCTATCTGGGGCTCCATCACTGGGGCTGCTTATCTAAGGAACTCTAGTATGAATGTAGGGCAGCCAAAGATGATCGCAGCAGATCATCATGGTGTCTGTCGGTGACTCCATCTAATGGCTCCGCAGTCAGAGTGTGACCAATACAGTGTGGGAGTTTTTCACGTTTAACCACATCTGTGGACATACCTGCACGTTCCACATTACCTCATGACACTGGATATGTTACAGCACTTTGCTAAGGTTTGCATGGCCTGGTTTCATTAGTCCAGCTTGCATCTGTAATGGCGACGCTGTTTCTAAATGACCTCAAAGTGAGTTTGGCCTTTCTGCACTGCAATTTCTTGTTACTTATCAGCCAAGGCATACACCGATACATATCGCACACATACCCGGTGCAGGCAGATCCATGTACTGTATGCGCAAAAGAGCCCCTATCTTATCATATGTAATGTGAAAGAGGTCACTTTCAGGTTTAAAAACCCTCAGCCTGCTTTGAGCTGACCTAAGTGAGCGGTTAGCCCTGCTGTTTGTGTGGACTGTTCTCGGACTCACGTATTGAGCGGTTAAAGGTCACATTTAAGTTTTGTGGTGTTTGATAACTGCAATAATTGAATCCGTAACTTGGCCTTGTAGTATGGGACTGAAAAAAAGCCTGCTAGAGTAACTTATGTGGAAAACTGGGACACAGAGTTGCTAGCTGGAAACAAGAGCTTTGTTTCCTGCACTGACAATAACAGGAAAGCCATAGGATGCGACACACGAGTATGCGCACACACACACACACACACACACACACACACACACACACACACAGTCTACTCCTGATACTCTGACACACCACTGTGTATGTCTTTTTAAATAATCTTTTCCTGTGCTGACATCTAAAGTGTAGAATAGTGTTTTTTCTGCTCCGTATATGATGTCATTGTACTGTGCAATTGTTTAATCACGTGATTTAGTGTGTATCGGAGTGCTGCTGATTTATTGTTATCCTCCCATCACAATGGAGTGAGCATTCAAGCCCAAACAGTTTTATGTTGTGTGTTGATGATGGTACCTTGAAACATGAAAGTAGATATACTTGGCATTTAGTCTTACTCTGCATCTGTCATTCGGTCTGTCAAACTGTGTATATGTATCCAGATAAGAGAAATCTTACTTGTAAATGCATTATGACAGGAATGTGATCAGATTTGCCTGACCACATCTGGAGGTAGACAGATTTTTTTTTTTACATCTTAGCTAGGTGTAAATGCAATCTGTACAATGTGCTGGCATTCATACACAATATAACACTGAAAGAGACACAGCTCTGACTACCGAGTATACTGTATATCTATTCTGTGCCATGAAAGCGTCAAAACACTTGTTATTCGATAGAAATGTGAGAAAAATTAAAAGCAGCGCAGGTGGAAGATTAATGGTATACAGTAAGAAATAACTGTGGGCAAAGTCTGTACAGCTGATCTGCTGTTAACAGGCCACTTAATTTATGTAGTCCCAGATAGGGGTGGGCGATATGGCTGGCAATAGTATGTATCACTGCATAGTAATTGTTATGTAAACTCAACAGAGAAATGGTTTAAAATAAGCTGATCATACTTCATCACATTTTATTTATTATTTCAACTGCCTCACATAAGACAGCACTTGAGTTTAAAAACAAAAGACTGCTAACAGTAAAACTAACTATCTTTTAAAATTGTCATATCATGTGAGGACGTTGCAAACAGCTGGATTGCTACATCACGCTGCCCGTCCCAAATACATAGCAGAGACCCGAAAGCCGTTTTCTCATATGAACTCAGGACAGTGTTTTGCTTTGTAGGACAGAGATCTGATCTCAGTGAGGCAAATGAGAAGCCATTAAAAACATGTATATAAGTGTAAAGACAGAAGCAAGATCGGGGTGTTTATCATTCAGATACAGATCCCATTTTAACACCAGGTGTAAATAAGGTGTCAGCGATAGAAGATGAAAGTGTCTTGATCAGCCGTAGGGAGGGAGTCGTTCCTCTCACCAGCTTTAATGATCTTCAGACTGTTTAGCTGCATGGAGTATTTAACTGGTGTTTTGTGTTTGTGTGTGTTCCAGGCCAGTCTGTCCATCTGGGGATGGGGGGGTCTTGGAGTCGTGCTGTTCCTCGTCACTTTTGGACCCTTTGCCATATTCTACCTGGCTTTTTATATCTTCTGCTTCATTGGAGGGTGAGCAGGAAGACCTCGTAACCGTTCATCATGTCTTTAAATAAGCACGCTGTCTCACATTAACCCCAGCAGTCTGCGCAGGAGCCTGATTGATCAGTTTTTAGCTGTCCTCTCATTCTCACTTCTGTTTTCCAGGGGCTTTGCGGTCACTCTGCTCTATGGAAAAATCAACTCAGAGAAACACCTGGAAAAGTGCGAGCACTCTTACTTGCCACCCACACAAATTGGTATACTGAAGGTAAAGGCACGCTTAAACACACGCACGCATTTTCTCGCCGACACAAACGAACAAATAAGTTGTTAGAGAAGTTGCTTTGTTGATGAAGTCCTGTGGTCAGTTACCGTGCAGACGTTTTCACTGATTTGATTTGATCTCACGTTTCACTGCCGCTCTCATCTCTCTGTGTTTCTTTTTGTCTCCTGCAGACATTGGATGAGATGAGACTGGAGATGAAGCCTATTAAGATTGACAGGAGACTGACTGGCTCCAGTTTCATAGATGAACCACTACAACAGGTGCGTGCGCGTGTGTGTGTATGTGTGTGTATGTGTGTGTATGTGTCCGGGATTTCCTGTGTCAGAGCTTCACCAGCAGAATATTTGTGCCTGTGCCAATCAAGCTGGGGAAACATGAAGTAATAAAGTTGCATGAAAAGGTATCACACATGACCAGTGTTCTGTCTTGATAATGATTTTATACTTTCCTGTTAAAGAACACATTGTTCATTTACACTTAGTTTCTAGTTTATTAGGCACACCCAGCTAAAACTTATGCAGCCTAATAAAACAATAAATCCAACGTCATGAAGGTCCTGCTGTTCAGTTTTTGTTGAAACTGTTTTAAAGCAGTGTTGGTTCAACTTTATGATGGTGTTGGATTTATAGTTGCTATACAATTATCAGGGCAAATGTTATGAACTGTATAGGACTGACTTTGACTGTTGGTGTTGATGTTCCCACTGTTCCCTTCACTCAGAAATGAGGCAGTATAGCTGAGTGATTGGTCATAAAAAGCACTGCACGGGTGATAATGGGGCAACAACTCAAGAGAGAAGATAACGGGATTGTGACTGGGTGACAGATACTAACAGTCCAGACTTTTTGGACACTGGCCCGCTTAAGTCACAGTCTGACCCATCAGCCGGCCCAGGTCAGCAACTTAACAGCCTCGAGACATGAAGTAGTCATCACTGTCAGCCACTGCATGACCCCCTAAAGCCTAAAGTGTCTCACAGTCACAGGAAGTCGGTTCCCTCTGCCTCGTGTCATCGGATTAGTCCTGAGCAGGGTGTCTGTCAGATGATTGCTGGATTTTGGCTGGTATTTTTCCATCAAATGAAAATATAATCAACTAAAAAAATATGCCTTCTAAGTAAATGAAGTAATAGTTTCATTGAATTACAGCATGTTGCTGGTGCACACACAGAATAATTTTCCATCAGCACTGAATGAAGAGTTCGATCACTCATAACTATATAATTGTTTTATGTTGGCTATTTTCTTATTTTTGTCCTCATGCTGGTATTTGATCACTGTAATTATCCCTACATTTTCTGTAGGAATCAAACTACTGTGTCTACAAAACAATAATTAAATCTTGTCTAGAGTACTTAAGGCACATACGTAGATGATGTGCTTGTGTGGGCTTCTAAAAGCTTTTCCGGCATCCTGCCCAGAAGAGCCGTGTCTTACTTTTCAGTTGTAACAGAAAGTGGAAGTGAAAGTTTCCGTGCCGTTAAAGTGTCATGGTCTCACCAACACTTTTGTCATCATGTGGCTTGAGTAAAAGGAAAACACTCTTTCAGCACTGACATATTTTCACTCTCTGGCTGTTAGTCTGCTGGTAATTGACTCAGAACGTTTTTCAGCTTAACACATTCGTAAATAGATCCTCCAAATGATGGTTCACCCGTCTGTCAGCAGTGCACACAGGGAAGATGAGCTCAGTGGCTGTTGTCACTGCTCACAGGTTTTTATCCCACCACACCCTGCGGTTGCAACACTTCAAACAGAAAACCAGCTTTTAGCATGTTTTCCTCAGTAGAGCAGCGTGGCCGGCAGAGATAAGTGCAGACACAGCAGTTTGTGATGGTCAGATGACACTAACTGCTCCTCTCTGGTGCCTCTGTGCTGCCTTCCTCATCAGGAATGCGCACTAATCATTTCAGCGGCATGTGAACCTTGAGATCTCGCACAGCTGAATGTGACATCATGTAAGCCGGCGTCATGCTCCCTGAAAGACATTGATTTTTCTGGCACATTCTTTTTTCTCATATGCTTTCACATTAAAAAAGCTCATGATGAAATCCTCCCTCTGCAGCTCATACAGCAGCAGCGTGCACTGACCATGACATTGATTCATGTGTTAGCTTGATTTAATCATGTTACTCAGAGGCCAACTAAATGACTGATTTACTCAGGATTCCAAGGCCTGAATAGCCCAGTAATCTGTTTTCTGTGTGTTTGTCCCAGACACTGAGAGTCAACAGATCTTGATAACATTTCAAAGAAGATTTATTTACCCATCTCGCACTCAAATCTTGTGCAGCATTTAATTAGCGTGCTCCTCAATCCCTTTCGTTTATTTTTACCCCTCCATTTCAGCTCATTGGGGATGTCTTTACTGAATTTTTGTTCTATTTTCTCCTCCATATTTCTTTGTCTGTGCAGGTGATCCAGTTTGCTCTGAGAGACTACATCCAGTACTGGTACTACACTCTGAGCGAGGACGAGTCCTTCTTACTGGAGATCAGACAGACGCTGCAGAATGCCCTCGTCCAGTTCTCTACAAGGTAAAAGTCTGGTCTGATATCGAATTTGTTCTTGTACTTTTGTTAACTTTTATTTTTCAAATTTTTTCATTGTTTGTGTGTGTTTTCTGTACCAAGGTCCAAAGAGGTGGACTGGCAGCCTTACTTCACCACCCGCCTGGTGGATGACTTTGCCACCCATTTACGTGTCTTTAGAAAAGCCCAGGATCGCCTCGCCGACAGAGAGGACAAGCAGCGTAAGCAGACACGTTCATACACACCTGCCTTTTCACCCACAGCGCTCATTAATATGTTTGGCACGTCTCCTCAGTCGATTCGGCTCGACTTTAACAATGATTGTGGTTATGTAGTTCTGAGTTTAATCAGAGTTTGGTGGTCCCTTCATGGGCGACACAAGAAGATATGATTACATTTGTGTCACAGACAAATTCTTCCATAAAGTCAGATGATGATAATTTTGACATTAGTGGTGATGATGATGATGAAAAAGGGTGATGTCTGAACAGGGGACATAACGGAGGAGCTGCTGGACTCCTTCTTTGAGGCCGAGGTGGAGATGGAGAGGAAGATTTGTCGAGACGTGGTGTGCACTTCACACAAGGATGAAGAAGGTACGAAGAAGGTACAGGCATGCAGCTCAGCAGCATGCCTGGCCTTACCGTTCACATTGTCATGAAGAGCTCCCACAGATGTGGGACAGTTTGATTCTGCAGCGAGCGATAAACTAAACATGCCGTGTCTGTCAGGTTTTCTTCGAGACTTGTGTGAGCTGCTTCTGTATCTGTTACTACCTCCTGGAGATTTCCACAACAAGAACATGAGATACTTCCTGAGGGTGAGTGCACAGAAGATAAACACTCTCACTTACACAGTGTGGCAGATGATCACAGCATACGTGACTTCACTGGTCTCAGATACAAATATGAGGCCCAAAATCAGATACTCAGTCACACAATATGTCATACAACCTGTGTTGAGCCACCAGCCAAATGCTGCTGCCACTTTGGCTGCCAGCCAGCCATGAGTATTGTTTTCCAACAACACAATGCTTCTGAATGGACTAGCCTGCAGTACCAGACCATGTAGGTGTGTTTTTGGTTGTTTAGTTGTTATGAGTGCACCTAAAAATGCACTTTGATTGTTTTTTGGTTCGGTTTGTTTTTTTTAAAAGGAGGTGCTGGCTCGTGGTGTGCTGCTTCCTCTAATCAACCAGCTGAGCGACCCAGACTACATCAACCAGTTTGTCATCTGGATGGTGAGAGCTGACACTCGCATACCTCCTACCTTTTAGCCATCATCTGAGCTGTTCTTTGAAAATGATATGAAACTATCCAAGAAGGCGAATGAAATCGGGCATAAACGTTGTGCATGTGTTTTTGTGCTTTGTATAGATCCGGGACTCCAGCTGTAACTATGAAGCCTTCATGAACATCCTGAAGCTGACAGACAAGCCTGCTGAGCTGGAGGCTGTCAAGGACAAGGTGCTGGAGGAGCTGCAGTACCTGCGCTCCCTGGACACCGCTGGAGATGGTGGGCACTCAGTTTTTCCTCGTTGACGTACAGAAGCACGCACACAAAGCAAATTTGTCGTGAGACTAGGAAAGCACAAAGCACATACGTTCAGTTTTGCTTTCCTCTGCTCCCTTGATGTCTTTGTCTCTCTGTCCCCATAGACATCAATGTGATCAAGAACCAGATTAACAGTCTTCTGTTTGTGAAGAAGGTGTGTGAGACCAGGATCCAGAGACTACAGTCTGGCAAGGTGAGAAATGCTGCACAACCTTTGTAGTGCTTACACTGGAGGATCCAATAAAAGTTTACATTACCATTTGTTAATGCGGGGGGGAAATATTGTCTCTAAGTATCAGCTGCGATTGCTAAACATTTTATGTGTGTACCAGACTTTGCTCATCCTTTTGTGTCCTGCTTATCCTGTGTTTTGTAGGAGGTGGATGCCTTGAAGCTGGCAGTCAACTTTGGCAAGCTGTGTGTTATCCCACTGGATCACATCCTCATCCACAACATAGCCCTGCAGTTCTTCATGGGTAATTCCGGAAACGCGTCATCACATACACCATGCCAAACGTCACTGTAGTCGTCCCAAGGCCTTAATCCTGAACATTTTCTGTTAATCATCTTTGGCTGGTTCTGTCTTTATAGCATTTGTGCTGCTTAAAAAAATTTAATTACATTTTTTCTTTTTAATGAATATGTTTGGATCGCCAAAACTCCAAAATTGTAGCCAATCAAAGTTTAAAAAGGCCATAATATCTAACTAACTAACCAAGAG
Source organism: Chaetodon auriga (assembly GCF_051107435.1). Taxonomy (NCBI): domain Eukaryota; kingdom Metazoa; phylum Chordata; class Actinopteri; order Chaetodontiformes; family Chaetodontidae; genus Chaetodon; species Chaetodon auriga. The sequence goes on along the minus strand of NC_135090.1, from coordinate 11,197,724 downwards.
TGCAACAGTAGCTGGATCTTTAGCTACAGTATCACCAGACAGCACAAATGGCACCAAAATACCAAGTGCTACATTCTAAAGTCACTGGTCTGCTGCCTGTGTGTGTATCTGTAACCAAAGTGTCACAGACACCATGTGGACCAAATGTTGTGTGTGTGTGTGTCGATCCAGACTTCATGCAGGCAGCGGGAGCCCAGGCAGAGCTGTTCTTCTGGCTCACTGTGGAGGGCTACAGGGTGACAGCACAGCAGCAGCTGGAGGCCATGCAGGGCTGGCAGAAAGATGGCAAGAAGCAGCCCAGCGCCACCAAGGGGCTGCTGAAGGCAGCTGCACTGGGAGTTTATGAACAATACCTCTCTGACAAGGTAGGAGGCGTGTCGAGATCACACCAGTGTTTCAAGGCAAAAGTCAATTCAGCCATAAAGGAGATTAACCTGAAATTGAAATGTTTTGATCTCTCAGAAGATTTGATCATAGTGCTTTCCTGTAACGTTTTGGTAAATGACACACGAATATGGGAAAGTACTCACTGACGTCTGTCTGCTCTTTTTTCCAGGCGTCCCCCAAGGTGCAGGTGGACGAGGCGTCAGTAATAAAACTAGGGGAGAAGCTCCAGAAAGACGACCCCACGCCAGAAATATTTGATGAAATCCAGAGAAAGGTATGTTTTGTCTGTATATGAGGGGATTTTTCAGACCATGACAAAGCTCTTAGTTGCATCGCTGTTACTATCTGTGCTTGCAAAGACACCACTTTTTCTGCTCTGACTGTACAGTGCTCTCTTATTTTTTTTTAGATATATATATGTGCTGCCTTGGCTCTGTTTTCCCCCTTTGAACAAATTGTTTCACACGTATTTTACCCCAGGTGTATGACATGATGCTACGTGATGAGCGCTACTACCCCTCCTTCAAGCAGAGTCCTCTCTATGTGCGCATGCTGGCCGAGCTTGACATGTTGAAAGAGCCGAGCTACCGGGGATCTGATGACGGCGATGGAGAGTCCTTCAACGGCTCCCCCACAGGGAGCATAAACCTAGTAAGTCTTCTTGTTATTGCAGAGCTCAGAAAAACGCTGAGGCAGAGGCACATCTCGCACTGCCTTTGTTGCCCGTGTGTTATTGTTAGCAAACTGTTCGATGATAAAGTTTTCCTTGTGATTTCAGTCTTTGGACGACTTGTCCAACTCCTGCCATGATGAATCTATGCACCTACATGCCTTCATCTCAGACACAGGTACAAACACACACACACACACACACACACACAGAGTCATAAATACACTGTTTTTGTCAGTGTTATTATAATAATGTCTAAATGCGTTTCGCTGTGTGTTTTCTTTTTGCTTGGTTGTGAAATTTCTTCTAGATTCTGGCAAGTTGTGTATGCATGTCAGGTTTAAAAACACTTTGTTTGACTTTCACTCGGTGTGGGATTTGGGTGTTGTAACCGCTCATGTCGAGGTTGTGTGAATTTGTCGAGTACATTGGGTATCTGCCAGCCCCTATTTGTCCCTCCCTGCATGTTTTTTCTTTCAACGTTTGACCTCCTTCATTCATCATGTCTGCTGTGCCACTTCACACTGTTCCAGTATTCTTTATTTCTTTCATTCCATCACCTTTACTGGTTTTCTGTTCTTGCTTTTTCCTTCCTTGTCCCTCTCTCTCCCTTCCTGTCATTCTGTCTGCCTTTTATCACACTCCCACACCCTCTGCCCTGCACTCATTCTTGCTCTTCCTCCCCCTCACCCTTTGAACCCGCACACGCTTTTCTTTCTTTTCCCTCCTTTCTTTTTCTGCCTTCATCCACCCCCTCATCCTCCATTCCCATTTTGGATGTATTTCCGGGGCGGGGTAGCTGACGCTTGTCTCCCCGGCTTCTGGGGTGCTGCAGGGGTTTGCAACGACCACGGTAAGACCTACGCACTCTACGCCATCACTGTGTTCAGACGCAGCCAAGACGGCAGCGAGGACTGCTGGAAGACATATCGCCGCTACTCGGACTTCCATGACTTCCATATGAGGATCACTGAACAGGTGTGTGTGTGTGAGCTGTAACGTTTGTGTACCAGCTCTTCAGGAGTCTTAGAAGAAAATCAACATTAGTGTTAAAACATGGAGCAATATCTTGTGAACCTGGTCGTCTCATTCTCTTTGTTGCGTGTTTATTGTGCTTTAGTTTGAGAACCTGGCGTCGATCCTCAAGCTGCCAGGGAAAAAGACCTTCAACAACATGGACAGAGACTTCTTGGAGAAGAGAAAAAAAGACCTCAATGCTTACCTACAGGTAACAGTTTTACACGTTAGCGTCAACTAGTCTGAATGCCTTTATTGCCTTGCATCATGTTGTGGAGTATATCAGTAACCTGTGTGTGTGTGTTCCAGTTGCTGCTCAACCCAGAGATGGTGAAGGCCTGTCCAACTCTGATTCCTTATGTGTATGACTTCCTCGAGAACAAGGCCTACAGCAAGGGCAAAGGAGAGTTTGCACGCAAGGTCACTACATCTTTTTCAAGTGTTTCAGTATCATTCAATTATTACCAAATAACTGGATCATGTGTATAGTTAAGATTTTGGTATGTTTGCACATGTGAATACAGAGATGTGCTGTACAGATGGCTGGATCGTGACTGGTTTTATAAAACACATTTTCTCCGTTTCTTTTATCCGCCCATCAGATAGACACATTTGTAAATCCTCTGAGGAGCTCCATGAGAAACGTGTCCAACGCAGTGAAGGCCCTGCCAGACAGTCTGGCTGAGGGCATGACCAAGGTGTCTGATAACATGGGCCGCATGTCAGAAAGACTGGGCCAGGACATTAAACAGTCCATACTCAAGGTAACACCATCACATAGTGCAAGTGCAATGCATCCTCACGATGGAAAGCAAAACACTTGATTTTGTTGTAGTGTGAAAGTGTTTTTTTTTTCTGTTTGCTAGTATCATGGTGTGTTCGCTTTGAATCTACACATTGGGCTGTAGTTATAATGAATAGACTTGTGTTTGCCCCTGTAGCCTCTCTCCAACTGTGAATAACCCACAGCCCTCTTTTCCTCACTTTCGACTGGTGAGTTCATCCAACATCTGACCATCCAGCATCCTCTTTTTTTGTTCCCCAGGTGCCTCCACTCCTCCCCAAGTCTGACATCGACCCTGAACACTGTCGAGTGTCGGCTCAGCTCGATGACAATGTGAGTCGATGGGCATGTTGTGGAATTGCTGTCTCATTTCTTCTAATTCCTTTGGATTTTCTGTTCTTATTTAAGTAAAATGAACATTCATCTGTTTGTTTGTGCGTCCAGGTGGATGATAACATCCCACTGAGGGTAATGCTGCTGCTGATGGACGAGGTGTTTGACCTGAAGGAGAAAAACCAGTGGCTGCGCAGGAACATTAAGAACCTGCTGCAGCAGCTCATCAGGGCCACATATGGAGACACCATCAACAGGTCAGAGAGTCGACTGAATACAGTCCTCACATCCAGGGGAAATACAGGCACATATGCAGCAAGCATGCACCAATCAAACTGCTTCCACCTGAGCAAACAGCAAAACAAGATTAACGTCCACAGATCACAGCATGTGCGCACATACTTAAACTGAACACAAGCGCGTGTGTGTTCAGAGCACCAGAAAATCTCTCAGAAGTCAAAACAAAGCAGTGACGACACGCGCAACCTGAATCATGGCTCCCCTGTCTCTGCAGGAAAATTGTGGATCACGTGGACTACTTGACCTCACCAGAGCAGGTTGCAGAATACGTGAAGAAGTTCAGGTAAACCCTCCTCTTTTTCTTCCAAATAACTCTGATTGGTCAGGAGAACTGTAGGAGAACCCTCAGTCGCTCTGTCTGTATAGGGATTCCTACTGGCCCAACGGTATTCTGGCTGAGACGCCGCCCCGTCGGGACAAGAGCATCCGCATGAGAACACGTGTAGCTGCCAAGACCAGCCTCCTGGGCATCATGCCAGGTAGAAACACACACAAATGCACACGCACACACGCCCTTAATCTAGGTATCACCCAGCCCTGTTTGGGACTGCTTCATCCACTTACTCCTCATCCTTGAGGCCTTCTCTCTTGTACAACTGAAACATCCAATCCGGTCAAGCTTGTGTGGCTTGTGCAGGAGTTTGTGCACCCTCCTGACCTCTCCGCCATATTTCTCTCCCTACCACAGACGAGCTGAAGCACATCATCGGAGCGGACACCACGAGAAAGGGCATACTCCGCGTCTTCGACATGTTTCAGTACCAACCCATGAACCGTCGGCTAGTCTACGTTTTCCTGGAGGGCTTCTTGGAGACGATGTTCCCCCAGTACAAATTCCCCGAGCTGTTTGTCAAGCTGCACTCCCGCTCACCGCGCATCCACAGATACAACCAGAAACTCAAATCCTCCTCGCTCAAGAGGTGACAGGAGAGGACAGACGGCAACGGGACATGGGCCGACTAGACACAGACTGTAGAGCTGAGAGTGAGAGTGGGGGGCTTGATGTGAATGTTGAGGTATATCTCTCTGGGTGTGCGTGTGTGTGTGAGATTTCTGCCCTGCCACTCCCCTCACACTTTTCAGTGAAAACACTCCAATTATCCAGCCGATCACTTCTGTGTAGACAGAACTGAAGGATGAACAACACACTCTGCCCTCCTCTCACTCTGTGACACACACACACATGCGCAGACACAAATCCTGTCATTTGCACCAAGAATGAACATGGCAGTCTTTTAGTTTTAATATTATCCTCCTCCTTATTGGACTTTTTACTTGTGTTTAGCTTTATCCTGGGCCAGTCAATGCTGCTTTCTCGTGGTCCAGAGAGCAGACCACAAATACTGTATTGTTTTTAAACTGCAGGAGTAGATAGCATAGACCCACACCTTGCCTTACCTTCCCGCTTCTGTCTTCTGGCCGGCACAGTCTACCATCTCAGTGACCAGGCCCCTCAGCTGTAGTCAAAACTTTACCCTCATGCTGTAGACATTAAATCTGCAAAAGCTGCACACTTGCTAACATGTAAATGATGTTTTGTTTTCATAGCAACCAAATACGTCAATAGCACTGGGTTGAAAAGGCGCTGTTTTTAAAATGTGACTGAACAAACGTGGGTCGAAAAGGATTACTCAGATTTTTATAGTCCGCATTTTTTCTAGGCTCAACGCTTCTCGTGATTTTTTTTTTTTCTTTGCAAAGTATTAATCATCCGCACACCCATGGCCACATCCCCTTTAATGCTACTGTCATGACCTGTGACGACCAAAGCTCATGCTGTTCCATACGTGTGTGTGCGCACTGGTTTGATGTCAGGATGCTCTGAACATTACTGTGCTTCATGTTGTCAGTCATGTGAGGAAGGAGAACACAAAGCTGACCTTTGATGACCTGAAAGGCGAAGCTGTGAGGACACACTGAGGCGTGTTCTAGTTATGGGAGGCTCAGCTCTGGCTGTCCAAGCGCGCCATCAAAGAATGTACTCTATGGTCTAGTCTGTATTTGGCTTGTGTAGAATTTTGTGTGAGTGCGCGTGTGTGTGTGTGTGTGTGTGTGTGTGTGTGTGTGCGCGTGTGTGTGCGTGTGTGCTAGCACGAAGATGCAACCCTCTCCAGTCAGAAACTGTGCCAGTGTGAGCTAGTGAACCAGCCTTAAAACTATATACAGTATATACTGACCAAGAGACGCACGCTAGAGGTAGCTCTCCTTCGCACGATTGAACGTAACAAGGAAATCAAGATAGAGATATGGAGATATATCCCTAATCACTTTTATTCAGAGAAAATGTCTTTAATTTTGTGCAATATTTTTTTTTCTTTTAATGCATGTGCATTTTGAATCATTGTATACTGAAAAAAAAGGTAATTCATATTGTTTTAATAGTAGAGAACATGAAAGAAGTTTCCCCACAGATTACTTCTGATCCCAACAACTTAACATTCCGTTGTTGTAAAAGTACAATTGTTTATTTTACAGACTTGTTTTATAAGTCTGAGGTTTTTTTTTTTTGTTTTGTTTTTGGTGTGTGGGGGACATTTTCCACTTACCCCTCGCCCGCTCGTACAGAATCTGTTTTGGGTGAGGACTGGGCAGCGGTAGGGGGTTTTCGGTGTCGCAGCCTGATGATTAGCTCGTTGGGCTATAGCTAGGTTAGCGGCGGCCTCGAACAAATGCTTCTTTTTAACTCATAAGTGGCGTTTTATGCATTTGAGCCTGTTCTGTTGAGTGTGAACAGACCTTTGATGTTAGGAACTGACAGGAGAGCCATGTCCTGTGACCAATGGAATCACTGCTAATGAGCACTTAACGTAGCACCTGTGGGAGGGCCGCTCCCATTGGCTGGATGGAGTCCCATTCTGCTGCAGTCACTGGATGGAACTCCCTCGTCTGCTTTGATTCGCTTGCACTGAGCAGCCCCGGTGGTCTCTGGCTGAGCAGGAGGACATGAACTGGAGCCTCTCTTACTGGGAGGCGAATATTTTGTCCCCACAGTGGAGGAGGAGGTGTCACCTTTAACTTTCTGCACACCTCTCTGTACAGAAAGGCTTGTCTTTTTTTTTTTTTTTTTTTTTAACCCCAGTATTTATGATAATCTATGATAATGAAAATTGTGCATATCTGTGTACAGTATGTGTTAATAGTGTGCCTAAATGTACTGTCAACTCTATTTTCATATTTTTCTTTAACCTAAAAAAAAAAACATCAATCAGAATGTCATGATCATTTTACGTGACTGAAAATGACTTAAGGGTGTTTTTTTTGCATCATGCTTATCAAACTCTTCCTTGTGAGCAGTTGTGCTCAGATCAGTATAACACTAATAAAAGGTAACTCAGACTAACTGACCAACGGTGTGTTTGCTGTCTTCAGTGGGTTTGCATGCTGCGTTTAGGGTTTGTAAAGAGTTGCAGGAGACAATGAAAACACTACTGATGCTAAAGGTTCACCAGTTGAAGTCTGCTCTGAGAGTGCTGACGTTTCATATCAGGTAATGCATGTAGGAAGTGTTGTGTTACTGCTACTAATATCCAAAAATGAGTTCATTATATAGGCCTATTAAAGGAGCTATGACTGGTTTGTATCAGTATCACAGATGCATCTTCTTAGTGCAGAGCCAAAACAAGATAAAAACTGTTAAAGATAGCAATTAAACAACTAAAATACTCTTGTGCTTATGTTTTCTTTTGACTTTTGTCAGTTTGGAGACCCAAGCAAAAACTGACAAATGAATTTATTTTAAGTACTCTAGCGGGCGGCGGGCTCACCGTGCTCTGTTGAAACACTACATGTCAAATATATATGTAAAATAATGCTGTGGGATGAAGAGACAAAGTTAAATTTATTTTTAAAGCTTGTGTGCTGATCATGAAGCAAACTGCTGCTTCATTTTCTAATGAATCAGGGCGGCTCAGGGGGAATGTCCTGGTTTTGATAGCTTTATTGTGCATTCCCAAACTAAATAACTGAGTTTTTAAATAATAATTTTGCTACTGTCAAATACTCAGTCCTGATGATGCCTGAAGCAAGCTTTTGACTATAGGTATGAATGAAACGTTTCAAGAAATTGAAAAATGTTTGCATGCATAACATTTCAAGGATGAGTGAGATATCACCTTTTTGACGAAATATATGATCTTTGATTTATTTTTTTTATTTTTATTATTCAACCAATCAATAGCTTCCAGTGTTATCAGATGGTTGGTTCATCCACACAATGCTTGTCCTTTTATCTCCATTAATAGTGCAATCACAACAGAACCTTTCCACAGACTGGAGCAGCTTCACTGGCTCGGTATCATATTGTCCATTAGTATCTGCTGTCATGAGCTTTCATGTCTTCTTCTGCGCCTTTCCGACCGGATCAGCGATGACTACCATTCCCCATGCAGCCAAACCTGAAAGATAAACACAGGTGTGCATTTATTGTTTAAAAAGACGACAACACGTGATGTTACATCTATAAAGTCAGAGCATTGCACAAACTTACTTGCAGCAAATGTAATCTGTGCCACCGTCCCCATAGAGGTGGGTCCACCTTGTCGCATCGCTTTCCGGGCTGCGTTGAACACATACGCTGCGGACAGGATCAGGCCTCCGCCGGAGATGACCCGGCAGCTCCAGCAGCTCTTAAACATCTGGCTGGCTTTTGATACAGGGGCATCTGCTCCTCCTGATGGTGCCTCTGGTGCTGCTGACATTGTGTGTTACGACAGGGGGTGAGCTAATGCTACTGCTAATACACGTCCTGGTTAAAAACGAATGGCGATCCAGACAAAGACGAAGAAAATAACAAAATTCCGTTTTCATAAATCGTCTTCATGTAGTCAAATAATTCGTCCATCTGAAGAACAAAGTTTCTGGCGGAGTTTGTCTTAAGTCCGGATCATGCTGGCTGTAAAAGGGCAGCTTTGTGAAGTGGTTCCGGGTTGTGTACTCAGTGTTTCCTGCCATGCATTTTCAAAATAAAGGTTTTGTTTATGTCTTGGTCGCTCAGAGTGCTATGAGCTGTGTGCCTGTTCTCTTAATCTGAACTATCACTCCGCCCTGTCACATATGTAGGTGGAATGACCCCCCTGCCCATGCTCATGCCTGCTACCTATAAAGCACCCGTGAAATCAGTCTGTTTGATCCCTACTTGAGTCAGTGTGGGACAATCTGTGTTGTGATTATGAAAGAAAGTAATCCTTCCTGGATTGCTGTTTCCCTTGTTCTATCATCCGTACTTTTGCTATAGTGTGATCCATAATTTAAAGAGTCATGTGTGGATTGTTTAATAATTATAATGTATGAGGAGGATGTGGTACTGCAACCCACACCAGGTACCAGAGCACCTGTACACCAGTACAGTCAGTTTGTAAATGTTCTCCACAACATCCACCTTTCTGCAGTCTGGGTTGTATGCTGTGACCTTTATGACCTACTTGACTTGTGGTATGGCTGAATTCCTCATTGGCCTTATGTCCTCTCTTGCTGTATTTGTGCAGCAGTCCACATTTTCAATCTGAATGTAGTAGCCAGTCCCTCCTTAAATGAGCGACTGCTGGGTGTGACTCATTTGTAGATGACATGGCCATGTGGGCTATGTGCTTACACTCCTTCATTTCATTGCCTCCCTTGGTCATCTTTGCAATGGCCACTTAATGGCCACTTTGTGAGCAGACTTGGCTTTTGTACTGAAGGTTTGGTTACATTGTAACCTTGTTTCTCTAAGCCAGAGACTATATCTCTATCTTTCACGCCACTCAGAGATATGCCCAATCAAACTGTGATGCCATGCCAGGACAAGCTCTTTATCACCTCTAAATAAACAGATATGTCAGCTGACTCAGCTCCATTTATTATTGCCAGCAGCTGGACTTCTGATCTCTCAGATGCTATGGTGTTATTAGTCAACGTGGTTACACCGTTCATGCTTCGCGAGGAGCAAACTATGGGTATGTTTGTCGCCATCGTCACTTTTTCTCTAACTTTGGCCGTTGGTCAAACGGGGCCTGATGTGCCCCCCTCGTATGTTGCTGCTGTGTATGAGCACAACTTAGTCCTGAACCCAGATCCTCGAGTCCCCCTGTCCCGCGCAGCTGCTCTGCAACATATGCAGAAAAACTTGGATATCTACGAGGAACAGGCTGGTCAGGCCGCTCAGAAGGTACGATCAGAAAAGACTTAGAAATATTTGTTTTTTCAGTCAAAGAAACTGCTGCTTATTGCTCACTTGAACAGTTAACTTACAGTAAACAGTTACTTAACAGTTCGGCTCATCTATATCCATGCCCATCAAAATTATATACTTGAAAAAAAAAAGGTAGCTAACTCTGACAGGTGCAGTGAATAACTAAAAAGCACAGTCAGGATATTAAATAAAAGGCCATTCCTTAAACTTGTGATGGCAGGGTAGTTATGAAAGCGACTTATGGTAAATGAGTTTGTATTCTCATGTAAACCATGTGACCAGGAATAGTTGTGTTGGTCTGTATGGTCACATAAAGACCTACATTTAATTTTGTCACCTGTCTCATCTCTATACTCTGCTCCCACCTTACCTTGGTCAGGGTGCCCAGATCGTGGTGTTTCCAGAAAACGGTCTTCAGGGTTTCAACTTCAGTCGTTCGTCCATCTCCGGCTACCTAGAGACCATTCCTGACCCCGAGCAGGAGAGCTGGAACCCCTGCACAGAGCCAGGCAAACACAACAATACAGAGGTGCAGAATTATACTTTTAGATTTGAGGTTATTATTGCTGACTTTGTCTGGGGTTGTCCAGGGCTCAAATGTGCTTTGTGAAAAACTGAGCAGCAAGGTGGTACAGTGGGCAGGGTAGGGGGTAGAGCAAAGGTCTGTGTGCCACTGCTCTGCCAGCAATTAGCAAATTATCACATTCTGTTTTATTTATTTTTTACACAGCGTCCCAACGCTTTTTGGAATCGATGTTGTAAATTGCATTTTCAGTGATTTATTATCACAGTTGTGTTTCACAGGTTCTCCAGCAGTTGAGCTGTATGGCCCGTCATCACAACCTCTACCTGGTCGCCAACATGGCTGACCTGCAGCCCTGCCCCCTGACGACTGACCCCTCCTCCTCTTGTCCCTCTGATGGACACTGGCAGTTCAACACCAACGTGGCTTTCAGGTGCAGTGTAGGCCTTTAACATAGAGGTCGTTCAGCTGAAGTCCAGCAAGTGCACCAATGCACAATTTGCTAGCCTACGTCAACTGTTCACAGTATCTTCTTTCATACAGGTCAGATGGCCTGCTGGTGGCACGCTACCATAAGTACAACCTCTTCTTTGAGGAAGCCTTTGACACGCCACCACAACCTGAGATCATTTCGTTTGACACACCTTTTGCTGGGAGGTTTGGTTTCATGATCTGCTTTGACATCCTGTTCCATGAGCCCACAATTACCCTGGTGGAGAAGGTAGAAAAACAGCTCCTTAAATTCTGTGCCCAACTCTACATTCGTGTGTTTGTTCTTCCCTTTATCAAAAATTCACCTCCCTTTGGACCACTTTCAGGGTGTGCGGCAGCTGATCTTTCCCACAGCCTGGATGAACACACTCCCTCTATTGGACTCAGTCCAGTTTCAGCATGCATTCAGCTTGGGAGCCAATGTCACCCTGTTAGCGGCCAACCTTCGCAACGACCGAATGAACATGAGTGGAAGTGGTATCTACACCCCTTTTCCTGCCACATACCACCATGCACAGAAAGGAGACCCAGAGGAGGGCAGACTGCTGGTGGCCAGGGTGCCAGTCTTAGATCCACTGTGGGTGGGGCAGAGCGTGGCCACGGTTACCGATGAGTCCACATCATTATCAGCTGAAAACTCTGGATACTGTCAGCAGAAGAGCTGTGTTGATTCTCCTCCTCCTGAAACTGCTTCTTCAATCCCTCCCTCCACCACCACCTTCATCTCAACAATGGTGTTCGACCCATTTACATTTGTCCTCTTAAATGAGACAGAGGGTGAAGTGAAGGTGTGCAATGGCACCTTTTGCTGTTACTTGCAGTACCATATGTTACCACAAGGGAGCAGTAAAGAGCTCTACGCATTGGGAGCATTTGCTGGAATGCACATTGTGGAAGGACGCTACGCCCTGCAGGTATGAATGAGAAGAAGTCTGAATATCTGAAGTTGCTTCATGAGACTCTTGTCACACTAATCACATCTCTGTTGTAGGTGTGTGCACTCGTCCGCTGTGCAGGGCTGGACACCACTTCCTGTGGACAGGAAGTGGAAGAGGCTGAATCTAAGATGGACTTCCTGTTGGAGGGGAAGTTTGGGACCAAATATGTGTACCCATCAGTTTTGGTGAGTAAGATGGTCCTGGAGCAGCCTGAGCATGTGGAAAGAGCTGAAGACGGCACAGTGAGCATGAGACATTCAAGCATGACTGGTGGGCTGGTCACTGCCTGTCTGTATGGACGAATGTATCACCTGGACGACGAATAAACTGTATTGAAATACGTGTGTGTGTTAAGACAAAAAAATCAAATGCATTTTAAAAACTGACGTAAAAAAAACAAAGTTCTGACCAAAACCAATAATGACAATTCAGCTGTTACACATCTGACCTCTGTCATATACACACTGCAATAAAAAAGAAATAAAAATTAAAAAAAAGTCTTTATTCATTCAGTACTTAATCTTTCCAAACATTGCACCATGTAGTGTTCTCATCCTCTGCTGGAAATTTGCTTGTTCCTACACAGAGTGCATGAGTGACAGCCATCAGTGTCTGCCATGAAAGCTCAAAGAACTCAGATACAGAAAAGGAAAACAGGACTCAATGAACCATGGACAGGGCCCTGTGTACTTCCAAATTTAATGTCACTATTACCTGTACCTGTATAACTGAATATTTACCCCCTGTGTTCACTTATTTCAAAACTAAAATAACTGGCGGTGCCTCCAAGAAGATTTAAGAAAGTATAAATAAAATATATACATCATACTAAGTTTTTATCCATCCTTGTATTTTAATATTGGGAATTGCTGCAAATACTGTCACTTAAAACCATTCAAACAGGCTGAACCACGTGACCGCGTGGCACCCACGTGCCTGACGTTTCCTGCCTTGTATTTTCAAAATAAAGGTTTTGTTTATCTCTACTTGCCAGGTTGCTGTTCGTGCTGTGGAAAAAACTGTTGTCTGCGGCGCGTCCAGCCTAGTGCAGCAGATGATTTTTGTAAAATGTAAAACATGGAGCTGCTGCACAGTCTACGACCATGAGGATCCAGATTTACGTCGTAAACACAACTCCGTTCGCAAGGGGAGCTTCTCTAACCCGTGAAATCACTCAGCTGTGTCAGCTCTGTTGATCTTTACCACAAGTTGGACTTCTGACCTCACAGGTGTAACTTGTCCATCTGGGTTACGCCACTCATTTCTCTCAGGGAAAACGCAATGTCGTTGTTCGTTGTCGTTTTTATCACGTTTGTTTTAACGTCGGTCGTTCAGGCAGAGTCCTCGGTGGATGCCTCGTATGTTGCTGCTGTGTACGAGCACAACTTAATCCTGAACCCGGAGCCTCATGTCCCCCTGTCCCGACCCGCTGCCCTGCTGCACATGCAGAAAAACTTGGACATCTACGAGGAGCAGGCTGCCCGGGCCGCTCAGCAGGTATGATCAGGGCAAGACATAGTTATGAATATTGGTGTTCCCAGCTTAACTCAGTCATCAGGAATGGTTGTATTTATCTCTATGGTCACATAAAGAAGTACATATCATGTCACAGACAGCACGACTACAGTAGAGTGAGGAAGCTTGTCACCTGTCTCATCTCTATGCTCTGCTCCCACCTTACCTCGATCAGGGCGCCCAGATCGTGGTGTTTCCAGAAGATGGTCTTCAGGGTTTCAACTTCAGCCGTTCATCCATATCCGGCTACCTAGAGACCATTCCTGACCCCCAGCAGGAGAGCTGGAACCCCTGCACAGAGCCGGGCAAACACAACAACACTGAGGTGCAGAATCAATTTTTTTTTAGACTTGAAGTTGTCGTTTAATACAGTGGTCCCCAACCACCGGGCCACGGACCGTACCGGCACTGCTCGTGGTTCTGGTTCATAGTCGAGCTGCAGACGTTTGAATAAGCTTAAATCCAGTGGTTTTTCTTTTGGAGGTCAGTACCCCGGGCCGGGATCCGACCCGGGATCAAGAACCCGGGTCGGGATCCTAATGGGATCCTAATGATACTACTACTACTACTACTACTACTACTACTAATAATAATAATAATAATAATAATAATAATAATAACAACAACCTGGGCCGGGATCCGACCCGAGATCTGACCCGGGACACACACACACACACACACACACACACACACACACACACACACACACACACACACACACACACACACACACACACACACACACACACACACACTCACTCTGCTGGTCCGGCAAATTATTGCTTTACGTGAAACCGGTCCGTGGCGCAAAAAAGGTTGAGGACCGCTGGTTTAACAGACATGATACACTGACATGTACCACGAGGCTGCCCAGAGCTTTCACTCATGCAACAGCAGTCTGTGAATATGAATCACATTGGAGTGTGGTTGTGTTTCACAGGTTCTCCAGCGGTTGAGCTGTATGGCCCGTCATCACAACCTCTACCTGGTGGCCAACATGGCTGACCTGCAGCCCTGCCCCCTGACGACCGACCCCTCCTCCTCTTGTCCCTCTGATGGACACTGGCAGTTCAACACCAATGTGGCTTTCAGGTGCCGTGTAGGCCTTTAACATAGAGGTCGTTCAGCTGAAGTCCAGCAAGTGCACCAATGCACAATTTGCTAGCCTACGTCAACTGTTCACAGTATCTTCTTTCATACAGGTCAGATGGCCTGCTGGTGGCACGCTACCATAAGTACAACCTCTACTTTGAAAAGGCCTTTGACACACCACCACAACCTGAGATCATTACGTTTGACACACCTTTTGCTGGGAGGTTTGGTTTCATGATCTGCTTTGACATCCTGTTCCATGAGCCCACAGTTACCCTGGTGGAGAAGGTAAAGAAACAGCCCCTCAAATTCTGTACCCAACACTACATTCCTGTGTTTGGTCTTCTGTTTTCCTAACATCTGTCTCCCTTTGGACCACTTTTAGGGTGTGCGTCAGCTGATCTTTCCCACAGCCTGGATGAACCAGCTCCCTCTACTGGACATGATCCAGTTCCAGCGTGCATTCAGCTTGGGAGCCAATGTCACCCTGTTAGCAGCAAACATTCGTAATGATCGAATGATCATGAGTGGAAGTGGTATCTACACTCCTTTTTCTGCCACATACCACCATGCACAGAAAGGGGACCCAGAGGCGGGCAGACTGCTGGTGGCCAGGGTGCCAGTCTTAGATCCACTGTGGGTGGAGCAGAACGTGGCCACTGACGAGGGGATAGTTACGGATAAGTCCACATCTAATACAGCTACAGACTCTGGATACTGTCACAAAGAAAGCTGTGTTGATTCTCCTCCTCCTGAAACTGCCTCTTCAATCCCTCCCTCCACCACCACCTTCATCTCATCCATGATGTACGACCCATTTACATTTGTCCTCTTAAATGAGAGAGAGGGCAAAGTGAAGGTGTGCAATGGCACCTTTTGCTGTTACTTGCAGTACCATATGTTACCACAAGGGAGCAGTCAGGAGCTCTATGCATTGGGAGCATTTGCTGGAACACATACAGTGAACGGACGCTACGCCCTGCAGGTATGAATGAGAAGTCTGAATATCTGAAGTTGCTTCATGAGACTCTTGTCACATTAATCACATCTCTGTTGTAGGTGTGTGCACTCGTCCGCTGTGCAGGGCTGGACACCACTTCCTGTGGACAGGAAGTGGAAGAGGCTGAATCTAAGATGGACTTCCTGTTGGAGGGGAAGTTTGGGACCAAATATGTGTACCCATCAGTTTTGGCCAGTAAGCTGGTCCTGGAGCAGCCTGAGCATGTGGAAAAAGCTGAAGACGGCACAGTGAGCATGAGACATTCAAACATGACTGGTGGGCTGGTCACTGCCTGTCTGTATGGACGAATGTATCACCTGGACAACGACTGAACTGCTTTGAAATAGGTGTGTATGTTAGGACAAAAAAATCAAATGCATTTAAAAAACTGATGTAAAAAAACAAATGTTCTGACCAAAACTGATAATGACAATTCAGCTGTTACATGTTTCTCATCTGTCAGTTACACACTGCAATAAATCAAAAACAAATATTTTTATTCATTCATTACTTAATCTTTACAAACATTGCACCAAGTAGCGTTCATCCTCCGCCTGAAAGTTGCTTGTTCCTAAAAAGGCAATATTTATTAATTTCTCTCTCTCTCTCTCTCTCCCACACACACACAAACACACTATCTGTTTTACACGCACACACGTACACACAGTGTCAGCCACTTTCCCCTGTCTCCAGTACAGTACACAGACATTGAGTAGTTACAGCATTGCAAGTTGAAAGTTCCTTGGGCCGCTTATTCTGGTTGTCAATCACCTGACTCCTGGACCAATCATACAGTAAATGGGTCTTACATCCACCTGCTGTCAGAATCAGAAGATTCAGGTTTCCACTCGGAACAATTTCTGAGGATTCAATAATGACTTCCTCTCCTCGGAACTGAAAAGTGGTTCAAAAACAATGACGCAGCATTACCAATGTGACAGTCATCAATGTCTCCCGTGATAGCTTGAAGAAGAACTCTGAATAAAAACTCAAAAGTACAGTAGGGAAAACAGTACTCAATGTCCTGGTCCCATTAGATTGTCCCTCAGTTTTTTCTTTAGACAAGCTGTCGTGCTACAAAAAAAGCAGTCCTCTGAGCTTTTACAGTGATACTGTCTGAGAGAAATGTAGTGTGTATTCACCTTAGCCTATATTTTAGTACATTATTTTCCACCCCATTGGGTATGCACCATAAGGAAACAAACATCTGCTTTACAACAAGGGTTATTTTTAGATTTGAAGAGGCTTACCTAAAAATATCTGCACACTGGCTCTATTTTCTCCCTCTTTTCTCTCTTTCAGTTCCTTGTCAGTGATCTATTAAGGCTCCTGAGTGGCTGGCCAGCCTGCCAGTATTGCAACACTCTGTCCATTAGAAGCTATGTCCTCAGTATGTCTCTGAATCCGAGTCATTCATTTCATCGTCCGCAGAGGACAGCGGGCGCTCCGGCCTGCAGTAGGAGGCATGGTCAGGCCTCAGAGGGGGTGGGGTGTCAAAGGCCACACCTTTGGAGACGTGGTTGTTGGTGGGGTGGTGGTTGATGACTGTCTGAGTTAGAGAAAGCGCAGGCAAAGCTGCTATGGTGACCATAGGGGAGGTGGGCATCATGGAGTTGAGGATGAGCGCCAGGCAGTCAGCCACATCACGGTTGGGAGCGCAGGACAGAGCTGGAGTGTAACCTATGGATAGGAGGGGAGAGAGAGAGTAAAAAAATAAAAAATAAAAATGCATAAATAGTTTGATTTGAGTGCTGCAGCAGTAAGATGACCGCCAACCGTTCTCATCCACTGCTAACACACTGGCTCCTTTCCCCAGCAGCTCCTGGACCACCACCGTCAGTCCCTTCCTGGCTGCAACGTGCAAGGGCCTGCAGGAAGGTTGAGGGAGATGCACTATTAAAATAAGTCCAGTCTGAGACCAGTAGATTACTCCCCCCTGTACCAGAGAGTGTCTGGCTGCACCCCTGGGAACACTACGTACGTCTGGAGAGCAGCATTAGTGCAGTTGATGAGGTTTCTGTCGCCGATCTTCTCCAAAATCAACAAGGCACTCGTCTCGTGACCCTGAAAGGAACAGGAAGCAATTAAGTGATGAAGTGAAAAACAAAAACAAGTAAAATTAAACATGTTCCGCAATGTCAGAGTACAGCTGTCCCATTATAACTATTGCTGACCACTTTCAAATTAAAATCTGTAGCGATTAGGCAGAAAAAAAATGTAACTTTGTCTCTTTTCTATATTCCTCACACGTGAACTCGTAGGACAAATCTACTTTTTAGGACATTTTGTGGAAAGCTGTTAATAAATTCACAATCACAAAAGAAAATCACCATTATTTGGATGTCACGTTGGTCAGAGATTCTTATATGTGTCTGCTGACATGCATTCACCACGGCCAGTGAATGGAAAAGTATTTCCTGCCTCTGAACTCTTACCTTGCTGCATGCCAGATGTAATGCTGTGTTCCTCTGTGTATCCTGTAGTGTCAAGTCTGCTTTAGCACTGCTCACAAACACCTCTGCAACACATGACATGGTTACATGTAAAAGGGTTTAGAAGTCAATTGGCAATAGTGTAACTGCATCAGTGCATGTACTGACCCACAGTATTGGTCTGTCCGTTGAGAGCGGCCATCATCAGCGGTGTCCTGCGCAAGTGTGTGTCGACTACGTTTGCCTGAGCTCCGTGGCTCAACAGAAGGGAGACGCACTCCACGTGGTCGGAGAAAGCTGCAGCGTGAAGGGGGGTCCTGCATAGACACAAACATAGTAAACAATGCACAAGCAGAACTTGTAATCACCACTGACAACTTTCAGAAAAATATGATGTCATTTGTGTCTGTTTACATCTCTCACCTGCCCTTAGAGTCAGTGGTATTGACGATAGTTGTGCCCAGGGAGTCAATTAACATCTCAGCCACTCCCTCGTTATCGTTCATACTGAAACACACAACGCACATTGTCACACATCCTCAGTGTCTATTCACACAGAAACAGTCATTGGCACAGACACGTTGTCTTACACAGCACAGTGCAGAGGACTGAAAGAGTTGCCCTTAATCTTCTTGAACACCTCCTGGTCTAACAACACCTCCACACAAGCATCATATCCTAGGAAAACAGAGAGAGGAGAAAGGTAGGAACAGATGTAAATACTGCTTTGCTGTGGCTTCATCCAGAACAGACTTGTCAAGTGTGTCCTGTCGTGTCCAAGTACCGTTGTAGCAGGCCCAGTGCAGTGGGGTGTAGCCCTGGTTGTCAGTGAGGTGTGCGTGAGGGTGTGAGGTGGTGGTGGTGGTGGTGGTGGTGCTGGCCTGCAGCAGGGCACCCAGGGCACCCACACGGCCACAGGCGGATGCCAGGTGGAGAGGGGAGCGGCCCCGGATGTCTCTGACACACACACTAGCCCCCCGGTGGAGGAGGGCCTCCACACACTCCTCCTGACCTGTCACCGCCTGTTAAAAAAAAGTGGAAAACAGTAGAAAGGATAAAAAAATCTAATAAAATATTCTACATCAAGTTGGAATGTTAGTGGGTGTGTGTGAATGTCTCACCCCTCGGTGTAGTGCCGTCCTCCCCCAACGGTCCTGAATCTCTACACTGGCTCCTTGACTGAGAAGAGAGTACACACACTCTGTGTGTCCATTCAGCACTGCCAACATCAGAGGAGTCCTGTGAACAGTGTGGAAACATGCTATAAAATGTGTATTTAGTTAACATTTTCATTGAAATTAGTTCCAGTAATCTCCTCAAACACATGGAAGCATAATTATCTCAGTGAAAGCCTCCAGCCTAAGCCATTTTGTCTATGCACACACACACACACACACACACGCGCACACACGCACACACTCACTGTCCGTTGATGTCTTGTGCATCCACATTAATGTGTTGGTCGTTGTTGCTCATGAGCAGGCGCAGGCACTCTGGGTGGCCATTCATAGCTACGGCAGACAGATACACACACATGCAAAGGCATGACTTATTTTTCTAAAGCAACAATAAATAAACCTCATTCATGTGATGTGTTACATCCAAACAGATTTCTGTGGTCGTATGTGTCTGTGTGTGCAACTGCCTGCATGTATACCTGCAGCATGTATGGCTGTCTTTTTGTGTGTGTAGTCACAGGTCATGGGTGAGGAGCCATGGTGCAGCAGTAGAGAGACACACTCCTGATGACCCCTGGAGCAGGCCAGACTTAGGGGGGTCCGGCCCTCCGGGCTGCAAACATCCACTTCCAGCAGGGACGACAAGAGAACTTCTAAAGCCCCACAGTGTCCGTGGTAAGCCTGCATCATTGGAAGACACACATCAACTGATGCACCTCTTCCATGTCACATAGTAGAGACAGTCAAATCCTAGGTGTGAGATAAAAACAGCCACATACACACACAAGCACACACAAGTCTTTGAACTCACCGCCAGGTGGAGTGGACTGACGGGTGCCCGGCTCTCTGAGTCACTCAGGATGTCTGTTGCAGATGTTTCCATTAACTGAAATAGGTGGTTCACATATATTTCAGATTTGAACAGCATTAAAGTGGAACATACGTTAAGCCACAGTCACTCTACTCCATGTGCTCCAATAAAACAAGAAGAAACAACTGCTCATGAGATTAAGAGTGTGTAAAGATAAAAGATATAAAGATATGTGCCACAAGGAGTTGACAATTGATATCCAACCAATAACAAGCAGAGGGGGTTTCAAGGTATCTTCATCTGCCCACCAGATGATCTAACCTCCATGTTCCTCATCTGCCCAACAGAGGGAGCTACGCACAAAGAATCAATGTACGGTAAAGGCTCACTGTTTCAGACCAAGATGGAAAAATCCTTCTTACCACATCAAGAGGTGTCTCACTCGCCATCTGAAAGGAGCACAGACAAAGACATTTTATGAAACCGTGTCTGTACTTGTGTGCTGTAGTTTTTCTATTTTCTCTCGTGCGGCTGCAGTACACACCAGTTCCAGGCAGAGCGTGCGCCCGTAGGCCGAGGCATAATGTACTGCACTGTAACCCTGCTTGTCTCTCACTCCTGCATCAGCATCGTTCCTCAACAGGTATTCCACACATCTGACAAAGACAAAAGAGAGGAGATTAAAAAAAAAAGCTGTTATCTGACTCTGAGGATTCTTTGATACACTTTGAGCAACACACAGAGCAAAACTTACTTTCCATCAGTGTCAGCTGCAGCAGAGTAGTGCAGGGGGCTGCAGCCCCGCTGGTCCAGCTCATTGATGCTTGCCCCAGAGCCCACCAAGGCAAACACACACTGGTAGTTACAGTTGGCTGATGCATAGTGTAGTGGAGTCCTGGGAAGGCCAGAGAGTTTACTCAAGCTATTATTTATGGCAGTGAGGACTTTATTCTCTCCCTCTTTCCCAAGACTCAGACTTTATTTCATTAATTCATAGAGTTCAATGAGTTACATTGTTTACCTTCCAAAGTTGTCTTTGCTGTTAAAATCTGCTCCTATGTTTAACAGTAGGTTCAGACACTCCAGGTTCCTGGTTGGAGACAGTTTTAACAGTGATGTTTTGTTGACATACCAATCTATTGTAAGCAAATGCATGGATGACACTTCAAAGCATATATGCTTTCCGTACAAAGGTGTACTAAATAGATGGATACGCTAAAACAAATATGGTGTTAAATAGCAAACAAAAAAGGCATAAAAAGAGACAAAACAATAATAAGTCTGTAAGCAGGAATAATGAATCACCCTCCAGCTGCAGCAGCATGTAGACAGGTCCTTCCAAAGTCATCAGGGGTGTTGATGTCAAACCCTACGCAAATATGGAATCAGCATCAATTAGGATGTCAACTGGAGGATTCCAGCAGCAAGAATGGAGTCAGCATGAATGTACCTGAGGACAGCAGCTTCCTGCAGCAATCTGAGAAGCCGCTGAGAGCTGCCAGGTGTAGAGGGAACATCCCGTGAATGCCTCTCCTGAAAAGATTGAAGGCAGAGAAGGCAAGTCATCACAGGACATGGAGGATAAGGTGTGAAAGCATGGGTGCATGTTTGATGACAGGAAAGAAAATGGGGTCGAAATAATGATTTTTCCTGAGTCTAACCATCTCCAGTCATCAGATTATCTGTGCTTCTTCTTACTAAAGCACAGATAACATTTGGTGGGAAGATAAGACAGGTGGTTAAATGTCAATTGTTACTAACTTGGCGATGTTGGCTCCGTGTTTGATGAGTGCTGTGATGATGAGCTCATGGCCACAACGGGCAGCAATGTGAAGGGCAGTGTTTCTGCTCTTGTCCTCACAATCAATCTCAGCTCCTACACACACATAATTAGAGAGTATATGTATGCACTGAAGTTAAAACAATCAAAATAAAGGTATTCAGATCATTGTGCATACTGTGCCACACACACACACACACACACACACACACACACACACACTACATTTACTATCACTACCAGGAAATGAAAAACGAATTTGAAGCAGACAGCACGCTGCATGACCTCTCACCATTTTGAATGAGGGCCTGTGAGCAGGAGAACCTTCCATGAGTAGCTGCCATGTGGAGGGGAGTCTTCCGATCCTTACTCTGGACAGATGGAGGGAGAGACAAGAGGCAAATGATTATGACTCTGAGTAGAGTACTGTGTCTGAATATCGGTGTTGCAGTGCATGCAGAGGTACATTTTAGAGCCGGTGTGGGAATCTGACTCAACTGTGAGTCCAATACTGTAGTGTTAGAAAGCTTAGAATGAACAGAAGCTATCTTAGACCCCCTTGTGGACCACAGGCACACCCACACACATATTCCCTGAGCAGCTTGCAGCCTCAGGGATCCATCCCCTCCCGCTTCATCTTCCATATGGCCTTGCATCTTGAGGCTGTGGGGACCTAATATCAGTTTCCATCACTGCTACCAAAGTGTTAACAACACTGTCATTTCAGCTTTTTACTTGATACTGGTCTGCATACACACAGCTGAAGCTGTGTGTTTCAGTGTTTGCGTGATAATATATCTGCATATGGACATACCCGCATGTTGATGTGAGCTCCGTGGGCCAACAGCAGCTCCTGGCACAGCGCCCCCTGGCGTGAGGAGGAGGCAAAGTGGAGAGCGGAAAAACCCCTCTCGTTCACCTGAAACAAGGAACCAATTAGCAGACATTTAAATGCAAGTAGACATGCACATGCTGTCTCTCACAGAGAGGCGCACACACACCTGATTGACGTTGGCCCCTGCCTCGATGAGCTCACTGACCACCACATCCTGTCCGTTGTAGCAGGCCAAATGGAGTGGAGTGTTGCCATAGGCGTTCACTTCATTGACCTATGGATGGAGAGAAGAAATGTTTGTTTATGTACAGTTTTTCAGGCACACTGCATAAGTTGTAGGGCTTTTTTGCATTTTATTGACTTTGGAATATTTAAACATAATTTTTAGATTTAGGTATGTCAAAGAGTCATGGCACATTCTATACACCTTAAGGACATTGCTAGTGCATGCATATATTTGTGTCTGTACTGACGTGGACCCCCAGGCTCAGCAGGTAGTGCACTGTGCTGCTCATGCCACTGGAGGCGGCTGCATGGAGTGGAGTGTAGGCTTTCTTGTCCTTGCAGTCGACTTCTGCTCCACTGGCCACCAATAATTTCACCACCTCCAGGTGTCCTGAAACAGAGGAGAGAGGGGAGGAAATGAGCATGAATCAAATTCTACTAAGTCAAGATTTGCACACAAGGGGATTTATCCATTGCAGAAAGCAGTGTGCATGACTAGGGAGACACAGAGGCTTCATCTAGTCTGATCAAAACGTGCATCTGTATTAGTGCCGCACCCATGTAGGCTCCCCAGTGGATGGCTCTCCTGTCCTTCTTGTCAAATGCATTAATGTTGGCTCCTCTGGACAGCAGCAACTTCACCATCTGTCACACAAAAGCAAATTAACTGGATGTTGACGGGCGTGTCTTTGTGTGCATCTGAAAGAAACCAACCTCTACATGTCCACTGAAGGCAGCGTGGTGCAGGGCAGTGCGTCCCGCCCGGTCGGACACGTTGACATTGCTTAGCAGCGGGACCAATGCCTCGGCGCAGCGTACCGCCTTGTTGCTAGCTGCAACATGGAGCGGCGTCTGCCAGTTCTTGTCCCGGGCGTTAACATCTGCGCTGTGTTTCAGCAGCACTGCCACTGCATCCTGGATGGAGAGTGAGAATGGGTCAGAGTGTGCAGACAGAGGGTCTATTTTCTAATATGCCTCTAACAAAGTGTGTGCAGGTGGCTGTATGTGGGCGGTTATAAAAATCTTCGCTATTCTTAGGGGGGTTCCATGCCGACAATAGCACGGAGAACAAGAGACATGATGGGCTGTTTCAGTGCAGGCATGCTGCCCTGGTCCAAGCAAAATAGGGAAGGGGATTTTGAAGGTTTATCAAACATCAACACACCGCACAGTGGTTATGTCATTTTACCCCTTTAAGGCCAGATTGTTCAAGTCTTATCCTGGCAGCAATACTTTTCTCCATCTCATGCCAATAAGGTAGCTAGTCCGCCTCACTGAAATGAAACAAGGCTGCATTTTTGCTGTAGAGATACTGTCACCAGGAAAGGCCCCTTAGTGGGGTTGAATGTGTCTTATCAATAAGGGGTATGAAAAGCTGTCAGAATCTAATTGTTATCTAAGAGCATTTTATTACTGGTGACAGAAGAACATAACCACTTAATTACAGTGGAGTCACCGAAGCAAACATTAGCTGTAGTGTGTTTGTGTAAAGTGTTACCTCACTACAAGAGGCGACAGCTCGGTGAAGAGGAGTCAACCACTTGTTGTCTTTGGCATTAACTCTGGCTCCTTGGATGAGAGAAGCAGAGAGTGAGAAGGAGAGTGAGAGATATCAGAGATGCGTCAACAACGGAAACCTGTAAAAAATGTCTCATCACTGAAAGATACATTAAAGGCCCAAGATACCGAAGAGAAAGAGTGTGAAGAGTAAACAAAAAGACAAGCCGGTAGTTTAAAAGGCTTTTTACGTGACCTATGGGAAGGGGGAAGCCAACAGTGCCTGGAAGATACAAAACTCCCATGATCCATTCTGGCACAGCTTGGGCGTTAAAATAGCCCTGAAGCTGCACCTGTTACTTGCTCTTCACATTATTGAGAAACAGTGATCACACTCGCTCTCTCACACACACACACACACACACACACACACATATGCAGCGCTTGTGTTACAACAGGGTTGGCCCCACCTCCTGATATGCTCAGCTGACTTTACGGAAAGTCAAGCCGGCACAGACCCTATCAGATGATTGATAAATCATCAGTAGTGAGGAGAGGGTGACAGTCACAGAGTGGGGGGCAGAGCAGACGCGCTGGAGGAACAGGGAGCAACATGCGACGATGAGAGCGATGAGGAGCAGGCAATGGCTTTGAAGACTTTAGGAAGGCATGGCAAGATGGAAAGAGGATGGGGGTAAACTGACAGGAAACAAATAAGTGTGAAGTCCAACACTGGAAAAAATAACCTTTTTTTGGTGTTACAACTTTCTTAAATTTCCTCAAAAAGGTCAAAAACAAGCAAATTTGTTTACAATTTCTTGTTACCTCGTGAACACCTTAAAATAAGGCAGACAAATTCACTATGTCGATGTTCCTTGACACAGTTTACTGTGCAATGAAATGCAGTGTGTGAATTAATAAACAGACACAAATTTAGGAGGGCTAATACGGACTCATGAAAAACAGGACCAGATGGATGCATACAGGGATGGCTGCACAGACAGAGTGGATGCATGAGTAAGCTTTCAGTTAGAATTAATACTAAAGGTGGATGTACATTAGGTGGAAATGAAGTCGAATGAATGGCTGAACAGATCGATAGATTGAAGGCTGGGCTGTTGTGTTTACCTGAGAGGATAAGCAGTTCAATGATCTCAGCGTCTCCCAGGTAGGCTGCAGCGTGCAGAGGCGTTCGCTTCTCATTGTCCTGACAGGAGATCCCAAAACACAGAAGGACACTAATTTAAGCATGTGCATTATTTCATTTTTTTATACAAATGTATGCCTTGAGACACATGCTCACACACACCAACACACATCATGATGGATTGACAATCTGTAAACCTCACACCGCTGCAGACCACAAGAAACATGAGAGTAGAGTCACAAGGAGAATAATGTCTAGTGTGTGTTCAGTTGCATTCTTCACTTCGCTCCATCATTTCAACACATCCTGCTACTGCATCCCCGACTCTCTCTCGTTCAGTGCAGGAGAGAGCAATCAACAGAGTGGGGCTATAAACAAATGTCATGTGACTGCAATAGGCCTGGGCCAGTGTTGCTGACTCCACGAAGACCCAGTGTGATGACCCCAGCACTATAGGCTGACATAAAGACCGAAGCACAAAGAGAAAAACAAAGACGGTGAAAACAGAATGTGGTGTAAACTGAGGAATTAGAGCGAAAGCGATGGGAGAAAAAAAGCAGAGATATCAGGTGAAGGTTATGTCCTCAAACCATAGGAGAGGATAGTGTTATGAACAGTTTGTGTGGCTGACAGCTATGTAAGATGGAGAAGCTGCCAGAAGGCACTCTCAGTCAGTCAAGCAATCGATGGGAACCCAAATCAATTGTAGCCGGCTGGCTGACTGCTGCTCTCCTTGGTGTTTTTTTATGTCTTGGTGTGTGCGAAGCTACAGTGGCAAAACAGTAACACATAGCGTGATCAGAGCACAAACATATATATAGGGAGAAAATCGGGGGATATGGCAAGAAGGGTGTGACTTACCTGAATGTTCACGTCCTCCTTCTTGAATATGAGGGAGCGAACTTCATCTGGGTCCACATTGAAGATGGCTCTTAACAGAGACGGCTACAGAGACAAAAAATAAAAAGGAGATGAGGAAATGCTGATGTACACTTTTACATACTCAATTTGCAAGGCAGTAATTTTAGATGCTGACAAGTGTGTTATCAGTAAGAGTTATGAGAGTTACAGATGGGAGAGTCTCACACATAGACACTATAATCCTGTGTTGGGAGAGAGCCATAGGTCACAAATGTCTGTATATCACCAATTTGTTTATGACAGTAGCTGCTGCAGAATACAGTACATCACATAAGCGCACACATGCGTACATGCAGCATCATGGAGTCTGTGAGGGGTTAAAGCTGTGTTCTCTTGCCACTTTGGTGTCAAGCCAGCTGATAGGAAGGTAAAAGATGTGTAAAAGGTAAGTAGAAAGCAGGGGTGAAAAGGTAACTATTAATTGAACAGGTTATACAAGGTACTTCTGTTCTGTATGACAAATTTCCCAAAGAAGGGAGTTGCAAATGATTGAGAAACAACTAAACACTGGGCACGCCTCAGTAATACTATTTGTCACTATGGTTTTATTCACCATGCGTGTGAATGTGGACAGGCACGAGCACGAGAACATGGTGCCTGATACTGAGTGGGATTTTCACACAGTCAGTCCATTCATATCAAAGGTTAACGGAAGTAACACTATTTTAAGCTCACAATTCAATTCTGCATACTGGATTCAAAATACAGCAGCCATGTCATTTTTTCATATGTATGGTTATGGTTGGGATTTGGGAATAATTAATTGGTACAAGGAGTTCATCGAGAAAATAAGAATGATAATACACAATTTGTGCTGCAACATTACTGAAAATGTACTGACAAAATATACAAACGAAAGAACATTGACATGATGGTGTTGATTTCAGAGAAAAGTAGGGCTTTAAATGTCAAACCCCTTCTAAATTATAGTATTTTGCCATACCTACATTTTTAATCTATCGAGTACTTTAAGTCCATTAAAGTACTGTGGGTGTCACTGATAACACGTTGTCACATGGGCACCTTTTTCCCCTGCGAGGGCTGCCAAGTTATACCATTCAGTACTACATAAATACTATGATGTGGATAGTACTCTCCGTTTTCCCCATCCCTCTCTCATTTCATGACTAAAAATAAGTGGGACATGTCAGGCATGTCAGTGTCTGTCTCGTGCCAATTACACTGACGACCACTGCAACTATGTCGGAGATTGGAGAAGGTAGATATGGACCGAAAGCACAAACCCTGTCATGAGAGCCGACTTTCCCCTTTCTCTGTGTGCACGTCAAAGAGCAGCTTTCATAAGATGAAACCTCACCGTCACGTTTCAACGGTGAGTTTGTCCTTTACACAGCCAACACTGGAGACTACAAAGGCCTAGGCTTTGGTGGTAATCTATACAAACCAGCAGTCATCTCATATGGCAGGGCTATAATGGTGATTATATTGGTGCTATATTTAGCACTAGACTGTGAGTGTTGGCAAGTACATTGTATTGTCATGCAATGGACGTGTAACTACGCAGTTCAGCACAGGTTTTAAAGCAGGCCAGGTGTGAGAAGTGCATTGATCTGTTTAAAGCCCCAGTGAATGGTGTCATTCACACGAAAAACCAAAAGAAACACAATGAAAAAAAGAAACGGCAAAACCTCTGCTGATTCAGTTTCAGCAAACTCTAATTCAGTCAACGAAGAACCAGACAGAAGGACCCTTCTCACCTTGTCCTCCTGAGCGGCAGCCCTTCGAGAGGCATGATGGGATCTGCGGTCTGGGGATGATTTGGGCCGAGGAGGTGGGGGCGAAGAGGAGGGCTCATCCTCCTCCACCTCCTCCAGCACCACGATACACACACGGCTAGCCCGCTCTGACCGCATCAGGAACAAACACTCACACACACGCCAACACAATCACTCACACACTCTCTCTTGCTCACACAAGCATACTGTAAATACACAGTGTTCCCTCTTACATACGTGCGCAATTCAGGAGCACAAAGGTCAGCAATAAATCTCACAGAACGAGCGGTGTCCTCGTGAACAAACACGCCACATCTTCATGTAAAATCCAATGTGAAATCCAGCTCTGTCGTCTATCTGTCAGTGTTGCTGTGCAGCATGTCTCCTCTCCTCCTCTCTCTAACCCACACTTGCAATCTCTGTGAGTAGCAGTAGCGGAGACAGCAGGGAATTCCTCTGCGTAATGGTGGCGGTAAGCGGCATGCGGCAGAATGAGCTTGGGCTGCCTAGCAGCACACAGGAAGCTACATATCCTCACTGCTGTGCTGCAGCCAGGAACACACACGTCAGACACAAACACACACAGACAGACGACCCTGTGATTAGCGTGGATGGGGGCTGTAGCAGCCAATGTATGTGTGGGCATGCGTCGCTGGTTTCAGGCAGACTGCTGAAGCCAGCTCTTTCAAAAGAAGAGACAGAGAGAGAGAGAGGGAGAGGAGGGGGAGGGGAGAAAGCGAGGGAGAGAGGGAGGGAGGGAGAGAGAGAGAGAGAGAGAGAGAGTGAAAAGAAAGGGGAGGAGAGTTGGGATGAAAGGGGAGAGAGTGAGAGAATAATTGTAGGCAGGTAGCGAGTGTGGAGCACTACAAAACACAAAGAATCCTCAAGATGAATAGAGCAGAGGACAAAGATGGGACTCAAGAACCCAATGGGTACAAAATGGTTACAGAAAGTTCACTGCGAAACAAAGTGACTCAAAATACAGACTATAAAGAAAAAAGATAAAGAAGGAGCAAAACAGAGCAGTGGAAAAAAAAAGAGTAAAATGAATGGCAAGAGAGGCGAGTAATACTGGCCTGGTGGACAGTCTGGGTCCTATTTTGATGCCCAGTTGTTATCAGGTCACTTGCCGAAAAGTGTTGATTCATGTGTCCCCCTTGAGTTCATTTAAGTGTAATAACAAAAGTATAAAAGGAATGATGGTGCAGTACTATTGATTCTTTACTGAAAGCCCTGTTATCTTCACTATCCAGTGCCATGTTGTTTGTTGAGAGCTTCAGTCTGGACGTCTGATCTGTATCGTGATTTTATGATCCTTGTTTTATGGATCCCGTGCTAATCCACTCACCAAAGCTCTGATCTCTGGTATTGTACATTAAAGCAATGGTGTGAAGCACTGGAGGTATCCTCCATTAAATGGCCAAGCTTGAGATAACATAAAAAGCTGTAACCCACACAGCATGGTATAAACAAAGCGTTGTGCACTATAATGTGCTAAATAAGATTTTAGTGGTCTCCATCTTCATAAAGCTGGTGCTAAAATAGAAATGGCTTTTCCTTCTAAATGTAAGAGAATAAAAGAAAATGGATACCAGATTGGTGTGTATACGCGTGTGTTTCAGTATCCTCTTTAGTGTATCGGTGGCATAGCTTCAAAAGTCCCCGTCCCCTCATTATAAAACTGGAACAAACTGGCTTTGCCAGAGAATGTGAGGGTAGCTAACAAGACCAGTCTGTGCGTGCATGTCTCTGTGTGTGTGTGTGTGTCTCAGTCTAACTTCATATTCAACACAGATCCTAAAAAGAGCGATCTTGCCAAGCCACACAACCCCATTAACTCAGAGGGAGGGATGAAGCGAGGGAGGACGAATGAGAGGGAAAGATTCAATTGGATGGAGCTTTTCTGCAGGCCTAAATTTTGAGTCTAATGGACTTACCATTTATAAACTCAAAAACGAAACACAGCCTAACAATCTTTCTGCTCCTACAGTTGGCGTTACAGATTTGCTTCTAAAACAGAAATAAAGAATGATGTTTGGGAAGCAAAGCGTGCAAACAAACAACCAATGTGTTGTCTATCCCACTTGCTTGCAGTGGGGATACTCTCAGGAGCGTAGCCCAAAGATGTTTACAGAGCACATTTGTTGCCATTTCCCAAACAGAATTAAATCTTTCTGTGAACAGTGAGGATTCATGTGCGTTTAAAGATGTCATCAGGATTCTGAAGCATAGTCAAACATGTGCACTAAGCAGGAAAACCCAAACCAAGCAGACTAAGATGAGCATTCCTCAACATGGGCAACAATATATTTTGTGATGTTCTGGACGTGCTTTTATGAGGCAGGTGGAGCTCGAACACCTGCTGCATTTATGAACCCGATCTCATCACAACAAGAGCATGCAGGCACAAATATCCACAAATAAAATGCCAATATGAGCTTTACTTCATGTGAGACTCAATGAGATAGGGCGCATGTGTAGGTGAAAGCATGCAGCTTGCACTGACCTCTGCTCTGACCCTGCCACAGGCTACACTGTGTGTAATGTAATCCCAGTGCAGAAACATGTGTGGGCGTGTGTGTGTATGCATGTGATGGGACATATACTCACACAGACAGCAGCAGCTTTTAAGATGCTAACATTTAAAGATTGCAAAGGTTTTAAAGATCAAGAAAGGATAATGTGATAAAGCTTTGCTGTCCGGACATGTGGAAGGTGATACTTCTCATTTGTTTTTAGTCATATTGGAATAACATATACAGTGTGTATATCCTTACACTGCCCTTGCACATTGACTGTGTCTACTAGCAGAGCCATAGACATGATGATAAGCCAGACACTCAAAAATGGGGACCTAAAGCAATTGTTCTGTATACTGTAGAACAACTGATGTATACTGTGCACATTTCACTTGTGCACAAAGATGTTGCATGGTGTTTAGAGGCTCTTTGTCTGAACTATGCAATGTGGATACATCTAAAAACAAACACAAACAAAACTATAATATGCTCTTTTTTATGGTTGACCTTCTGTTTTCATTGAGTTTGTTAACTCTTAAAACGCCTCTACCATCTCGGCCCTCTGACAGGACCATAGCCGGGTTAGGACACTCTGCATGCTCCTAAGCTACAGGATGCCCTCTAGAGGATAAACAGAAGCCCTTGCCAAAACTGACACTCACTCTCCAGTCATGTCCTCTGAGTGCAACTATTTTTGTCCATTTGTCCAGTTATCTGTCAGCCAGCACTACAGAGAACAATAGAGAATAGAGGGGGGACCTAATCACACACACACACTTCCGTTCGTTGCATTCCTGCTGACTGCTCGGAAGACTGGTCAGACCAGGACAGGCCACAGAGCAGCTCAACCACTGACCCACTTTGACTCAAGTTCAAATTTTTACTGAACTTGACACTTACAAAATTACATTTTACTACGATCCTTGAGAGCCACCACAAAATCAAGCATAGACCAGCACTTGTCTGCCACAATTACTTCAATGGGTACAACTAACAATTGTTTTCATTTACTCATTATAACTATTATTATTATGGATATTACTAATGAATAATTTAGCAAAAATTAATAAATAATGCCCAATGCCTATCACAACTTTAAACTGCAATGACATGAGATGGAGTAGAAAAAGCAACATATCGTATTTAGAAAGCTGTATCCAAGAAATATTTGACAGTTTTACTTAGTGACACAAATTGTTAGTAATCACAATAATGTCAGTTTTTCTGTTGCTAATTGGCTGAATGAATTGTTTTCTTGGGTAATTCTTCTATTCTATTCTATTCTCTCTATCTGTCAAACACAAACAACAAAACTATCTGGTGATTGGACTCAAATATTTAGCAATTTTTCTTCAAAATGTGATGCAGCACACATATCCATGTCAATGTGACTGACTACGCTTGACATAATAGATCAAAACAAAACAACTTGTGCGACTGAAAGTGTTTAAATCCTCACTACAATGCCCCATGCACCGCTGTCATTGGTTCGCAGCAGTGTTCACTGACAACTGCTTTAAGCTTGTGGAAAGTGTCTAATTCGTGGCCACAGCTGGGGACTTGAACCAGCACCACCTGCTATTTGGTCTGACAGCTCTTTGTTATCTCCAGCAACAGGTGACCGGTCGCAGCTACCCCGCAGAAAATGTGTAGGGAGCTGAACTAGACAGCTGACAAAACAAACTCCCCAGGCACAATATCGGCTTGCAGTCAGTTGGCTAATTCGGAAACATGCAATCCAACTCGAGATGACACGTCTCACTAACTTTATGTTAATAAGCTTACAATAAGGTGACATAACGTTAATATTAGTCCTCCGTGACTTCAAGCTGCTAACTAACACGAGCAAAGGAATTAGCCACCCTGTTAACCTCGTAGCTATCCAGCTGTGTTCACCAGTCCATCACCACCATAAAAAGCAACAACAGCGAGTCAAAAACACCCAAGAAAACTAGTAAATGGCCGTGCAACTATTGATCAATTTGACACGAAACTGTGCGTTTTAACCGTGCTAAGTTAACCAAAGGAAACAGGTGACTTCATGTTGGTAGGATTCCCATGTTAAATGGTTTTCTGTTGACTGGTTACCGCTAGCTAGCTAGTTAGCATGTGTTCACGTATCAGTTGACTTAACGGTAAGAACGACAGCAACAGTACGCGACATTAACTTCGCCATTAGACCTTTATTTTTAAATTTTCAATCACCAGACTGCTTCAAATCACTATAAACTGTTTAATGTCAATAAAGTTAAGCTCTCACTTAAATGAACCATCGATGTGACACGGTGCGGACTAACGTTGCATGAAAACATTCAAGTTTTACAGAAAAAAAGACACTAACGCGTTAACTTAACGTTACATGTTAGCATAGCTAACATTATAGATAGATAACGTTACCTGGTCTTGTATCTTCAACACAGCCATATTCCCCGTGTAACACCGAAAGGAGGGAGTAACTCGCCCGGGAGTTACTATAAATTAACCGGGGGGGCGGAGGGGACTGACTGAGGACAGACTCTCCAGAGCGGAGTCAAACGCTGCCGCTTCCCCCCTCTTCCTTCCTGCCGCGGACAAAGTCACCACATCATGGGACGTGAATGACAAAACAGGAACGTCGGGACCGAAACACAGCAGTCAACAAACTGCACACAACACATACATAACCGCAGTACACGCCGTTGACAGCTCTGGAAACACAGTCTCTTCAGCAACAACAGGCTGAAGGGAAAACCATAAATTCCGAACATTTACATGGACATTTAAACACTACACCTGCAGTATTTTACTGTTACTTCATCATAATTCTATTTCCCGCAACCCACAGTGCAAATGTCACATAGAAATGACTCATATATCCACATTGATTGTTCTTTTTTTTTTGGTATTTGTAGCGCTTCCAATATATATTCATTGTACTACTTATATGAAATATTGCAATTCAAAAGTGGCACATTCCTGTCTGACAGACATACATTTTCTGCTTTTGACAATGTCATAATGATAAAAAAAAAAATCATTGTCACACAAGCTCAAGCAGTGGTGGAAGAAGTATTCACATCCTTTGTTTAAGGAGAAGTACCAATACAACAATGTAAAAATACTCTATCACAAGTAGAAATCCTGCATAAAAAATCCTACTTAAGGAAAAGTACCAAAGTTATTAATAACAAAATTAAAGTAGTGGTTTAACCCCTCATGTAAGACATCATTACATTATTTACACTGAAGCATCAATGTGTAAGCAGGAAAAATGACGGGTGGAGCCATCTATTGAACTCATAGACATCCGAAATGTGCTGTAACCACGACTATGCTGCTTTTTGTAACATGTCAGAAACCAAAAAGGTTGGAAGACACTGGTTCAGTCTTTCACAGTGTGTTGTACTTTAAAAGTTGATACCTTATTCATTGTGACAAATCTTCACCTCAAAAGTAACTACAGCTGTCAAATGCAGTGGAGTGGAAAGTACAATGTTTCTCTCTGAAATGTAATGGAGGAGAAGCATAACATAAAATGGAAATACTCAAGTAAGTACAAGTACCTCTAAATTGTACTAAAATATAGTACTTAAGTAAATGTACTTAGTTGCTTTTCACTACTGAGCCCAAGAGCTCTTAGTACAGTAACGAAAAAATAAATTATTCCGACAGTGAACTTAAACCAGATTTCAAGCTGATGTTTACTGTACTGCAATGTACATCACTTAAAAGTAAAACCTGTTTAGTGTTGTTGTGATTGTATCTGCCTAAAAGCCTCTCACTTCCAAACTGATGATTTATGAATACATACAGGGAAGAAAAGCAAAACACATGAACACACACATTTGCAATGATATACAATGAGCATCAACACACTGCTCAGCATGAGGACTGAGTGAATCCTTCCATAAATACACCACTGGACTAGTATCTCCCACTAAGTAGATGTTACTGCAGAGGATCAGAATCCGGCAATCAAGGCAGTTTTTGACGCATTCATGACATCTGCAGGATTTTGCCCATATGTAGTTTTCAAACTGAAGACATGACATTAAGACCCTTTGGTCCGTGAAATCTCCTATGCTGTTTGAGACGGGAATTATTAGAAAACTGTTTGCCACATATACCACATTTGTTTCTCTTTGTGTGGCTTTGAAAGTGCTGGACAAAACTCTCTTTGGACTCTAAACGTTTTCCACAAATTCCACACATTCGAGTTTTATCCACTGCGTGTGCTTGTGCGTGTGTCTTCAGTGTGTATATGTAATGAAAAGTCTTTCCACAGGCTTTACAAGAATGAGGGCCTGTGGCGTTCTGACTGACAGATAACTGTGTTGATTTCTTTATATTTAAACTCAAGGGCGGTAAAGATCTTTTCACAAGCTTTCTCCTCTTTGAACTGGGTGCCTTCAAACCTGAAGGTGTATGGTTTGTCTTCCACTCCTCAATCTTGTCGTCAGTGTTGTGCTGATGTTCCCCTGCTTGCTGCCATATCTCACCAACTCCACTATCAGGCTGAGGTTCCAGAGGCTGAGCTGATGAATTACAAAGAGGATGTCCCTTGCTGCTTTCCTCACTGTTGATTTTAGTGGGATCTTGAATATAACTGCCCACACAGACGATGTTGAAGGCAGAGTATTGGGTGTGATCGGTCTCCAGACTTTGTTCTCCCATTTGACTGTTTTGTATTTGCTCACCTTTAATCTGCAGTTGCTCTGAGTTCTGCAGCTCAGGATGACTCACTGTGGATAAAGAAAAAAAAAAAACACAACAAAAAAATGTGTTCAGTTGTTTGCATCAAGTTTTAACAACAAGTTTTAACATGCAGCGAAAGTGAATTCTGCATGCCATTCTCTCCCACCAGACCTAGTCTCGACATTTCCTGTTCCTCTTTAATTTGAAGCAGCAGCGAGGTCTTTTCGTCCTTCTGGTCCAGACTGCTGAGCTCCTGCTGACACCAGGGTTCAGGACTCAGGGGAGCCTCCTCCTCAAAGGCAGAGCCAGAGGGCTGATTGACCTCTAAGGCGAAGGACAGAGCAGTGCATTTTATTCCCCGATACAATGACAAATGTCTCTTTCTTTACAGTCAAAATATTTATCTGAAGGCCTCAGTCAATGCACATCTGTGGCTATACCACCCATCACATTGTTTTAACAGATTTTCACTCAAAAATACATAAATGATCAAAATAATGCTGACGCTGATTTTATCTTCAAAACAATATGTTTTGCCTCAAAACACTTCACAGCAGTTTGAGGCAGACATGGTATACTGTCGCAAAGGACAGCTCAAAATATGCCTCCAGTAACCGAAAGCAAACAGAAAAAGGGAAGAAAACACTTATTATGTGATTATACCAGAATTCCTCAGAGAGTAAAAACACGAATAGCCAAGCTTCTTTCTTGAGATGATGAATGGAGAGTTATGCAAGTGCTGTATTTGTTTTTTGGACTTATGCAACAATAATTTCCAATTAATTGCACTGCAGTGTTCAGAGCATTATTCTGAAACTGACAAGGGTAATAATTCATCATTTGCAAGCAACTGAGGGGCATCAGACAGACGGTGTACTAACCTGCATCTTGGCTTTGCTGCAGTATTGCATAGCCTGTAAAGTCAAAAAGACACAGCAATATCCGATCACATCAATAATTACTTTACTAATAAAATAATAAAATGGTTTTTAGTACTAGAATAACAACCATTAACCATTATTATTTGCAGTGGCACTAGCACACATCTAAAGCAGAACTGAAACAACAAAGTACAGGAATGGTAAAATAACAGCAAAGTCGAGAATGCCAAGAAATTGTACTTACAATGTTGTTTAGATATGTGCCGCTCAAAGTTACATTTCCGATAAATGATCTTCCTGCAATATGGGCAGTGCCAGTGACTTCTGCGCTGGATCCGGTCTTTGCACATACACGGTACAACAAATTTTTCTGGAAAGAGAAAAGAAAGCCTATTGACCACTAGAAAACACCTTTAATAGCTGGGTGCTTATAAGAACATTGTTTTAGCATGTCTTAGCACACTCCCAGGGTATGAAAAGCAGCCAACACACTTGAAAATGTCTTGGCTAAGATAACAAAGTATCAGATTTTGATTTCAGTTTTAATAAAACTTACCTTTGCCACCCTCAGTAAAATGTACAGCAAATAGATAATGCTTCCTCATTAGGTGCGTCTCAGTGGCTTCAGTTGTCTTCAGACAGTAGGGACAGTTGCCTTTGGCTGCAAACTTTAGAAAGTCGGTGCGTGATGTGAAGACACACTGCAAATCTGGAAAATAAATGAGGACCTAGTTTAGTGACAGTATGGTATTAATTAGAAATGTGTTTGCAGTGACTGACTAGGTGCGTCACACTGGTGTGGCTAATGGTGCTTACTGTTAATTTTCCAATATTTTCCTCACAAGACTTCATCAAGAATTGATTTTACGTCAGAGGAGGATTTATTGTTAGACTTAAGTCCTACCACTGGAATGGCCGGGGCCTTTTCTGGCCTTGCGGGGCGGACTTGAATCTGATGAACATGGGCTGGTGGCAGCAGGGCTTCTTTGGTTGGCATGGCCTGCTGCAGAGAAAAGAGAAGAACAAAACAGTTTGGGGTTTGGGACAGGGATGTAAACATATTGAGATAAGTAACAACAACAACAACAAAAAGCTTGTAAGTTGTTCTGTTATATTAAAAACTGTTTTCTGAGGTGTTTACTCACAACAATTAACTCTGTTCTAGGGTCCAGGTAAACCTTGACAGCGTGACAGTGACCCTGAAACTGAAGCAGCTAAATGGAATTCAGCTATCATTAATTTATTATTTACAACTGTGCTTTTCCTGCAACCACATGTGAAAATGTTGTCAGTGAAAAAGACCCGCTGAGAGATGTTTTACTCGACACATGTGTCATCATCAAATCTGTCAGGAGTGACATGATTCGAGCCTGTATTTTCTGTCATTGACAAGTACCAACTTGGTAGGTGCACAGAATGACTATGCTACTGCTGAGGCACCGGTCACGACATGCATTGTAATGCTTCAGTTTCCAATGATGTGTTGTCACTCTGGTTTATTGGTGTATTATGTTTAATATATAAATTGTGCATAATCCTATATAAATGCAAAACTGCCAAAAAAAAAAAAAAAAAGAAAAAAGAAAAAGATAAAGAAAAAGAAAAAGCAAGTAACTCTTGGTGCTGCTCCCATTTCTGCATCATACACTAATATCACTGCTGACAAACAATTATTGTGCTGCTGGCATGCGTCACTTTGAAGCAGCTAAACTAGTGGTGCTGGCTGTGTTGATGTCCACAGCTAGCAAACCATGTTCGGACTCGCATTATGAATAACAACCGTAACATTGTCCAAATATGTGTGTCATGTGTATTTTACGATCTTAGTAGCTGTTTCAGTAACTCAATTAACGTTGGAGCCAGAGTTCAATGCGTAACATGCACAACAAGGTAAGATGTCAAACACATGAACGCACTCGGTCAAATCAACAGCAACAGATAGCACCTGTGTTTAGTTCGAAACGTTAGCTCTCTCATATTTTATCTACTGTTTTGAGAATTGACATATACACACTAGTTGTACACTTAAAACATGCTACCTCTGTAATGAGCATAACATTACAGCTAGCTAGCTAACTAACTACGAGTTTTAGGGGTTTTCTTCTTCTTGAACGTTGCCTCGTTCAGCATTTCAACTAACATCAAACCAAAACCCAGAAAAATAAGAACGTGAGACATTTCCTAGTTTCTTCATGGTCAGGAAATATATAACGTTAATGTTACGAAACAACTATTTTAACTTGACAACACTCTGCACCAATGTTTGAAGCTAGCTAGCTAAACAGACCCTAAGTGAGTGCCAGCTCGTTTTTCAATCGTTTCAACATGAACGGTCAGATATGAAAAGCGGTGAAACTAGTTTGTAGACTCGGGGGGGTCAGAGGACGACACCCGCCGCCTAGAGCGCATGTAGTTCGGATGGACCAACCTTCTTTTTGTGGTAACTTGGCTTTGAGGATCATGTCCAGCAGAGAACGATGGCGGTCGTTTTCTTCCTTCAAACGGCAGGTCTGCTCCTCGTAGTCCGTCATAGTTTTTTCGATAGCGCCTAATATTTCTGAAGCAGCGGTGTGAAGCCGCTCGGTGACAAATATTTTCAGGTCTTCGATTTGACCCATCTTTCCACCTTTTGTAAACACGCTCTACCTCCACCAGGAACGACGTACACGGGAAGTGAGCCGAAGTGAAAATGAAATTTCCGTTTAACCCTTTCAAAGTAAAAGCCCTTTGTTGAAAATCACAGTTTTAACTTATTGTAGTTATAATAATGTGTGTAATATATTCTGGGGAAGACAGGTGATCCATCACCAGGTGACACCTTCAGTTCAGGCAGCATGAAGAAACAGTTCACTCACATTTTTATATTGTTTATTTAAAAATGTTCCAATGTTTGTAAGTGTTAAAAAACTGTTTAAAAAACACTGTCAACATACTTACTGCACTACCACAATGGATATAAACTGTTGTATGAAATCTTGCTTAGCTGTTTGCTAAAATGAAAGTTAATACCCTATCCCACTATTTGTGCTAATTTTCTCTATTAAGGTTGTGATGCATTGTTATCTGAATATGTAGCAAAATAATAAAGAAGCTCTCACAGTGCACAAGCTTAAGAACATGTCCTCAGTCTGTTTTGGCACGTTCCAGTGGTCCTGAGGGAATCTGAGAGAGCCTCTTCCCGCATGACAAGGAGGTGGGGTTGCAATTATATCCATAATCACAGCAGTGCTGACCGTCCGCACAACACTGACCCTGAATAGGAATGAGGCTTGGTGTTAGAAAAAATACAGTACTGACAGGTAAATTACTGCAGTAAAGACGATAAGCACATTCATTTCTTGTTTTTATGGCAAGAGCAAGGACATTGAAGTCTATGTCAGCTGAATCAGTCTGCAATGTATATGATGTGGGTCATTTTATAGCTCTGTACATTAAACCCTCTATATTCCTGTTTGCCTAAGCACTTTTATCAAATCATTTTCCTTCAGGGCAATGCGGCATTATTTCATGATGGCTTTAATATTTGATGCACAATCCATACCAGCTGGTAGGGACAGCAGCTCCATTGGCCACCGGATCCTTTGCAGCAACTTGTCCCTTGTGCGCAGAAAAACTTGGAATCACAGCGAATCACTCCAGCCTCGTGGTTGTTGCTGCTGGCTTCTGTTAGAGCTGCCATTGGCCTCTGCCAAAGGTAAGCACAAACTGAGCATTATACACTGGCTATTATCTAAATATTTAATCATAAAGATGTATTCATTTATATTTTAGCTAGCTAGTCCTTTGTGATTTTTAATGACAGATTTTTGAATTCCCTAAAAACCTGGTTTATTAAGTATTTCTCAACAACATCAAATATTAAAAGAAAATTACGCAACGATCAAAGTAAAATCTGCCAGTTATTTGCAAACTGTGTTGCTTTGTAGAGCTCAGTGGAGCAGAATAATGTGATTTAGGTGATATGCAATTCTCAGAAGATTTGTTATTAAGTAAAACCTTTCATATGCATGTTGTATGTAGTCATTTGATCCATTAGTAATTATTGCAGCACTTTTAAATCTAGGGAAAAAAAATATCCTGGGGTATTGTATTACTGGGAGTTTTATTTATCAGGATTTGAACACTAAAAAATGCAGCTAATCTGCTTTTTTAGGACTTTGTATGTCGGGTTTGATTAACAATGCCTTGCCAGTATAAACAAGCCAATACCTGTCATCACATTGTGATTCAGATGATGCTAAATCCTGATTGGTGTACAGAAGGACGTGACTTCACCTTTTTTCCAAGTGAGCTTACTTCAGACCAGCGGAAAAAAAAGCAAGAACAGAAACCAAGGAATGCAGAAAACTCATGTGAAACAGCCAAAAGTGTCAAAAAAAAAGTATCTTCATGTATTCCATCACTTATAATCAGAAGCCAATTGAGAAAACATATACACCACATATAGAAAGAAACATTTACCTCTTGCAGGCTGCTCTTGTCCTGTGGAGCAGAGATGAGAGTGGCAGGGACTGAAGACAGAGCTTGTTTGGGGGAGAAAGGATATCTCAGGCCCTGCCTCACACAGTGCGTGTAAGTGTAGTCACAGTCGAAGCCGTAAGGGCAACAGTGGAAGCCATCCAGACAACACCTGCCCTACAACACACACATTTTACACCAACAGTCAATCCAGATTAGGACCAATACTCCTTCAGATTAAGACACTAAACTGTGATCACATAATAATAATAATAATAAAAGAGAAGTTTGGTTGCAAAAAAACTTTGAGTTCATTCCAGCAGTAGATATAAGGGATTTCATCTTGTCTTCTTCCACAAAATTATGGAGATCAACTCACGGGAGAGTAAGGGCAGCAGAACCAGGCGCCTTTTGGGTGTCTGCAGCAGGTGGTGCCGTCGGGACAGACGGTGTAGCCGTCACAATAGACTACTGAGCTCCTGTGTTGATCCGAGACGTGGTTGTTTTCAGGCTCCTGGAGGCTTGATACAGGTCGGACTGGAGGGCTTGGTTCCTCCACAGCCTTCCTCACCATGGGTATGCTCAGCCACGGCTGGTGCTCTTTCTCACACATCTGGGTGACCAGGTTACAACGAAACCCGGAAGGACAGCAGTGGGCCAAGTCAGAGCAGCAGACGGCCTGAAGGCGCACGGAGACGCGACACGCGCACAGATTACGGGAGGAATATTCCCAGCAGTCCTTCACACCAAAATGTTAAATCTTAATAAATGATCATGCTTTATGCATTGACAAACGTTGTTTACATTTGGGTATGGACAGCAGCTGTAGCCATGCCGAGTCATGCAGCAGGTGTCCAAATCCGAGCAGACATTCCCGTCAGGACATGTATTGGAGCAGGACGCGAAGGGCGCCGCCAGCAGCGCCGCGAACACGCACAGAGCTGTCCTCAACATCTGCACGAGAGGATTCACATGGAGTGCCGATGGATGGGATACAGCGCGTGCAGCAAGGGGGAAATAAAATAAATATCTGATTTTGTGAATTCAATGCGAAACTTTCACTCTCTTTCTTCACCTACGTATGACTTTCAGTTTCTATACTGGCCTTGACGAAAATCTTCCTTTTCCTCAAAACAACCTTACTGAGCAGTAATAATACACAGAAATGAGTAGGTACAAAGCACTCACTGACAGTTCGGCAAAGACAGGCCCAAGATTCAGTGGATTTTTGATTTTTCTTTTTTACTAACCTTGTGCAAGTGATTCCACAGCTTACTGTAAAGCGTCTCACACTTCCTCTATAGTGAGACTACAGACAGGCGCTCTTTATATGGCAGGTTAGACACTCCCTCTGGGCAGAATCTGGATCTGGACCTGAGCATCACACCCCTGGACCCTGCGACGGCAGCTCAGTGGAACTACTTCACATTAGCTGACCATACTTGGATAAAAGGAGGGTTGGGGTAATCATTGCTTCAGGCTGCAAACACACACCCTCACCTCTCAACGACTGATCGCGAGACGAGCTCATACTAACCTTAGGCACTATTATATTGTTTTCATCACATGATCCGCCTGTAAAAACCTAGTTCAAAGTGAAGTATGCTTTTAAGAAACTGTTTTACAGTTCAGTAAACACAGCAGTAGAATGTAATTGCACTTAAGTACATTTTACACGTTATATGTACTTGAGCACTGTACTTTTTTACTCCACTGCATTTAGTTACTCTGCAGATGCAATATTTTACATACAAAACATAGCTGGCATATCAATGCTTAAGAAATGATAAAATATAGTAATCTCATAGGGGTCACTCTGCTTAATGAGCACCTTTACTTTGTGATATTTCAGGTACACTGCTGCACATACAGTGCAGAAGGGAAACACATATCAAACAGGTAGGCTGGTTACCTTCTGGTTGATATCCTGTTTGTTGCAGCACTGCTGACCTCAATGTAAGCTGTAAGGAAGTAAGACAGTGAGGTTTCTTATGAACAATGGCAATAAAAGCCAAAGCAAGAAGAAAAAAAAAAGAGACACAAAAAAGTCCCACAATAGAGGTTGTAAGTAACAGCAATAAAGGCTAAAACAATACTTTATTAATGAATTCCCATTGTTTATACAATTACACTGTAGTGTAACAATTCAGAACAATTATCCCTTGTATAAATGTTGACTGTGTAGCTCACATTTCTTATTGTAAATCCAACTTCAATATGAGGCTGGCGAGACATCAGGTCTACATGCATGACACAGGCACTAGCAGAACAGCCTCATCTAGCAACTAGAAATGCAAGATGTCAGGTTTCAAGCGGAGAGAGGAACTCCGACAGGTCAGCATACTGAAGGTGAAGGAACAGTGCGCACGCAAAAGTTTGGGACCCCCTGTGAATATTCGAGAGAGTAGCAGATGAACTGATCTCCAAAAGTCATCAAGTGAAGGATGAATCATCTTCTTCAACATTGTGAATGCATTATTTTTGTTTTGTATAATTTGAGTAGAAGAAACGGAAAGGAGCACTATGCAAAAGTTTGGGCACCCCAAGAGATTTGAGCTCTCAGATAACTTTTTTTTTTTTTTTTTTTACCAAAGTCTCAGACCTAAATTAGCTAGATAGTGCTACGGCTTGTTCACAGTCATCATTCGGAAAGGCCAAGTGTTGCAAACGTCAAAGCTTTATACATACTCTGACTCCTAAAACCTCCTCCCAGCAATCAGCAGCCGTGGGCTCCTCTAAGCAGCGGTCTAACACTCTCAAGTTCAAATAAATTATGCCCACAAAGCAGGAGAGGCTGTAAGAAGCAAAGTGTTTTCACTCAGTTGTTTCTTCAGTTTGTATTGTAATGTAATAAATAGCTGTCAAGAGGAATGGTGGAGGTCAAGTTAAGGTTTGGAAGACCGAGAAAACTGCACAAATATGACCTTCATGGAGCAGTGATCAGAAGAAAACCTTTCCTGCATCCTCACAAAATTCAGCTTCGGGTGTTTGCAAAGGAACATGGAAACAAGCCTGATGCATTTTGGAAACAAGTCCCGTGGTCTGATCTGTAGACAGACCTCAGGAAAGCAGTACATGCAAGACGACCCAAAAATCTCACCGATCTAGAAGCCCTTTGGTAAGGAAGAAAATCCCCCAGACCAGAAGTGAAAGAGGCTGACTACAAAAAGCACTGACAGGCTGTGATACTCGCCAAGGGGGTGTTACAAAGTACTGACCCTGTAGGGTGCCCAAACTCGTTTGCTTCGGTTTGCTTTTTTGTCATTTTGAAACTAAACTAAAAGATGGAAGTAAAAAAGTAATCTTGCTTCAAAGATTAAAGAACGTC
The DNA here is from genome assembly GCF_051107435.1 of Chaetodon auriga. NCBI lineage: Eukaryota > Metazoa > Chordata > Actinopteri > Chaetodontiformes > Chaetodontidae > Chaetodon > Chaetodon auriga. The sequence continues at coordinate 11,154,082 of NC_135090.1, read as the reverse complement.
ATGCCCTTTGGAAATGTGTTCATCTTTTCCTCTCTTAGCTATTCACAGTAACAAACTGGGCCTGGCAGGGATGCTCAAACTTCTGCATGCCACTGAAAGTGCTGGTTACACTACAATCTCCAAGATGGGGGGGGTGGGGGGGTGGGTATGTGGAACTCACTTCAGTCCTGTTGTTGAGGATAAATCAAAAAAAAAAATATCCACAAAAAAAAAAAAAAAAAGCATGGCAATAAAAATCAACGGAGGATATGTACCAGTAGTTGCCACTGAGAGGGATGGGAGGGGCTCAGGGACTCAAAGAATCCCAGCATTACAAGTCTGTCGGTCTCTTGCTCGAGCGTGATGACTGGAGCTGGAGAGGAGAACTTTTTAGAAGTCAAAGGCAAAAATAACACTACTAGTGAACTGTCAGGAGGACGAGGGAACCGTACAGCTACGGTCGTTAGTCAAGCTCCGAGTCTGACTGCGATGCTGCCTTCTTTTTCTTTTTCCTGCCGTGTTTCTTGTGCTTCTTTTTCCTCTTCTTCTTGGATTTGTCCTGTGAACATAAAACAATAGATGTTTGGCACTTTTTAATTAAGCCATAATTCTATAGCTTGATTATGAATAGTATGTATTCAGTAGGGAGTGTTGCTATACAGGTAAGGATTTTATACCAGTAAACTTCAGGCACACACTTAAAGACATATCGCTGCACAATGCAACATCTCTGCACTTCAGTATCTGTATTATTAAAATGTATGACATGCACGACTGTCTGCAATCAAATCTCACCCACTGAGAAATTGTTACATTCCTGATATTAGTCTTTTTCGTAGCCATCAGCTAAAAATCTGATTGGTGTAGTGTAACTCAAAAGAGGACATTAAGTTAACGTCTCACTGTGATTTTCTCCTTTTCTTCGCTGCTTCTCTTTTTCTTCCTGGCTTCGGCCTACGGGGGGGGAAAGTTGAAATGAGACCATGAGAAGAGGGAAGTCATGAGCTATACGCAATTCTAAAAATCCCTTTTCATGTAACAGACTTGTTTCACAATTATGTGACACTGTAGCAGCAGTTAGGTTTACAACAGAATTAAACGAGGTCATAAGATCGTATGTTTCTGAGCCAACTTGTTTTCTTCTATGCTGAATTTTGCTCCTCCTGGCGTGGGTGCACTTTGGCATTAATGTTGGTCACAAACATATGACAAACTCCTAATCTCTTTTTGCAATATGAGACAATGACTCGACCACGTTGATGTTAACAGAAGCTGCCGAAATCCCTTCATATCACTCATGAAAAACAGCATTAAAACTGACGTAACAGACAGGCCTAAGCGATGACAACTGACTGACCCCAGGCCTCACTGCTGGACACCCCTTCCCTGTCACAGCATTAACAGAGCACTGTGCATGTTCAGTGCTCGGCTAACACGAGAGGATGGCAGATAAAACGCATGCAAACCTCTGGCCATTTTGGTGAGGGCTACATGTTTAGACGGTGGTGATCTGTGAAGCTTTCCTGACTGATAATTCGACCATCTTGGCCCACTGTAGTCACATGCTCTCTCTCGTTCACTGAGGTGCAGCAGCAGTCTGCCTCACTCGACATTTAGAGCAGCACCACCCTCCTCCTGATTTAGGCTTATGGAGGTCAAACACTGGCACACTTTGGTAAATAAGGAGTTTTTAAATTAGAGACAGAAACTCAATTAAGTGATACTGTATACTGAAGAGTGACAGACAGAAAGCTTATGGATGACTAAGTGTAATATAAGTGTGTTTAGGTTCAGATCTACACTGCAGAGGAGTCTGTTGAACCAGTGACAACCAGAGATTAACCTGTGACCACTGTCTCATATGAATGCGTCCAGCTGTGATAAATATTCCTTTGTCACTGGAGTCGTCTCTTTTCAAAGAGTTATAACAGCGATGGACATGGTTTTCAACGTGTTTTTATTTATTCATTCTTTTCATGTTGTCTTCATTGTAGAACCAAGACACAAGTGCCAACTGAGTCCTTATGATACGTTGACTCATTCATGTGCAACGAAGCACATCACAAATTTGTGTCTACAGAGATCTGCCATGCATGCCCTTTCCGTTCTGCATGAAAGGCACACAGCATTACTAGTTTGTATTCCTGAGCTTTATTTTGCTTTATACAAAGCAAGAGGGGCTACTAGCAACCTTGTCAGTAAATAAAATGTTGTCACTTAACAACAAAAAGTGGTGAAAGAAATGTGTTAATTTAAATGTGTCCATCCTAACACTGTCCTACTGGCAGTTCATGAGCCATCTACAACCATAGAAGAATAATACTTACTACCTCCTCTCCCTCAGAGTCCACAGAGGACTCTGAAGATGAGTCTTTGTAAGATCGCTCGGCCTTCCTTTTTCTTTTACGGCTCTTGTCATCCTGACAGACACAAGAGTTGCATCACAGTTATGATTCAAATAGCGAAAACAAGGGTCAAGCTAGTTGACTGAGTTAGTGAATAAGAGGAGGTCACCTTATCTTTGTCCCATTCTTCCTTGATTCTTTTCTTTTTCTTCTTGGAAAGAAAAACATTTAGATTAAATAATGCCAGTTTAAATATCCACTCGAAGTCATCGTGGGACAAGTGTTTGACTGCACACTTTCAACACCACAACCCATTCAAAGGCAGCCAACTGTGCTGTAAAACAAAGAAAAGACCTAAAAGGAAGAAAAACCTTGCTTTCAGCATCAGATTCTTCCTCTGAGCTGTCTGATGCTCTCCTGGCTGATGACTTCTTTCTCTTCCGTTTTTTCTTCACGCTCTTCTTTTCATCCTAAACACACACATATGGGATGCAATCAAACAGTGTAGTGCTGCATTTTGCTGAAACTACTGTCTGGAGTAGCTGAGCAGATCTGTGGGACTGCTTTAAAATCGATCAGTTTGAGCTGCATTAAGTCCTATTTATTTCCCACCGGTTAGTAAGCTCAACCAATTCACTCCACACAGTTAAAAACACCTCAGTGCACAGGAACCTACAGTACTCCAGAACTGTTAACACTGACCTATGACAGATCATCACACGGCAGGCAACAGTTATAATCGGTCAGTGTCAGTGTTGTGAGTCATCAGGCAGAGCAGCTTTGGGTGTTTGTCTCTTTCAGGGACCATGCTTAGAAATTACAGCAGATTTTGGATCTAAGGACATTCATTTTCTATTTTGTCTTTACAGGTTAGCAATATATAGTATCAGGGCTCCAGACTAACTGCAGCACCGGTGTGAAAATGAAAACTTCAAGCGCACGAACACAAAATTCAGGAGCACTGATTAAATCAACATGCAATGCAGCGCATTCATTTTCCCCCATCTTTACTACATTACTGATAAATGCTGGTAATAACAAAACAATTTGATCTTATATTTTAAAGGAAAAAGGCACAAAGCCTTTCAATTACTTTTGCAGGGGAGGCTGCAGCACCTCCTGAAACCAGATATAAAAACCACCAAATGAGCTGCATAAACTACAATGTTTTCCCCTTTCTTATTGGGGGATATAGACTGAATGTGTAGTATTGTGGAAGGAGAAAGAGGAGTTGCTTTGTTTTTTCCTCTGTTTACTACTATTCCTTGTGATGTTGACTCTCTCACACACAAAAACACTGAGGCGATTTAGAGAAAGTGTTTCAAGCGTCCCATTGAATCCGAGTTACAGACATCAGGGTCAGACAGACCCCTGGAAAGAGTTCAGAAAGTAGCTGACGTTACTGCCGGTGTACAGTCACAATTCGTACAACAGGATCTGTGATTTGCAGGGCTCTACACTAACTTTTCCACTGGTAGCACTGGTGCGACCAACTTTCTCAGTTGGTCGCACCAGCACATGATTTTCCTATGAACTGGGCACATGCCTTGTCATTGGCATAGGTTGGGTTCACACTCAGCCCGTTTTTTTCCATCAGTGCGATCTGGGATTTGAATTGTGTGAACGGGAGTTCCTCTTTCGCTATGTTATAGGCAGTGTTAAACTTAATGACCATTTCGTTCTCTTCTGTTGAGCGATTACTCTCATCCATCCGCTGAAAAAAAGTCGGGAGGGGCTCAGTGTTTGGGGTGATGTATTGGTCCCGACAGGTTTTGTCTTTTATGCTGTGGTTGTGTAACTTCACAGTTTCCAGCTTAAATTGTGTCGACCCCGTAACAAATTTAGTGTTGCCTGCAACAGACGGGCCACACTGTCGACACCAGACACACAACATAGTTCCCCCTTCGTACCGCAACCACGGGTACTGTCAGCCATTGTGGTTGAAAGCAGTACTTTTTTTTTTTTTTTTTTTTTTTCACCTGCTGTTCGGCCGGTCTCTCCCTGTCCTCCTCATCAACAGTAGGCCCACCGTCTGATTCGGCACCTTTTGTTGGCTCTACCTAACCACCAGTCTCCTCCTCTCTCTCCTTATTTAGTTTTTGGAAAAAATCAGCAATAGACCGCTTCATTTTTGAGAATAGCGAAACGCTAGTCTTGGTGTCTTGAAGTTCTGTGCACAGCGCGTTTACGCGACGGCGCTGTCTCAACAGGAGAGAGTGCAGGTGGAGGCGGCTGACTAAACCAGTGAAAAAAAGGCCGACTTTCAACCACAATGTCTAACACGGAGCCATAAAACTGATGCGCTCGCACGAACGCGACCAGATGAAATTCTTACTCGCAAACTCTGAAAAAAAGGTCGCATATGCGACCATTTTGGTCGCAGTCTCGAGCCCTGATTTGGTTTATTAAAAACAGAACTGGCAACTAGAGCTCACTCTAAAATATGCAGGTTTGTCACAGTATTCATTTAACAATGCTGAAACGTATTGTATTGAAGTCTGTGACGACTTACCTCGTCTTCAGATTCTGAGGAGGAGCTGCTGGAGGAATCAGAACTCGATGAGGAGGAGGAAGATGGAGAATGCTTGACCAAAACACAATGAAAGCAGGGTTCATTAGACTGAGCTTATTCACTTGTTTGGGAATTGGAACACTATTGTAGGAGGAGTAAATAAGAGATCATCTCAGAGGACAAGTATTGTGTTTTCTTGTGTGTGTGTGTGTGTGTGTGTGTGTGTGTGTGTGTGTGTGTGTGTGTGTGTGTGTGTGGCACAGCTGGCCATCCAAATACTGGAAGTCTCTCCTCACCCTGTTGGATTTCTTCTTCTCTCTCTTCTTCTTCTAAACACAAATGAAATGCCAAACTGAGTGAGGATGGAGGAGATTTAAGAGTGAGATCATCCACACGCCTGATAAACTGGAGAGAACGTACCTCTTTTTTCTCTTTCTTCTCCTCTTTTTCCTTGTCTGTTGTCTTTTTGTCTTTCTCTTTGTCTTTGTCACTACCACCCAACAACTTCTCTCTGTTTTTTGCCAGCTCTCTCCTCCATTTCTGAAAAAAGAGGAAATGTCTCAAAAGGGTATTCATCTACTGCTATATGTATGTACTTTCAGTTAAAAGGCGGCCAAATCTTGACACTTTGCTTTTGACACTAATAGCAGGGCCTGAAAATAAAGGAAAACACTGATGGGGACAATAAAAGGTCAAACCTCTTCAAAATACAAACTTACATCATTCATTTTGTCCTCAAAGTCAGCCAGGGCTCGAGAGCCCTTCTTCTTCTTCTCCAGCTGCTCCTTTAACTCTTCCCTGATGAAGAGACAATAAATCATGTACTACACAGCAGACATTTGGGAGGATCACATCAATCCAAACTGAAGAAAGTGTCCGTCACCTGCAGCTCTTCATCTCACCACTTCACTGGCTGCTGCTTTTTAAAATTCCTCCAATGCAATATTTAAACTGATCCTCCACTCAACAAGAACTCACAGTAAACAGACACTGCGTGACCAAATTCTTTCCCAGCATTTGTTTGATGAATCATGTTTCCTGTTTTCCAAATCATTCGCATTAAACTATAATTCAATGAAGCCCCTTGGCTGACATTATGGTAGCATACATGAATTAATGTTCCTTTTACGTTTTTCATAGTGCGCTGAAAACACAATTGCTCTTTGCATATAGCAAAAGGGAACTTTCATACTGGCAGTGGAATGCAACTCATAATTAATTAAATGTGCCCCCTTGTGGCTAAGACTAAAATTCATTTCATTTAAGACAGAATTCTATCAGATATGAGATTTTACAAGACCCCTAGTTCACACACAGCTATGAATTGTAGAGCATCTCCCTCTCTGCTCGCCATCTTTGGCAGCACTGTTGTGAGAATACTCTGTCCTGGAGTATGCAGCTATACTGACTCAGATCAAAAAAGGGAGAGGGTGGTCTAATTTTTCTGCTGCAGTTACATGACATCAAGGATGCAACAAGTCTTCAACACTGAACTAATGAGGACAAATACTGTTAAATCACACTGAGATCAGAAAACCTGAATTCATGTCAATCAATCTAAAAGAATTTCTGTCCAAGTACACAAACCAGACACAGATGCAGTCCCCAGTCTACCTAATAACGTTGCATGAAAACAGACGTTTACAATGCAAGGCTCCAAGCTGCAGCTGACAACAGTGCAGAGGTAACTGCCTCTTTTGCCAGTGTACCATTTGTGAGACAACAAATGACACACTTACTCCTCAGTGCAGTCTTGATACTAGACTTGCAAACATTACTAATAACTTATTTAACTGCAACAAGCAAACCTGAAATATTGCAAAGCCCACACACCAAAATGCAAAGCCCAACTGTCACTTTAACAGTTACCTCTCTTAGCTCATAGGATAAGAGCCGGCTCTGGCTGTCTGTAGGGGGAACCATGAACTAGAAAACTTCACATCCCCCTCAAGCACCAGCTTCTTAAAGGGCTACATCTATGTGTGGTATCAAACAACACAACACTCGGGAATAACTGGAGAATGTAGCTGTGAGATAGACATTTGTCTCTTCAGGGTCCCCTTCACTCACCATGTTGGTCGAGGTCTGCTTAAATAATCCTGTATGGTTGGTCCAGAGTTCTGGGCCGGTCCCCTGGCTCGTGCAGCAGCAATGGGGTTAATGTACGCCTGGAACACCAGAGGAAAGCATTTAACACATTTCCGATGCTGGTTATTGAAATACAGATGTCAGGTTATTGCACACATTATTACTCAGCTGTGTCGTTAAACCGTGTTCTGCAGTACAGCTCTACAGCACCACACACACCCTGACAATAACCATAAAAATATAATAGAGCCATTTTCATTGTGCTGACGACTTGATTTCATAAGGAGTCTTTATGTTCGAGTAGTGCAACAGTTTTACTTAGGTGTACCTTCTATACAGTCAAAGAAATGTACCACACGGCAATTCCTCCCAATCTGTCAGCAGGCATCACTTTCGCCATGTTGACAGAATAAATATACAGGGAATCACTGCACTAACGTTTAGCCATTTAGCTAGCCACTAATGCAACTGGTTGAATAGGTCCCTGCTTGTATTCCAAGGCTGTTTATTGACTGAAAAAGCAACGACTAACACTGCGCAACATCACCACGTCACAACATTGTCCAAAATGTTAGGTGCTTAAGTTAAATTGCAGCTCGCGCAGCTCCACCAGCACTGGTGGAGCCTGAGACTCGTCTTTTGCAATTACCTACCACACGAAGCCACCAAAGCCCGGAAAATGTTGACATTGAAAACGTTCTGTTGTATTTTCAATATGATTTGCTGAACTTAAGTGACCACTGTCTAGGCCTTGCAGCAGAATACCTAGCAGAGGTATATATTAGCTAGCCAATGCTAGTTGTTGCGCTAAGCTCTGCCTGTGTTTAGCATAGCTAGCCTACCAACTGAAACCGTGTGACGGTCTCGCAGCTTTGCACGAATTATGTAACATAACTCACCACTCGATTGTCTCTCTTGCCCATATCGAGTTAGCAATGGGGGAAAATATCCGAGAGAAAGAACAACCATCAGTGTTACCTAGCTAACATTGACCTAGCCACATCAGACTGCGTTTGCTGACTCTTCTTCTTGATGTCTTTTTCGGCAGATCGCAAACAACGTAATGGCGCACTACCGCCACCAGCTGGTAGGAAGTGTGGACAGAGACTGAAAATTTAAGCCACTAAGACTAGGGATTCACACAGTAAAAAGATAAATAATAAAAATAATAATAACCAAGAGCACAAAACTAGTACATCCTCTCGAACAGATTTGGTCTCCTCAGATAATAAACAAAAACAGACAGCATCCATCTCCTGAACTTCTTTGTAAAATATCAGTCTCTTCTCTCAACCACCTTTCCTTCTACCTGTGCTTTGTTTTTGTTGACTCACACTCAGTCCCATGATCTGACTTCTATGTCTGATGTAATGCTATCAAAATATCCGCTTGTTCAATGGTTGCATGTCAAACTAATAATACTGTTAATATTTAATGCACACCCCTTATGCTATGGCTCCAGCCTGTTCACTTTACATGTTCCTCCATGTGGTAGTTTTGAAGATGACACTGATTTGTAGCTAAACAGACAGAAAACACAAATTCGACTATACAAAAATTATTATTATTATTATTGTTTTAAATGTGTTCTTGTGCTCGTATGACATACGAGCACATTGTTGAGAAAAGGCTGTGTGGCAGAATGCAAAGATAACAAACTACAACAGCAGCTGTGTTGCATCTGATGTTTCCTCATTCCAAAAAAAAAAAAAATGGTACTTTATAAATGAGTCCAAAACAAGATTCACAAAAAGCTGCTTTTTATTCAAATGGTGCAACACAATAAGACACCAACTCTAGCATTCATACTTAAGTATAATGCCATGATTGTGTTTTTCCTAGTCTCCATTTTTCATATGCTAGAAACAAATGTGACACAGGAAAATATGTGGAATTTGAGTTATACGATGGACCAAGGTACCTTGGCTTCAAAACAGTGACAGTTCGAAAAGCTCGAGAGTGGACTTCAGTTTTATGAGATTGAAATGTATTACAAACGGGTTAACTCATTAGAGAAGCATACAGTGATTGAATCAAGTGGAATGAGACCAGAGCAGTCATGATTTTAATTGTAAACTTCTATGTCTAAAGTATTTGGAGCTTTCATTGCATTGTATGCACCACTGATACCAGATATGAGTCCTTATCAGATAGAAAATTCACACAGTGCTTAGTCGAGCAGACAATTACATATGCATGGATCTACATTGTGTTCGCCGTCTAGCAATTGAAAGTTGCTGGCAAAAACAGTTCATACAGGCAGTTATCTTCAGACAGTAATGACTACAGTAACATATATTTGATGAACCTTGGAATGACAGTAGACTGATCAATGACATGATCCTGGAACAGCTTGAAAGAGAACCTGAAGGAGTTGTGATGTGGTCTGTTAGTAGCCCAGAGATGTGCAAACTGTGCCCGAAAGGTTCGGACGTCCATAACAAGAACCTGAGAAAGTAGGAGAGTGTGTCTGTGTGTGTGTGCTAGCAGCACTACCTGTTAGGAAAACGTTAACCAGTGTTAAAATATGTTACTGTTCTGCAAGAACTACTACATACAAAAATACAACTCTGCATAACTTGCTTTTTCCTTGCTGGTAAAAACGGGACTGGAATACAAAGACTGAAAAATAAAGCAAAAACTGTACACAAAATGTCTGTGCATTATTTCATTATCAAAACCACGGTAAAATTCTTAGTCGCTCTCAATCCAAAGCAAATGAAATTCAACAAGCACCCCAAGAGCCCACCCGACATTCTCAAGACAAAAGACTCCTGCCATACAACATTCCACTGACCCTCGCTAACTCTACATCTATCCATTTTTACGACGTATCTATGGGCTGACGATGCACATATCAAAAGGTTTCTATCATTACAGCTTGTACTGAGCACTCTATATCGTACAGTACCAATGCCTATCCTTTATACATTCCTTACATTGTCAAACTATTCTTACACAAATTCTATAATTATCTAAAGAGTTGGTGTAATTGGTGTAAGAATATTGTATGCCCCAGCATCTTTAAAAAAAAAAAAAAAAAATAAAAAATCAAGTAACAACTTGACTAAAACAAGCATAATAAGACTTGTCAATAAAATTAAAATTAAATACAGAATATTGGCGACACTCTTCTGTGCCAAATGTATTCATGTTGAATAGTGCTGGTGGGACTTTCTCCACCTATTGCAAGCCTGTGCATTACTGTGTCATTCGGATAGTAAATAATTGTATTTTATAATGATAATTCCCATGATGGCAGACTAGAAGCAAGTCACAAACACCGAGTGAGTGGCAGGAACGTTTCTATAAGGTTCTTTCATCATTGTCTCAGCGCTGATATCAGCCCATTATGACCAGTTCCTTGAAGAGTGCAGAAACCATTAGAATCCGGCTACTGGTCTGCAGTTACTCAGGACATCCTCAAGGTGGCAGTGACATAATACATGTAGAACTGGAATGATAAGTCAGGACATGGCAGTGAGTGGCTGGATTGTGGTGCCTAATAATGTTTCAATCAGTAGGCGTTGTACATGATGAGCGTGCTAAATGTCAGTGGTAGTGCACACACTAAATGTTGCGTACGTATCTTTGAGCATGCTTGTACTGTGTATCTGCTCACTGCACACACCCACAGTAAGCGTAAAGGCAGGCGAGGTCCATGCTGTCCACCCAGGCTCCTGTATGGTCCGGTCCCCCAGTCAAGGGGTCTCTTGTGAGGCTAAACACAAGATCCTAAAGCATCCTTTGCTCCGTGGCCTCCACCGTCCGTCTGCCCTCTACTACCAGTCAAGCTGAGATGCAAGTCTCTTTTGCATTGTTAACAGTCAATCATCAACATTTAACGACCTAAAAGCAGCAATTACAATCCATCAGTTCATGGAAGGAGGATAGCTTTTGTGCATTTTCAGGGAGTGAGAGCGGCGTCGTCCTTATTGACACCATCTTTACCCTCTTTAGGAGTACTTTCCTAGAGCTTTGTACATTGACTATAAAAAAAAGCATTTGCCCCCTTGGTCTCGTTCTTGTTTTGTTTCTATGTATAACACAGAAACACAGTTGATTAAGCTTTTTTTGACACTGATTCTCAGACCAAATGTCTCTCCAAGACATCAAAAACAAATGGATCTAAACGATGTATTATCGCTGTTACAGCCGACTGTTTTTTAGAACTGTCATAAACTCCATTATAAAAACAGAAGCCTGGGTGCATTTCTAGCTTTATGGCCAAAGACAAGGCCACTGTTGAAGAATCTCATGACATTTCAGCTTCCATTTGCCCAAAGGCATGTGGGAGAGAAGAAGGCGCCATGGTGGGAGGACACCAAAATCAAGCTTTTTGACCAACAAACTAAGTGCTATGCAAAGCGTGGTGATGGTTGCATCATGTTGCAGCTATGCGTCTTTGCAGCAGGAAAGCCTGTGAAGGTAGAGGGTAAAATATAAGCAAAAGCGGTAGAGGGCTGTCTTCCAAAGGACGACGCTCTAGTGGCCAAATCGCAATCCAGACCTAAATCCAATTTGTGGCAGAACTTAGAAACTGCTGTTCGGTCGTGCTCACCACGCAACCTGACGGCGCTTGAGGACGTCTGCAGAGAAGAATGAGGGAAAACTGCAGGATCCAAACAGGCAAAGATGATGCAGGTTCAACCACAAACACTCAAGGCTGTAAAGGATGCCAAAGGTGCCCCATCGAAAACCCACGAGAGGTGGAGAATGTTAGATTTGTACTTAAATTCCATCTGTTCCTACAGATTTATTTCCACTTTGTCAGTTGAGATTTATCTGCAGATCAGTGTCAAAAAAGCTTCATCAACGCACTTTGATTTACCGCCGTAAAAACAATAAAACATGAATAACATCAAGCGGGGGTATGCAGAATACTTTTTATAGGCATGTATGGGATGATGAGGGTGAGGGAGGACGGTCAGGCAGTCCTCTCCTCCATAGTGGGCTTGTTGCTGGGGATGGGCTGGGCCGCGTACACACTTCTACTGTGGCTGTCCACACTTTGAAAGTAAGGGTGACTCAGTGCGGCAAAGGCTGATATCCTCCTGGAGGGGTTGAAGGCCAGGAATTGCTGTGAAGGGGAGAGGACAGAAAGAGGACGAGATAAGTAAAGCAGACAGGAAGTTAAATAAATGTATGACTGCAATAGATGTTAGATTTCTAACATGGAGAGAGGCTCCTACTACCCACCATTAGGAGGGCCCGTCCTTGCTCGTCCATGTCTGGAACCAAGTTCTCTATTGGCTTAGGGGGCCGGGGGGTGAAGGCACTCTGTGGTAGGGCCACCTCCTGGGGCCAGTCTTCTGCTGAAGGTACCCCAACAACACTGTGGGATGATAAGGCTCGTCAGCACCTTCACTGCTTCTCAAGTTCAAATCTTCTGCTAAACGTTCCAAGGCTGCTGATGATATTAACTCCTGAGTTTCTGCACACTGGATTTGTTTAAAATTCGAGGGGACTGACTTTTGACTGACTGATTTGTAAGGACAGTCGAATAAAGCTTCGACCGCTTTAATCCAGTGTCTGGATATGCTACGTTTTCCCAGGTTTAATTCACTCCCAAGAAAATATAATGTACTGGACCTCAGAAGCTGTAAGAGGAAACAAAGCCAATAATACTTACTCAAAAATCTTTCCCAGCTGATCAACATCTGAGTTTCCTCGAAATAGCGGCCTGGGAAAGAAAAAATAAACACAGTTTACTTTCGACTGCTGCTGCTTAAACACTTACGTGAGTCCCTGTCTTCATATATTCTGCTGCACACGTGATTTTGGTTCAACGCGTAAAGCATCGGTTATTGACCCACTTTAGATATGAACCCTCTGCCACAGCACACTGCAGATGAACAGGCGTAACATATACACTACTGGCTCAAGGCAAAGAGGAATGTGTGACTCCGATGTGAGCATTTGAAGTACAGTAGCCACACACTCGCAGCTCCATCTCATGTTGTCAGGATTGTGAAGCAGTGTTGGTAGTACCACTGAGGCGGGGAGGGACGGAGCGATGAAAGGAGGGAGGAGAGCAGTAGCAGGGCTGCTCGTGGTTCCTGTGGCTTTGGGCCGTCTTTGGATGCCCGTGGGCGGCCATGCCTGCCCTGGCACCCGCACAAATTCCAGTAGTCATCATCAGCACAAGCCTGCCGGCCGCCACACGGGACAAAAAAAGGCTATTTATCCCTTATGTGTGTGTGTGTGTCTGCTTTTGCTCTCTGTGTGTGTGAATGTGTGTAGGAAAGTGGGCGGGAGAGGCGTGTGAAAGAAAAGCTGGATTATTCTAACAGAGAAAGAGGTATGGGAACTAGACCTTCCTGCTGAAGCTCCCCTGAAAGGAGATGAGGAGGCGTTGCTGTCAAGGAGAGGACTTTCTCTTCTGACTGCGTTACAGTATGAAATCATGCACTGGAGAAGGCGGAGGAGGCTTCTTTTTGTTATATTCTGCTTGTTTAAGATAATCAGTCACCAGCAGATGTCAATGTAATGCAGGATATTGTCACATACAGTAGGTGTGCTCGCGTGCGTTCTGTATCCAGGCCTCGATATAGTTCAAGTGCACCCCACTTAGCTGAAGTCAACAGACTGGCTAGCCACCATGTGCTCCCTGTGTTTTCCCACTTGCAGGAAGCTTTGCATAGCTCAACACCCACACTTTCCTACAGAGTCAGACACTGGGAAATTAGTCACACAGGGGTATTTTGCACATTTTTACAGTGACAGCAAACTCTCTGTCACATGCTTTAGTTCGGAAGTAGAATGGAGACAGTGTTTGTTTCAATTATCCGCAGCCGGCATCCTTGGCTAATGGATGTCTCCTCTGCTTCAAACATCTGACTTTGAAAGAGGATCATACCACACGTGCAGATCTTTTGGGGTAAAGCACAACACTGAGGTTTGAAAACCATTTAAGATCAGACCAAACCAGTTCTGACTGTTGCAACAGAAGAAGAAGAAGAAGAAGAAGAAGAAAAAAAAAAAGAAAAAGAAATCACCTACAGCAAAGTCATCATGCCAAAACAAGTAGGGCTGATAATTCCAAGAGGTCCATTTTTAAACCTGGAGCGGTTTGTTGGTTTGTTGGAGGGGGATAACTGGATTCACATCGAGCTGGCCACTGGCATGCACACACGGTCAACAGTCGAGTGCAAATGCACACTTGCACACACTCAAGCAAGTACACACATAAGGGCGTACTAACGCACGCACGCGCAAAAGGGATTGTTTCCCACTCTGAGATTTGCATGGGTACATATGCACACACGCGCATGCACAAACGGGTGGCAGTGAAAGGAGGACTGAGACTGGGTTGGGACAGGCAGCTGAGTCACGCTTCCTTTAGTGCCAACATGGCTCTGTGTCCCTCATTCCACTGAGACAACCTCTGGAATGTGTGTGCATGTTTGCACGTGAGAGCTTCAATCTGTCTGGGTGGGAAACAGAGAGAGGGATGTGTGTGTGTGTGTGTGTGTCTGTGTGTGTGTGTGTGTGTGCGCGCTCTTTGTGTGTTGGAGCCTGAGTCAGTGTGAACTGTGTGGACATGTAAGCCTGTGCCGAGCTTGGACGTACTGTGCACACACATGCGCGCATCTTTCAGGATTTATCAATCGAGTTCCAAACTGTGAGAAAGTCAACACGGATGTGGGGCCTCTCCCGGACCATTAGCAGCACACCGCGTCCAACCTTTTCGATTGGAGAAATGTCAACAAGCAGGCGCTCTCTCTTCCCGAGTCACTTGAACATGACTCACCCCGACACTATGCCAGCCATGCAGATGCAGACTTGCATGATATTTGCTCAAATTCCTTTAACAAGTTCCCAACTATTCTCGCTACAGTAGATTGTTTTTTTTTTTTTTTCCATGGCATGTTTGATGATGAAAGTGGAGAGGAAGGTGCTTCGGGGGGGAAACCTTTGAAGTTTTATGAGTCACTGGTTTTGAGATTGGATTCGCACTTTTCTGGCCTGCAACATAAGTGACACAGTGAAGTGGGGTTGTCACTGCGCTTCAGTGAACGCACTCCTACGTCGGGTTGCTCATTTTCTCCAGCCAGCAGCCCAAACAGACACAGTAAAGCAGAAAGTCTTCACATTTGAGAAGAAGGAACAAACAAATGATTGACATTTTCCAAGATTAACCACATTATTGGCAGTGAATTTATAGTGTCAGATTAACAGATCAAGAGACTAATTGTGCAGATGAGACCTCTGAGGTGATGTTCTCATTCAGTCCCAGAAAAGGCCATTCAATTTAGGTACCAACTCCTCTCAAAGGCAATTAAACCACCAGTGGGGATTTCTGGCTTGTTGTACTCGACCGATGAATTATTCTAATCTCCAATTCAACAGAGCTGCAAACCAACAAACTGTTTTCTCATCTTCTCTTGTTCTGCACTTTCCCTCAACCACGCTGCTTTCTCTTGCCCTCTTTCACCGCTTCTCCCAGGTGCCCTTTAATCTCTAACAGGTGGCCTTTTAAAAAGCCATCTTAATCACCTGCAGAGCGGGAGAGAGAGACATAGAGAGAGAGGGAGAGAGTGTGCATGTTCTGTTCATGGCCATCAAAGGGCTCTGCCTTGCCTTCCGCCTTAAGGCAAAGTTGGACAGGTGCCAGATTGTGAAAACACACACACACACACATATACACACCAGAGCTTTTTACAGCTTATTGTGTCAGGGTGAGAGAAGACGTACCTTAACCTAGACAACGCACACACATACACACACAAAGCTCAGTGTGTTATCAGACAAGGTAGGATTGCCGATCACGGTTTGTGCATGTTTTTAAGGGAACGCTGCAGGGAACGAGGACAGGCCTCTTCTGCACATAATACAAATGTTACTGTTGCTTTAGGCTGATTCTGGCTAATTTGCTCCCAATTCTATGGTGCACATATAAGCATTAAAAAAGTTACATAGGCATGAAACGCACTTCGTTTTTACGCCGTTCATGGTGTGTTATCGCATGCTGAGTGTGGCAGAAAGAACATTTAACTTCCACCTTCACCCTCAATGAGTCAAAGGCTCAACTGAGGTATTGTGTGCAAACATGATTGTGAATACATTAGCTAGCACCCTGTACCATATTGAAACCATTCAAACAAAGCAGTGCCCATGTGAGGGCTACGCTCGCAACTGCAAACCTGAATGAAACGGATTTTTCCACTTCATAAATCAGATACACGTTTCTTTATCTGGATATTTAAAGATACATGGCGAAATATCGCAACAAGACATTTCCTCGGGGTCTGAAAACAGTTTGTACTTTCTTTCTCCTGGAATACTGCAGATCATGCCTTCATATCTGAGTAGGGCTACGAGACTAATGATCATTTTCATTGTGGATTAGTCTACTGATCATTTTCTGAACTGATTTATCTATAAAATGTCAGAAAATTTCCAAACATCAAATGAATGCCTCTAAATTGCTTATTTTGTTCAGCTAGTGGTC
Organism: Chaetodon auriga; assembly: GCF_051107435.1. Lineage (NCBI taxonomy): Eukaryota > Metazoa > Chordata > Actinopteri > Chaetodontiformes > Chaetodontidae > Chaetodon > Chaetodon auriga. Next base: position 11,137,704 of record NC_135090.1, on the reverse strand, counting down.
CAAAACCCAAAGATATTAATGACAGTATCATGTAAGACAAAGAAAAGCAGCAAATTCTCAGGACTAAGAAGCTGGAATAAGAAAAAGAAGTGAAGTTCTGTTTTTGAAAGTGACTTAAACGACTAAAATATCGTCACAATAACTGTCAAATTGGTAACAAATATATATTGTATCTTAAGGTACATAGTTGCTTATTAGCATGCATATTAGTCATTAGAGTAAAAGTACTTGTTCTGCATGACCTTATTCTCCAAGAGTTTTCCCTCAATAACCTCATAACTACTGTTCATTGACAGTAAATAAGGAAGTTGTTGAACATAAATTATGATCTTAATAACCTAACGAGACTTGATAACTCTAACCCCCAGAATAAGGTGTTAAAAAGTGCTTTATACTGACTAATAAAGAGCCATTATGCTACTAATACGTATGCTAATAAGCAACCAGTTAATGATGAATATGTGCACTCCAATATAAAGTGTTATCACCAACGTTTTTGGCTTGTTGACTGATTAAAAAAGAGGCAGAGAGACATAATGGGCAACACTGAGCGCCTGAACAGACTGAGTGAAACCACCAGTAACACCGGTCCAGATATGCCAGATAAATTGTGGTCACTGCTTCACCATCAGCTGACTGACCAAAGACAAAGATCAAAAAAGGTGGAACACAGTGTGATAAAACGGCAACTGAAGTGGTTTCTTAACATTACTGAGTCACATCCGCCCATACTGGATTATCACTGGTCTTGTTCTAAAAGCAGAAAACCAGGAATATCAAAGCAGCCCCTTATCATTCCTTATCCTGTTTTCTCTGTTAGGTGTAAACATCATCTCAAGTGTAGATCTCATCTGGCATTATAAAACATTGTCAGGCGCCACCGTTTTTCTAACGGGCTACCACATGAAGTTTGGACACATGAGCTGGACCGCTCATAAGGACAGAGTGGGGTCAGATGCAACTAAACTGGCGAGTGTACAGCAGAATATGTTTTGTGGCGCTGTAAACTATCCACTGACATCTGGTAACTGCGGAGGCCATGACATATCCAGCGACCCCCCTTTTTCCCAGTATAGAAGCATTTTCTAACATTATGTTCCCCCGCTCATCTATTTGTATACCACATGACTGACACCGTCTCTGCACTCTGTGTCAGCGCTAGAGTCCTAGAAGTGGAGCGTGGGTCGTTGTGTGTGGCTGTGCATGTTGGGGTGTGGGGACGGTTGGGGAAGGAAGCACGAATTAGAGGCAGGGCTGCTGCTCCTGGCACTCTGCCCTACCTCAGACTGACTGTTCTTATCTACTCTGAAGCACACCACTGCAGGCTAGCCAGACCCCAGTTCACTGCACATGTCAAGACACAGTTTTATATATATATGTATATGATAAAGCATGCCCTTATGCCCTGGAAAAGTCTTTGTTTCTTCCACAGGCAGGCCGTTAAACCTTATTTATTTCTTCTTCTTCTTTTATTTTTTCCCTTTTTTTTTTTAGAAAAATGATCTGTTATTAGTTTGGCTCTCCAGTGTGTGAAGTTCGTTAGACCACAAACTGACAAATACCTATACCAAGAAGCAGAATCTTGACTTGCATGCTGCAACCACAGCAGGCAGCTTGTCATTACTGTAATGGTTTGATAAGCCAACCGAAATGCCATCGCTCACAACGCATCTGACAGGTGTCATTTGAGGAAAAGATGTCAAGTTTAAGAAACACCCCAATAACGGATACTGTAACGACGGCTGGTGATTTTTGTGGGTAATATCCTCCAGAAACTGACTGAGAATGAACCGCTAATGCAAATTCTCCTCTATGTGGAATTACTACTAACAGTCAAGTGATCGTCAGCCGATCATCTATTCATACTCAGATGCTTTGCTTCAGCGTTCATGCAAACAATTAAACCACTTCACAGGCTGACAGGTGGCTCTCTGTGGTACCAGCTCCATTAGGAGACCCAGTCACAGAGGATATGAGGACGTAAATGTGTGTATACAGTATGTGTACATCCCAAGTCATTGATCATAATCTGTTGTTTTAACAGCAAATGTGGTAAATGTGGCAGCTTTCTGGGAGCAGCTGGAGAAACTGTTTCTCTCTGCGCACTTTAGAGGACCAAAAGTCCGTCTAATCCAACGTGACGCTTCTGGTACAGGGTAATGGTGGCGGACTGAGATCTCTTACTTTGGCTGTGCTAAAGAGCAGCTAGCCTGTCTGTGAGCAACGCCATGTTTGCTGTCAGACATCCATGCCCGCGGTGGCGAAGGGAGGATGCGCAGGTGGACCAAGTGGTGAACGGACTCACCGACGAGCAGCTTCAGGTTAGCTGCACAGCGAACAAGCAGCACAAAGTTGACTTAGTTACCTAGTTATCCATTTTATCCAAGTTATTCCACTACGTATTTACAGCACGAGGGGTCTCGCCAAAACTTCAGTCGACAGATCGTTAGTTGGTTCTCTCACCGTCTCCTGAACATCTCAGCGAAGATGCAGCCGACACTCCAAAGGTCCACTGGAGTAGCATAACTGGACTGGAGCAGCACCTCTGGAGCTCTGTACCACAGCGTCACCACCTACAACACACACAGCAGAAACCATTAAGAAAGAAAGATTCAACATACAAAGACACATGGACACAATCGTTCCCAATTGCTTGCAGTTCGTTTTAGCTGCCAGCAGCAGTGAGGAAATGTCACCATGCAGGGGGGCTGGGGGCTCCCACTCACACTCACACAGGGTTAATACTTCTCTGCCCCCATCTTATGCTTACGTAAGACATGAAATCATATCTGGCACAGGACGTCTCCCTGCTCCCGTTTTGGTGTACCCACATCACACAGTCTTTCCACAGCAATCCAGGGACACTCAATACTGTATGTACACGCGTGTGTATGTACGTGCAGCAGAACCAGTAACGAAACAATACAGCGGTTGACTGGACTAAACCTGGCTTGCGCATGTGAAGTGATAACAGGTCGGCTATCATTGGTAACCACTACACCCGGCTCCCTCCCCTCCTGCCGAAACAGAAACAAAAAAACAAAACACTTCCTGTCTTGCATCCAGCAACCCTGCACCCACCTGAGGTATACGGGCAGCCATTTTGTGCCACTTCACGCTAAGCACGGTTTCCAAATATGTCCCTGTAACTCTATGGGGAGTTCTGAGTGTGTGTGAGCGTGTGCGCGTAGCCATAGCCTGCAGGAAAGCAGCAGCATTGTTAACAGCTACAGTAGGGAAAGCCTCCAGACAAAACTCAGTGACCCCTAGTAAGAGAGTGGACTGGTTCCAGGTGCTTTCCTAAACTCCAGATTTTTCCAACTGCTTTTGGCTGCAGTTCCCCCCTCAGGCACTGCAGAGTGCTTATCGAGATCTTAGAGTCTGAGGCGAATGTTTGTAAGCAGAAAGAGTGCAGTGTCACCTCCATATCTTTATTAGCTGGTTCAGACGCTCCGCGGGAGTAACTTGGAAATGATACCCAGAGCTTTTTACATGCCGTCCACAAAGCCTGTAGGTGTAACATGAGAGCAGAGATCTGTGAAGGACGTAGACAGGCAAATATGAACTATTAAAAAAGCAAATCAGGCACTTGCTCATGTGCTCAAGTGCCCCCCGAGAAGTTGCTTTGAGTCAGCAGCCAAGCAACCTTATGGTTTCTAGACTTTTAGACAGGATTTCTTTCACCGGGGGAGGTTGGACGATTTCAGTACCAGGGATTTTAATCCTGTCCAAGAAACCTTGTGTGTGTGTGTGCGTGTGTGTGTGTGTGTGTGTGCGTGTGCTCCCTGTATTTCAGCATGCACACTTGTTCATCCTTTCCTAATTTCATTCCCATTGGAGGAAAACAAGTTGTGTTGTCGCCATGCTGGCTGCAAGGGTCAGCCTGTCGGTCCAGCATTTCACCCCAGACTGAAATATCTCAAAAGCTATTTGGATGGACTGCTGTGAAGTTTGGTACGGGCATCCGTGTTCCCCAGAGTCCTACAGCTGTTGTCCTCTGCCTTTTCTTCTAGCACCACAACGAGGTTCACGTTTATGTGAAATTTGTTCCTCAGAGGATAAACTGAATTTAGATTGCACCTTAGATTTGCATCTGGTACCATCAGCAGGTCAAAACACTGACCAAATCCCTGCACAGCTAATGGCTAACAGGCTAAACTAAGCTGATGCACCTGGTAAATTTTACCTGCTAAACATCTGCATGTTAGCATTGTGACTGTTTGCACATTAACACGCTGATGCTGGCGCTGTGTCTGGGTTCAGCCTTGGACATCTGAGGCAAACAAAGTGACCAAACATTACCCCGAGCTGGAATGCTTAAGCAAGGCAGCCAACAGAGACTGATAAGAGGAATAAAAAGTTTGGTCACATTTTTGCTTCTAAACTGAATGGCACTATTAATAGAGCCGGGGGCTGCATTTTGCAGATGTGTGATACTTTCTCATCTCCTGCTTCCTGCTTCAGTGGAAACAGGGAGGAAGTTGAGGCTAGTTGGCTGAGATGTGTCGGCGGAGCCACGTGACCAGAAACGAGACTGAGACGCTGAGAATGAACAGACTGACTGTTGGGGTCATTGAAGATTTTTATAACAGTGAAACCTCAAAGAAAAACATGAATGGAAGGTGCACAGCTGCCCACATAGTCAGGCACCAAAACGTCATTGATGTTTTTTTTTAACAAAAGCAAATCCAAGGCTGCGCTGCTTTCATTTTTGTAGGAATTATTTCTAACTTTCTTTGATTTTTAACTTCAAGTTTTGTGCCAAATGTTCACTTTTCAACCAAGTTCAACCATTCATGGCGTTGCTAAAGCCACCGACCGCTCAGACGCAGGTTGGTGTTTTAAAATGTGGATGGATGCATACGAGAGAAATGGTCAACATCTTCCTGCAGCTTTTGTAACGTCAGGCTCAAATGCATGCCTCCTCAGTCTACTGCATGGAGTTTGTAGCCCTGCAGAGTCAAAAGTCAGGGCTTGCATGAACACATGCAGAGCCTTCTAGGAAGAACCACAGACCTAGAGCTCAGGGTATATCCGCCGAAGTGCAATACGGAGTTATTCGAAAACCTGGCCACAAATGCAGATTAAGGCATGTATATCACACATGCACGCACTCACAGACACACCGGAAGATAGATTTTAAGCTTACTGCAATCTGAAACTACACCCTGACTACTTGTACTGTAAGAAACGTTTTTTGTAGATGTGCATCTATGGCAAGGTGGTCTTTCACTCGATCTTTGACTGCCATTATTCTATATTTTTCTGCCATTGAACTCAAAAATCCTGCCCCATCTGTGACAGTCAAACTCAAACCAGCTGCTTCCTCCTGAGGACACTTCTAAAAATGGTCACACATGCTTTCATTTGCATGGTTAATGCATTTCATTCACATTTGTTGGGGACTATTTTCAGCTTCAGACTAATACACATTTGTTGCACTAGTTAGTATTTGCAGCACCGGGACGACCAGCCCGTAACTAGTTTCTCAAGTCTAAAGCTGTTCTTTACTTTGCCTGTTATTGTCAAATCATTAACTCTCTGCCCCTCAAATGGCTCATCTCAGACCTCAGATTCAGGGTGCTCATTTTCATTTCCAAACAAACAGTCCACTCTCAGCACTGCTTTCCACTCAGCAATCCTCCTCACCCATTCCTCCTCCCTCTCTCCTGCAATCTCTTGTTCCCTCTCCATAAAATGCCTGTTTCTGTAAGCCCGTGAGTCTGTAAAACACATATGTCTGAAATGCAGTAAAGTCTACATATAACAGTGGGAGAGCCTGTAATATCCATGAATGCATTTCGATCACAAACGGCTTCACAGTCGCCATAAAAACACTCAAACGCCTCTGTATTAAGTAAGTCTCAAGTCTGTCACACTAAATATCTCAAACCTACTACTCTGACAAAGGAACGTGCTCTGAGTCACGGCCTAAACACACAAAGTAATAACTGTTTTCATGGAGATGATTATAACAACACATAGACTTGCTGTAAAAGGAAAAAGGACATTCCCCAATTGCAATGTTTTTCTGTGCTTTTTTTTTTTTTTTTTTTTTTGGCCCTTTCCCTTCCTCTTCTTCCGACCACGTTTGCATTCCTTCTTCCTTAGTCTCTCTTTCTCACCGTTCTCATTCTCTGTTCTGCTTCACATATCCCTTCATTACACGCTCTCCCTCCTCTGTGCAGGCCACATGAACACAGAGGTACAGGCATACATACATAAAGTATGTGGGACAGTCAGACACAGAGAGAGTGAGTCAGCCCTGAACTGTGCAGTACAGCCTTTTGCTCCTAGGTCAGCTGCTTTGCATTTTCAATCTGTCTCTCTGCCTATCTGACACCCCTCTTCCCTTCCGCATGGTAACAGAAAAGCCAGAGGAGGTCAGATAAAGCCGAGGGAAGGAAAAAAAAGGGAGAGTTAGAGTGAGAGACATAGAGTGTGTGTGAGGCTGACTCCAGATTAAAGGACAACATTCTGGGAATTCCTCTCTGCTGAGAGCATCCTCCCCCTCACCACCACCACCACCACCACCACCATCCTCCTCAGCCCTCACTGCTGCTCTCTGCTCCCCGCTCCGCTTCAGGGAGGAAATGGCTTCTCCTGCCCCAGAGGACCTCCAGACCTCCTGGGCCGGACCTCCAAGCCTGTCTGACTTTCAACATCCGGACCTGTGCCACCAGCGCACTGTGCATGCACAGTGGAGGGATATGACAATAGGGTGCATGCATGTGAGCGCGGGGGCGTTTGGTTTGTGTTATGTTTGAGTACTTGCACGTGACTAAGTGAGCACCTGCTTTGGCTTGGATTCACGTGCTTCAGTGCCAAGTGCTTTTTGTGTGTGCGTCTGCAAATGTATGCAAGTTATCTGCAGCGTGTGATTGATGTTTTAAGGATAAGTCCAGACTGATACACACATATACTTGCTTTCTTGCTACAAGTTGGATGAGAAAATTGAGATCACTCTTATGTACGTTCAATGTGGAGCTAGAGATGGTTAGCCTAGCTTAGCATAAACAGCCTGGCTGTGTCCAAAGGTAATACAGCTGCCTTGCAGGACTTCTAAAGCTCGCTAATTAATATCTTCTACCTTTTATATTCCGGGAGCAAACGGGATACAATGTGTTAGTGAGCTTTAGAGGTGGTGGTAGGTGGACTTATTAAACTTTGGACAGTGCCAGGCTAGTCGTTCCCAGCTGCTCCCAGTCTTTATGCTAAGCTAAGCCGATCGCCTGCTGGCATTAGCTTCATGCTTAACAGACAGACATTTAAGAGACAAACTGCTGTCTTGTTGGCATCCTGTTTGACCACTTGTCCCCCACGTTAAGTTATGTTGAAGTGTTCTTAAATCCCAGAAATGACTTTAATGAGCATAAAGGTATAGTGACCAATAAAAATGATGGCCCAAACTACAAAAAACCAAGTTACAATAAACCCATATTGTCCTTTAAATCAGGGGCAAATTATATTTGGAGTTGTTAGGAACCACATTTTTCATCCCCCGCCCTCATGACACTCTGCATGTGGACTTCCAAGGAGGACTTCTTAGTGACCTGATGCCATGAGGACGACTGAGGCCGGGGATTAAGGCTGCAGCGCCCGAGGCACTGGGGCTGATGGAGCTTGGCCGGGGGCCCGTGTTTACATTCCCTCTCACTGAGGAAGCCCAGGATGAAAGCGCACCACTGCGCACACAGACACATACCATCTACACACACATGCACACTCACAGACGAGCACTTTGGATGCACCAGAGACCAAATAACTGTTGTAATTGAATCAATAAGAGCATGATTGGAGGTTTTAGCTTTCAACAATTACTGAATAAAGGGGAATAAACGTTGCAGCGCATTTAAGTCTCTCAGGTAAATGGCTCAACTGTTTCATGCTTTGAGTCTTAGGCTAGAATTTGATTACATTCCTGAGAGCAATCCACCACAAATTAAAGTCTTCCTATGTGAATCTAAGGAAGGAAAACGGATAAAGGCCTCCAAGTGTATAGGCAGGCCGCGTATGGGAGAAGGAGAGCGGATGTTATAATAATAATATGAGCAAAACTATGCACTCTGAGAGTACAGTGGAACTGAGGCTGTAATGTTGTGTCTCCAGAGAGGCCCCATTCGAAGCTCTAGCAGTCAGCCATGTTGTAAACACCATTATTTCACTCCTCCCTTACTTTCCCTCTTTCTTTCTCTTGTTCTGCAAAAAGGACAATTTACAGTCCCAACAATACAGCTGCACCAAGCCAAGAAAGGAAATAAAGAAGGAGAGAGAGAGAGAGGGAGAGAGAGAGACGGTTCGAAAGAGAGACGAGGGGGGAAAGGTAGAGGCTGAGGGAGGGAGAGACAGAGCTACAAGGCTAGAAAGAAAAGTGCAAGAGCAGCACACAAACTGTATACAGTAAAACAGAAAAAAGGGGCACTACAACTGTTGCCAAAGTATGCACAGTGTACAGGAATGCAGCATGGGGCCCTCGGCGAGCGAAACAAAGACAGCACAGTCAGTGGCTCTCTCTCCCCAGTGCTACCACATCCGCACATCATTAGCTGGAAAATTCCTGATATATGCTGTAATTTTTTCTCTTTTTTTTCCCCTCCTCTTCCTCTTTGCCGTTGCTGGTACAGACAAGGCTTTAATATCCAGATGCCGGTGTGTGCGAGTGTGTGCACATGCTCAGTAACCCCTTTTCCCCACCTGGAGCGCTGCCAAGAGACCATCAACAATTAATACAGTGAAGTGCAGAGGAGAGTGTGAGCGTGTGTGTGTGTTTGTGTGTGTGTGTGTGTGTGTGTGTAGGGGGGCACTACCGCCGCTCTTTCGGACACACTTAGCAGGGGGTACACACAAGATGAGCTAAATAAGACCTGCATTGTGCATGTTAGGGTGCATATCTATATGTGTGCAAACAGTAATAACAATGAGATTGTCTGCGTTTGAATGTGTGTGTGTGTGTGTGTGTGTGTGTGTGTGTGTACAGTACGCCCGTGTTCATGTGTGTGTGAACTGTGTGTGTTTGCTTATGTCAAATTGGGGCCAGCCCCTTCGCTCCAGCCGGCTGCAGTCAAAGCAGAGAGGATGACTTTTCCTTTTTTTTCCCATGCAGAGCCGTTTGAGGAGATATCTAAACATTCCCAGAGTGCGCTGCACGTGCTCTCCTGCGTGCAGTGCAAAGGGTTTTTCCCCCCTCCCTCTCCCTGCCGCTGCTGCCTGCCTGCTTGCCTGCCTGCCTGCCTTTCTGTCTGTCCAGAGTAGAAACACATTGTCTGGCAAGAGGAGCGATTCACAGACAGGACTGTCCGCTTCATCCTTGGTCATCACTGAGAAATTTCAGTTTCATCAGCCTTAGTTCCTGAACTCTGTTGCACTGCTACTGATGCTGCACGGTTTAAACATTTAAAGATTATGGGAGTCATGAAACTGCAAAGGAGTTTTCTTGCAATGAGTGTCTTAAAACTGTTATATAAAGATTTGTTTTAAATAACAACTGTAAAACGAGGGAAAATCTTCAAGAAGCACGTTGTCTGCCTACTTCAAGACATCTTATCTGTATCATTATCTCTGTCTTATAAGATTATCATAGCGTGCCACAAGTCAGAAAACACCAGTCTACACACTTTCCCCTGACCCACACTCACAGATTGTAACGTGCACTCATACAGTCAGACCAGGGCCCACAAATGGGAAAGTTTCACAGTGAAAACACAAATTCAGACTGAATAGAGTCTGACTGCTCTTGAAAGCTTTGTATTGTAAAAGCCTGTCTGCTGTTTGAGCACGGGCAGGAAATCTGGTTTCAATTTGTTTAATGTCGTCTGAGATATGGGTGTCTTATTCTGGTAATCGTAGTGGGAGGGCTATGCGCAGAGGGAACTAGGGGGAAGAATTGGGAAAATACCTTCGATCAGGTAACAGTTTCACTCTGCATGTTGTGTGTCACCAACAACAAGTTCACAAGAGACTGTGACCGTGATTGTGTTAGAAGATGCTGTTTTAAAAATGTTAGCGATAATAATTGATTCATGTGATCAAATAAGAAGGGAGCAATGTATTTAGCTGAAAGGACCGGGCGTGGAGTCCCAGAATGCCTTTTGGCTGTCATGTAACTAAATAATAGCGTCACTAAAGATAAGCTCAGAGGGAAGACAAAAAAACATTTGCGCCACTAATAAGCTTATCTTGTCATCTCCTGTAAATCACGGCTGCCCCTCAGTTTATTTTGGTTTCCAGCTAGAAAACTATAGTTTGACAACAAGTGCTGACATAAAACTCTGGTGGCATTCCCCTTGAGTTCTGCAAATCCAATTTGAAAGGCAACGACATGCGCATGACAGGCATGAGAGCGGAAGCTAATGGGTTTCATGGGACCATCCCATCAGCCTTGTTCTACAATGGCTGCCAATGTGTGGACGTAGATGGAGAGACCACCATGGTCAGGTCACTGGAAGCCATCTTTTTGAAAACAACACCTGACCTAACCTCCTCCGTCACCTCCACAGTTACCTTCCCACTGGGAGTCGTACATGCAGCTAATGGTTCCTAGCCAAGTCAGTTCCTAGCTAAGAGTTCCTTCTAAAGACCCGTTCACTGAGCTGCTGCTGACAGCAACTTCTACTGAAGAACGGAGAAAACTCCTGTTAATCCAAAGGTTGGGTTTGTCCCCTGTTGCTGTGGATGACATCATGTTTCATGTATTACTTACACCACAAGAGTGGGGGATTAAACCAGATTTATGTGAGAAAAGTGCATTTTGGTTTGATGAATAATTCTAATTGACATATTTTTAGTTCATCATTGCTGCATCGGGCATGTGCAGCGCTTTGATTATCCTAATTTATGACTGGCTATCTGAGTGAAGCAGAACCTTAGTTTGAATGTCCATTGTCTTTTGTATGTGGCCGAACTTATAGAACTAAGCTTTACATTATATTTGTAAGGTGTCACTCGCTCTGTTGAGTTGTAATTGGTGGGACTACTTATGTTTTAAGTCCAAACTTTGCACACTGGAATGTCAGAAAGTGAAAGATGCAAATTTATTCCTATGGAACAATTCTGACACAGAGGTAATTCAGTGGGATTTATGTAGATAAATGCAAAGTAACGTCAATATATAAACAGCATTAAAAGACAGTACAAAGTACATAAAACAGTAATGAGAAAATTAAAAGATAGTATAGTGTCTGTGATTAAATTAGATGTGAGAAATGGTAAATCAACGCCATTCCAGTGTGCTCTCAGACCAAAAGTCTGACAGTCAAGTCTGACAGACAAGTGAGGACTCTCCGTCCTCAGCCAGTCAGGATTCAGTCATCTCCTGAATCTGACTGCATGGGTCCAACACAGATGATGACAGCTCTTCATCTAACTTGTTAGAAATACACATTTTAGCAGTATTTTGGATGTTAGAGAGTCATGTTTTAAACAGCATTACACAAAGAACTTTCAGCATCACTGCAGACTCCTTGGATGTATTTTGCTACAGCATTTACTCCAAATTCAAACAACATCAAAAGAAATGTCAGAAATGGGATCTCAACAGAAAAAAGGCCCCTCTCCACTCTTTTCTGGTATGTCAGATTAACCCATCAGCTTTTCCCATCTGCCCGTCACTCAAGGCAGCACAATGAGCCTTTAGCCAGACTGGGGTCATTAAAAAACCATCAACAAAGCAACGGACCTCCAGGGACTGCCAGGGGCAGCCTAATCTGGACCCCCGTACCAACCCAATGGGTGGTCTCCCTCCCTCTCTTTCCCTCTCTCTCTTTCGGGGAGGGTGAAATATGTGCAACATGGTAGGTGGGTGATGCCGATGGGGCCATCAGTCACACGCAACCATGCATGTGCAAATGCACCCAGACTCCACTGTACACGTTTTCATGCGCGCGCAGAGACCACATTTTCTGTCAATGACATATTAACAAGCCAGCGTGTTGCTAGGTGAGAAAGCAAATTCATCACCTAAAAGAGACGTTCAAGCATTGCTGGTAAATCAACAGCAGAAAGTACGAGAGTGCTACTTTCAGTTAGTGACGCTGGGAAGAAAGAGGGGAGCAAGGGACTCTTTTTGACGACTTTATGCAAATGCTCACTTCAGCCATCTTGTCATTCTAGAAGTGCTAAATGAATCACTTTGAAAGTGAGAGAGAAGTGTCTTGTTCGCTTATGCAACAGCAGTTCTCCAAAGCCCATCTGTCTGCCAGTAACGGTGGCATTAGGTGACTAAATAAGCAACTGCTGGTCTGTTGGGCAAAGGGGAAGATCCTCTTAAGCGCTGTGTGTATTTGTGTACATGTGCGCTGCATACAGTGTCGATTATCTGCTTTTATTAGCAAGAGGAAACACTGAATGGATGAATGACGATCGTGTGTGTGTGTGTGTGTTTGTGTGTGTTTGTGTGTGTCTCTTGGACTGATAGGGGGATTCCAGACACAGGCACATTAATCTAGAACCGAAGATCCCGTGCTCACGTTGCAGCGCTCCACTCCAGCGCATGCGTGCACTAACACATGCACGCTCAGAGACACACACACACACAGACACACAAAACTTCCATCTCATTTTTGTGGCCCAATCCGTTTAACCTAGAAAGGAAATGTGCATGTGTCGAGCGTGCGTGCAAACAGACTCACATTCAGTCATGTTATGTGAGCACATGAGTAGTTTCAGGGACTTGGCACTCACCGCTCATATCTAAAGGTGAATTCCCGGGTAAATATTCTACTCTCAACAACAGAAGTGTCCCCGTCCAGTCAAACATGAAGTACAACATCTCCTCGGAGTCAAAACCTCCGGTGAAACCACACACACACTGAATATTGTGTAACGCTATGTAAATTCTATGGTTAAGTACGTCTTCCTCTGCGAGTTTGCTGTGTGTTATCACCAATCAGAATGATAAATTATTGAAATTAACTCAGAAAATACTGACTCGTCTCATCTGAATCACAAAAATTTCCCTTGGTAATAACACTGAGAAGTTACGGGCTCGGGGGCCTGGACTGCAATCGTAAGTTACTCAAACAGAAAAAGCTCGGGAAAGTTTTTAAATTCATAACCAAAGATGAGAATCTATCATTTATCAGCACTTCCTTCCTAACACATCATTACACTTCAATTATCAGTGAGTCAGTTCGATTCAAACTCATCGCTAATGCTCTTTCATCAATATTCTACTTTAGTGGCTAAAGCTACACAACATGTGAAGATGTTGTTAACTCATGCACTCAAGAACTTCTCTTCTTCTTCTTCTTCTGCTTCTTCTTCTTCTTCCTCTTTGTGTGTCCTGGCCTGTCACTGCTGCTGGACTCCACGCTGCCACCAGCACCTCAGCAGGACCCAGATTCGTCAGAAATGGCTTTATGCTATGGTTTGAACAAAAACTGGGCATCTGCTGATCTTAAGAAACCGATCACAGAGCACAATGAGTCCTTGCTACGTGAGACTTACTGTACAGTACACGCACGTCAGCTCTAGGTGACATGAAAGGAGGAGCACGTGTTCGTGTCCACTCGCCCGGCTGCTCGTCTCTTGTTGTGCTGTGACAATGGCACAGAGGCATCTGCCACTCTGTTCTGATGCCGCCAGCACAACAAAAGTTTGCATACTTTCCCAAAGGATGTTTATATTTACTTAAGATGGGCAGATGCTGCACTACTGGATGTACTGGATGAGCCTGACTGAAGTTCCCATGAACTTTGCTAGCTTAGCATGACAAAAGTTGCATGACCCTCACCTTCACTCATCCTGCATTCCAATCACTCTGATGCCTCGTCTGCAGATTCGGTGAGTAACATCGACATCAATGTTTTGTCGTCTGCTCATTGTAACGTCAAGCCATGTGTCTCTGTGAGTGTATGAAACTATTTACACTTTCAGCAGTTTGATTGCATCTGCTTCACCGCTAGTAACACATGCTGACGCCTCCATAATGAGAAAAACACAACTTGTGCATTGTTTGTCAGGAAGGCCGGAGCTAAAACACAATCACAACACGCTAAAAATATCCGAACCCAAATGAACCTAAAGGGTGCATGTGTCAGAAAACCTTCTCATGGTAAATAAATTCTTCTAACAAGGCACTCAGCGGCTGTTCTGGCAACCTTAATCTGAAAACTCTTGTCTCTTCTGATTTCAAGCTCTCCCAAAGACTCCTTTCAGTCTCTCTCTCTACTTTATCTGGTCATCAGAGCCCAGAACTCAACAGTTGGACATCAAAGTACCGACAGTGGGAAGGGAGGGGTGTCTGTCTCTCCTCGTCTGTCCCATCCCTGTCTGCAACAGCCACTGAGGGATTCCTGAGACAGACCACGGGGGCCCTTGGCTCTCACTTTACATGGAGAAACCCTATCATTTGGCCCAGTGCTGCAGAGCTACCCGCTGATGCCCTGTAAGTGCCCGCTACGTCACATTAGACACTTTTCATCTAACTCTCTAGAGATGGGACAGCAGTTTAAGGCGGTTTGTGTGTGTGTGTGTGTGTGTGTGTGTGTGTGTGTGTGTGTGTGTGTGTGTCAGCAGCAGGTTGAAAGATAGAAATTTGCAATGATAACAGCATATGTGCAGAAGAGAAGCGGAAGACACGACTGGGATATGTGCGTAAGCTGTCTTTGCATTTAACGTTGTACATCAATGAAGGGTGGGTACATTCTTGTCATTCTCTTGTTTCTGTCGATGTTTTCTTTGCGTGGTTTCTCTTTTTTTTTTTTTGCTTTCTGTTCTCTCTAAAAGAAAAAGAGGGGGCTGCTAATTCAAGGGTGAGAAAGAATCTAAATTTGCTCTCTCCTCACAATACAAATATAATCATTAAAAATAAAAGCACCTCAATAGATTGGTAGATTATCTGTTGTTAGTGGCTACAGAAAAACCATTCAGACTTATTTTGCATAGTTTGAAGCAAAACGCACTGAAATGCATCTCCAGCAAGAGACTGTCAGAGATGTCAAAGATAAGATTAAGGATGCAGATGTTGGAGTTAATGCTTTCCAATGTAAACAGTCAGAATCTGTTTGTATGAGGGCCTGAACTTCATATGACATCACCAATACATTAGATCATGTGATATTCCCCTATCCAAGTCTATTTGTGGCTTTGACCCAGTTAAAACATCCTGCGACCCACTTTTGGGTCTCTATTCATCCGTTGGGCTCACAGTGTTTGGGAGTGTTTGTTTTGAGCCCCTCTGTTGTAAGAAACTATTGGATGAGTCCTGCTGTGTTGAGGAATATGAACAAACAGGACTCACCACAGAGGTGAGCGCCATCTGGAAGCTGTAGATGCGGGCGAGACCGAAGTCGGCCAGTTTGATCTGTCCTCCGCTGGTGACCAGGATATTCTGGGGTTTCAGGTCACGGTGAACCACGCGGTGCGAGTGCAGGAAGTCCAGCCCCTGGAGCAGCTGGTACATCATATCCTGTACGAGAGAAAACAGAGAGAACAAAGAGAGAGTGAGGGGTGGCTTTTTGGAAACATGACAGGGAATTAAAACTTAAAATGAGGAGGATCTAAGCTGGAGGACGCTTGACAAGGTTTAAGGCCATGATATATATAAAAAAAAAAATAATAATAACACTGATGAGTGTGAGATTGAGCAGACAGCACAGACCAGATGGCTCGAGTTTGACTACTTTTCATATGTGGCTCTGAATGATTAATCCAACCTGACAAAATTTGATGAATTTGGTGAATATTTCCAAAATAGTTCGGTCTCAGTGGTCCTCACAAAATGTCAAAGACAGATGGCTTCAGGAAAAAAAAAAAAAAAAAACCACACCTCTTCATCGACGTTTGAATTCATGACTCCGTCAAACCGGGCAACAAAAGGCCTGAATGACAAGACCCTGCAGTGAGAAGTTAAGTAGAAAGGCCGAGACATTGTGGCACGGGGGGAGTTAACGAGGGGAGGCCTGTGTCTTTTCTTGTCCACTGTAGCAGATGTTTGATAACTGACACACACACACAAGATAGGGGCAGGGAGAGGCCCCGCTCTGCACAAGCATGGATCTCTGTTCCTCAGCAGCTGTCCTGCTCCAGTTAATTGGCACTCGTTCTCTTTTTATGCCCAAAAGCTGACCTCAGAAATGGCCACGTCCATGACACACTAGCAAAAGTAAGCTGGCGTGAACAGCAATGAACTATGTTGAAACCAGCTAAGACTTGTTCTTTCCAAACTGAAAGACTCTCAAACAGGTCCTGCACCTGTAAACAAATAACAAGTCATTACAAGGGATTGTGGCCGGGTGGTTTTTGGCAGAGCTTTGGTTTGGACTGCTTCATAAACTAAAGTCTAGGGAGAGCTATTTCAGTTTAAGGCCTATTAATAGATAAAAAAATAAATACGGAGTTTATGGAGGCAGAAAATTAAGTCTCCATAATCATTTAGTCTCGTTAGAAAACCAAACATGGTCACGGAGACAAAGTGGGGATAGGAAGAGAAAAGAGGCTTTTGCGAAGTGAAATAACTTGATGCCGGTGGTGGTGTGGGTGCATCCTAGCCCCGTGCACCCCCCCGCCAAAACACACACACTCCCTCCCTATACACACACACATGCCCCCTACACACACCCCCAAAACCCTCCGCCAAGACCTCACAAGTGACATGGACCTGAGCCCGCAGCTCTATTCACTGGCCGACCAGCTGGTGAGTGAGTCAAAGGGGTCTGCACACTCAAGCAGAAAACATTAGCAAACGGCGCGGGGCTGGCTGCTGTGCCGGCCATAGAGGAGGGGACAGGGCGGCACACACAATGCTGTGGAGATGGGGACGAATGTGTGTGTGTGTGTGTGTTTGTATACGCACAAACTGAGTGTCCCCCTGGGTCTGTCTTAATGTGATATATGTGTATCTACATTTTAATTTCTCTCTGTGCGCATTTCAGACTGTGTAAGGGTGCAACAGTGTGTGTGTGTGTGTGTGTGTGTGTGTGTGTGTGTGTGTGCGTGTGTGTGTGTGTGTGTGTGTGTGTGTGCCCTCTGACCAAGGGCAGGCAGGATGCATAAACAGACCTTCCTTTCTACATCTCCATCCAGCCATGACCCAGCGAGGAGGGCAGCAGACAGACAGGGCCAGAGGAGAGAGGCAGGCAGTTGGTTATTTTGTGTGCGTGTGTCTGTGTGTGTGTGTATGTGTGTGTGTGTGTGTGTGTGTGTGCGCTGGGGGGGGGGGGGGGCACTGACACAATAGCAACCCCCCCCGCCCTCCACCAGTTCCTCTCTGCTTTAAATAGCCATTTCGCCGTGTTTCCTTTGAGCAGCATTTCCTAGTAAACACTAATTATCTCAGAAGTGTGACTCTTGCACAAACACACAAACAATCTTGGCCCCCTTGGCCTGAGTGCCATCATCTTTGCTGTATCAATTACCCAACAAACGCTGTAATGAAAACTATTCCAAGTACGTTCAACAGCACCACTTGCACCCATGCCAAGTTTCTAATTAAAATAGCCAAATCAATACTGCAAAGTTTAAGACCACATGCGGCACAGAGAGCAATAGTGAGACGTCCCTTAACCTCACACACACTTGATTTCAGCAGCAAGAACACTCACCAGAGTTGCTCAACACACAACTGTCTTCAACTGGCAGCAATTCAACCATCAAACCACCACAAACAACTTGGCCAGGTGGAAACAAAAATCACACAAAAAGGCAACAGATCTAACCCTGAAAAAGCAGGAGCACCAGGAAAAAAGTAGTCGGCCCTCTGCAAAATGCAGTCAAAACATGGCTTTCTGAGTGCGCCTCCTTTTCTGATGCAAATGTGCCAGAGGCAGCCATATTGTTTATTGTAGCTAGGCACAATATGGGACATCTGCCGGTTAGCGTTAGTGTAATTCCCTCCCCATGCTTCATTAAGCTCCCCCTTTATAGGCCAAGAGAATGGAGTTGTGGAAGCTTGGACGGTGGTGGTGGAGGAGGGTGGGTGAGGCCCAAGCGCTGGCCCAGCTGAGGAGCACTGAGGCTGGGGCAGCCTGACTGCTTGATGTCCTTCCAGCTCATTTGATTCCTGGAGGAGGACCTCTTTCATCAATGACCATGTGGTGGGTCTTGAGTCTGAGTAAGGCTGAGTGGGTGGTGGAGGGTGGGGGGCTGAAGTGGACAGGCTGGGCCGGGGTGGGGTGTCTGGTGCTGGGAGTAGATTGGTTTTGAGGAAAAGCATGTCTGTTCTTTTTCACTTAGGGTCTTTGGCTGAGGGTGAATGTTTTTCCTTTGTTTGGGGTATTCAAGGGTGACGCTCTTGAATGGCAAACTTTTAATCAGATGGGCACAGGTGTGCTGAATTTGGGACTGCTGGACTGGGATCCACTAACTGGTGTCATCTGGTACAGCCGAGGGCAAATTGAGTTGCTGGGAAGGGGGGGGGGGTTACTGTGCAGTGTCCACTGTCCTAGAAATAACACGGGATGGTGCCCATGTCATCTTGTCACTCCATTATTGTCCTGGTGTCTCCTCGAGGCTCCAGCTGTATGGATGTTAGGAGAAAGCTAAAGAAGGAGGCGCGCCTTAACGGGTCAGTATGCTTCAGACCAAGTGCCTGCCTGATCGCTGAACAGCGTCAAAAACCTCCTCCCCCAAACTCTTCCAACACCAGAATTGGGGGGGACAACGTCCAACAATATTTGTTGCAACTCACTCTTCATCTTATTGTTTAGCCTTGTTTTTTGTGTTATGTCCTCATTGAGCTGAATATTTGCAGCTTAATAACAGAGCGCTGAGATGTCCATAGAAACCACAGTACCACACACTGTATCAGCTTCAGCACAAACCCTGGGAAAGCCTCAGGTGTGATCTACCTGACTCGTCTACGCTTGCACAGCATCCCACCAACGTTACAGCTCCACACAAAACTTTCACGCATCAGCCCGGCCCGAGGGGTGAAAACCCACGGTTACTCAAGCTTCCAGAACTTCTCTGTTTCAACTGTGACACTTTAAACTCTGAGGCCCTGCTGTCCAAAAATAGAGATGTGCCTCTCCAGCACTGTACACGATACATTTACAGACCTTGGGGTGAAACACGATAAAGAGATTTTAAAGGGGTCTGAGTGTGGGAAAGATTAAAATAAAAAGAGACAGTTACAGAGGAAAGGAGCTGGCAACACATCCATTTCCGACCTTTTGGCAAAGTGTAAATGGACACGGAGAGGATTTACTTACTGAACTGGAGAAAGTGATGGTGAGTTTGAGTGTGTTGTACCTTCACTGGAATCATTGGTACAGAGATTGAACTATAGAATTGTAAGCATCAAACTGAGTACTCTTATGCCGGCCCTGCTTTGAAGGATAGCCAGATTGGGCAGATTTTGGGTCAGATTCATCCCTCTAAACAATCTCTGGTTTCTCGATTCGAGGCTGGTCTGAACAGATTATCTGTCCAAGTGACCCTGCAGTGAGAGGGCCTGACAGGGATCATCTTTATGTTACCGACTGGGTCACAGTCTCCCTGATTCTGAATCCTAAATATCAACTATGTTTGATATTTACAACCTGACATCCGGACATGGGATACTAAGCAAAAAACCCGCCAATTGCCAATGAGAGCAGGCTGACCAGGAAGCGGCACCGTTATTTCCCACTCACCTCCTGCTCGCGCTGCAAAACGTATAAGCCATCCTGATTCAGCCTCCATGTTTGTGTTTTTTATGAAGTCCCGTTCGGTCACGCGAGTTTCTGTGAGATCTGAAATCCCTGGAATCAGCAGTCTGAATTTTTTTTTTCATAGAAATGCCAAGTGTGTGGTCCTGCGTCTCGAGGGAATCGTCTGGTCTGTGCGTTCTTATGATCAGAATATTAAAAATCTGTTAAACCTGTCTGTGGTCTCCCACATTTTTTAAATCAGTTAAGACCTCCAGTGTGCACCCGGCATTAGTTTTCAAACATGAAGGGAAGATCTTTAAGTCTACTTTCACACACATTTTTTCTCTGTCTACATCTGTAACACAGTGTAAACTTGGAGAGAGAGAGCAGAATGAAAATAGAGAAGCCAGGGAGCCTCTAATTTGGAGCCCATCTGCCACATGTGCTGCCCTTCAAAACGCCCCGGTACCTCTGATGTTGGAGGGAACTGCTCTCCGTCCTCCGTGTCTCTGGCCAAGAAAACTCACTCGGTACCATACAGACACGGCTGTGGTCATGCAATGTTCAAGCCACAGGAGATTAGCAAATAGCTTCCTTTATAATTCAAATAGAACCTGAGAGTAATATTTCAAATGAAGTTCCTACATGTTGAAAATTGTCTGGGAACAACATTTATGCACTCCTCGCTGATGTTTTAATAGCAAAGCAAGCAATGTCACTCAGACTGACCATTAAAAACCTCCAGCGTACGTCTAGAAAACAACGGCGATGGTTACCTTGATGGTCTCAGGTGGTACTCCAGGGTCAGGAGCCTTCTCCAGGTAGGTGGTCAGGTCCTGATCCACGTGCTCAAAGACCAGAGTGAGTTTGGTTTCTCTGTCAGTCCGAGAGACTGTACACACATCAAACAACCTAGAACAGGGGGAGCAGGTGGAGGGAGGTCAATTCAATTCATTTAATGGGGTCCAATCTGCTCAGATAGATGCAACAACAATTCTGAGTACAGCTAACAGGACTGAATCTCTGCACTGGTAATGTGTCTGCAAAGGTAAAGCATTGCATTGGCCTTTGGGTAAGAAGTGGCAGACTTTTATGGACACAACCACTTTGGTTGCACCGTGCAAAGCTTTTAAAAGCTCTCTTCATCGTACCCATTTTACACCTGAACACACATAATGGAGGAAAGTAAATATAGTGCACTTTAAAGCAAATAGGCAGAGACACTGCAATAGGCATATCAAACACAGGTGTAACTAATGGCATTAAAGCTGACTGTTATGACTTACTGGAACACCTTAATATAATGGGGCCGGTGCTAATGTTGTTAGCTACACCTGTATGTTTCCTGCTATGACAAGTGAGAATGTCTACTTGAGAAAAGGGTCTGTGGGTGCAGCAAAACGAAGATGTCAGCAGCTGAGAGTTGAACATATCTGCTTTGTGGTTAGTGAGGACACCATGATCCTCTCTACGGAGTCTGGACTCGGGGATCCTGGGGATTTCTATGTTACAGAAACCTGTGAGAGAACATGAACGTGCTTCGAGAGCAGAATTACCATTTGCTGTAGGACAAGCTAAATACGTTGTGTCAGGTTACCCTGAAAAACGATTTCTATGCAAAGCTTTTGAAGATTCAAGACCATCAAGCCCCAAACACCAGCGTTTATGGTTGTGTTTCACTAGGCAACAAACTAAGGCCAAGAATCCAGATTATGTCGGCAGACCTGCCAAGGCAGGCTTTGGTGAAAAGCTGAAAAAAGCTATCCAGTATGTCCTCTTCAAAGAGCTGTGGACCACAAGCAGCATTCCTCCACCAGCACTATGACAACTCCTGATGCTCTATGGGAAGTGGAGTGGACCCTGGCTGGAGCTGCTGCAGACGCAGCATCTTTCATCACAACGGCCGAGGAGACGAGAGGAGCCATGAAGGATCTCCATCTGACAGGTGGTTGGCAGTATGGCTCACAAAGTAATGGGCTACTGTAATCACATTACCTTTAAAGTATTCTATTGACGCATGAGACTACATCTATGATTATTGTTGGAAATATTAATTCATAATGATCCTACTCAATGTCCCATCAATATTTTAACTTTCCACACATGTGCTGCTATAAATCACACTGGTTAATCTACATAAGCCATTTAAAATGGAAGCATGGAAGGAAATTGCTAAATCTCTCCGGAAACTCTTTCATTCCTAGCCAACGAGGCACCATGTGTCCCTGCCAACACCCTTGTAATCAACAAACGTGGAAGTGCTGGAGTTAGGGCGGTGAGCAAGAGGTGATTCATTCAAGGTATCAGTACTGTGCATGACGTCACAGAATAGACGGCGTCCTCCGTTTGAAGCGCTGGGGTTAAACGCCCCTCACAGCTCAATTGTTGGGCTACAATGGGGGCTCTCAGCGGACACTGAACATATGGAATGAATAATGGGCCTCATTACAAACATCCAGGGGTTGCCTGAAGTCACACAGAAGGCCCACAATGCACCCTTCCTGGCCTGAGCTGCTTGGCTTTGCTGGTAGGTTAAACTGGAGGATGGTGAAGCTCCTCTGGTGGTTCAATGAGCTGATGGTTTGCAATCTTGGACCAATTTATTGCAACAAAATGCGACTGCATATCATCTTAACTCGTGCTTTCACAGTAGTGAACAACATGTGTTCAACCAATAAATAAAACTAACCTAGGAGAACTTCCCGCTGACGTATTTGTCTTCAGCGAGAACAAACCCCATTGTGATCCCATTAAGACAAAACCATTATCCTCTATTACTCATTGATACGCTGGGGAATTATTGTTAGAAGCACAATAGCTCTAGTCGAGCTCCTGAAACGTTCATTTAGGACTTCCCCTCCAATCCCAAAGCACTCAATATTCCATAATAAAACAAGTACCAAGGTCAGTCCCTGGTTAGTGCCAACACATGACGCAGTATCTGACTGTTGACCTCTGACTGAACAATTCAATACAAAACCGAAAGAAAACTTTGTGTGCAGAGTACAGAGGACGACAACTGAAGAAAAGCTGTGCTATAGTTAACCTGTAACAGTATATTCATTGTCAAGAATGTTATATTGATTCATTGCCATTTTTAAGCAAATAAAAAGGTGTAAATTCACTGGATGAAGCCTTTCAAATGAGCATATTTTCTGTTTTATTCTTCTTTTCTGACAGTAAACTGAATATTTTTGGTTTTTTGACTGTATGTCATGAAAAAAAAAAACAATTACTTGAGATAATAATCACCACATTGATCAATTATGAAAATAACTGTTATTTGCAGCCCTATTTCACTCACTAGGTAGGAAGTGAGCCATGAGCCTCTAATATTTGGATATCTTACCAGGTACATAATAATCTAATTAAAACTAATGTGAGCTACAAAGATCTTCCAGAAAGGTGAAGGCCGAATCATTCAGAGTTCATCGATGCTCTTCCTGAGCAGGACGCTCATTACCTGAAACAATATTCCACTTGATCAAATTTGGATTTTTCAACTTAATCCTGCATTTAAACAGCTAGTCTGAGGTCATGCATGCATCTTAAAAAAGGTGCACACACTGCTCCACTTTACTCTGCAAGCCGGTGACCTTTCTTGGGGGCACGGGGCGGAAAGTTTGTAAGGTGGTTTCGCTTCGTGCCATTTAGGCCGAGCTGAGTGAGCGGAGTTACGCTTCTCAGAGGAACGCACATGAGGTGGATCAATATGACTGGAGCCCACCAATACTGATGAATAAGAGGAAGCGGCGGAAAGAGTGGGTGGAAACTAACAATGCAGAGAACAATGAATATGGAGAAAGTTCTGATCTGACAGGTGTGCTCCTAAAGCCTGCTCATGGCGGCTGCAACCTGCTGCTGTGCAAGATGCATTTTCATATTACCAGCAGAGAATATTTAAAGAAGAGGACGTCTGCTGAACCAGTATGGTTGCTGACACCTCAGACCATCAAAAAGGAAGTCTCATACACACACGTATCCCACTCCCTCTCTCAAACGCACACACACAGGGCTGCCCACCTCTCCCCCTCACTTACCTGACAACATTGGGGTGCTCAAAAGCTTCAAGCTGCCTCAGTACCGCCACCTCCCGGATGGTGGAGAGAGGCATCCCCTCTTCCTCCGTCTGGACTCGAACTCTTTTTAGGGCTACGAAGCGTCCCCCGTTCTTCAAATCTCTCGCCTTGTACACTTTCCCGTAAGCGCCTTCTCCAATCTCGGCCACGGGCTCATATTGAGTACCAGTACTTTCTTTGTCCATTTTTGCAGATTTTTTTTTTTTTTTTTTTTTTTTTGGTCCTCTCTCGTCTCTTGCTGAAAATATTGCGGGGAATCCCGGCGAGGGTGACGAGCCAGAGAGTTTCTCACAAAGCCATATTCACAGAAAAAAGTTGGCACGTGCGATGCCTAGATGACAGGGAGACACAGATGGAGGAAGACACCATCTTTGTCACATTTGGTCAAACTGTGCTCCAGGTAGGCAATAACAGGACTGTCATCATGTTTTATTCCGACTATCAACATAAGAGCCCCGCTGCGTCCCAACTTCCACTCCTCCTCCTATTACGCATAGCAACTCATGTCCTCCTACCACAAACACAGAGTAATGTCAAATCATTTTAAAATAACCACATTTAGCTTCCTTTCAAGCCAGGTCGGCGTTAAATAAACTGTCTCGTGCGCTCAAAAAAGAAAAAAAAAGAAAAAAGAAAAATCACTCCGCGTGCAGTGTTGTTGTGTTCCTGTGGGCTCTTACTCTGTTAAAGGAAATTAAAGAAGAAAGTTTAAAGAGAAGACGCAAACAGGGAGCACAAACCTTGCACGCCGAGCTGCTTTTCGCTCGCCAAATCGCCGGCTAACATCTTTCCGTGTCGTGTTTTATCAAAAGCGTCTGAGGCGACACAAACTTGGCGAGCACGTGGCTGTCTACTGATTGCATTGTCTGAACTTCCTACAGCAACAGTCCATTTAAAACAGTGGAAAACTCAACTTTCGGACCCCAAATGGTTGTAAACGTGTGCAACAAAGCGGCAGAGGAGTTTTAAGGATGTTTTCATGAACGCGGATAGCTTCCTCTAATTTTTTCTAATTTAATTGTGCATGGACCCACATGGGCTAATTATAATCAATCCTAGCAAGTCGGGGAATTGCTCGTTTAAGTTCTTAAAATGTTATTGGATTGTAAAGCAACATTTTCAACCCCTTAAAGACATTCTTGGCATAAATGTGTGTATAAATATCCACTCTTTCGGTGTTTACCTTGGTTTGTGTTGTCAATAAAATGTCGTAACGTCGGCATGTCCGATAAAATGCTGAGGAGGCATTGGTGTGTCGGATAAAATGTCCTGCATCAAACGCATCCCTGTCCACTGTCCTCCATGCGGGGGCCACACAGGTAGTTGGACGGTGCAGGCTCTAACCCCCCATCCCTCAGACTGCACCAGCCCAGGCAGAGACACTCAAACAAGGGAGGAGGAGGTGGAGGAGGTGGTGGTGGGGGGTTGTACGAAAACTCACACACACACTCTCACTGCAACTTTGTGGGTCGGGGGTGTGGAGGGGAAGGGGGTGTGCGATGGGGGGGTCATAGGACAAAGGCAAACGCGTGATGCAGCCCTCCAAAACCACGCTCTTCTTTGGGGTTTCTCCTTTCTTTCTTCTTCTTTTTTTCTTCCATATATCCCCGGATAGGCCTATGCAACTGCAGCCCCGCTCGCCTGTGTGAGCTCCGTCTCTGCCTGGCTTTCCCACGCCGGCTGAATGTGGCCTGACCCCCTTCAGAGAGGTTTGACACGGAGCGGGGACATTTCCGCATTCCTCCCCGACTACAAAGGCTCACCGCCTCCTTTTTGCTCTCCCTCGGCCTCCTCGGTGCTTTACCATTCATAGTCCTCTCCGCGGGTTTTGTCTCCTGTGTCAAACCCGGGAGCACCGCAGGGATCGGAGAGGGGAGAGAGGAGGTTTATTGGATGGACGGCCACACTATCTATCTCCCTCAAACCATTGAGGAACTCCCGCGGCAACAATGCGCCAGCGGGGATGCAATGTGACAAGCTCGCCCGAGATGGTCCAGAGGGGTCAGGTTCAAGGCCCGGTGGCTTGATCTGTGGCAGGGGGCACTTCTCAGCTCGGGTGGTCCTTTGCGAGGCTCCATGCCCCAACAGCAGGCCGGCGTGGTGGCCATGAGTGCTACGAGATGGCAAACTTTTTTTTTTTAAAATAACTATTATTTTGAAAATCTGGGAAATTCTGCAGAGTATCATCATCATCATCATCATCAACATCATCGTCATCTCAGGGTATACGTTTTCATTAATTTCACAGCAAAAGATGGAAAATTGTGAAAGTCAATTTACAGCATACCACAACAATAATAGTGACAATAAAGTTTTTATATTGGTACTTTTGCAAATGAAAACAAAATTAACGCAAATTCTTGCGTTAAAATCCATGTAAAATATAAGTTTTTTTTAATGGAAAGGAATTTATTATCAATACTTGATGCTTGTCATTGTCACTTCCTAAAATGTATATTTTATTTCTGTGTGTTGAAAGATATTTAAATGTTAATTATTAATTTTTAAATTGCAAATATGTTCTGTAAACCTTGGCTTTTATCTATCTCTTTTTATTCTTGCTTTATTTGATTTAATTTTGTTTTATTTTATGCACCAATTTATGCTTAAAATTCTAACTCTGTTACTTATATCAGGTGTAGACATTAAACGCAATGTGTTCTGTCTGAAAAGTTCTTCTAACTCTCACATAAAGTTTGGATTTCACTTTTTTTTCTCTCTCTCTCTCTGTTTCATGCTGGACACGGTTTAGACATGACAAGACTTGATGTCAGATTATTCCAATGAATAGCCAATTACAGGCGTGTAACCAAGCTCCATTATCATAACTTCATTGGAAGGCGTGTATTAGAGGCGCACAGAAGATCAGAGGAAGGACATTCCTCCACTGCTATGATTTACATGCAAACTTGTCCTGCATGCTGCTTGTAGAATCCACTGATTTCCATTGAAAAGGTGAAGCTGGGGGAGATAATGACATGGAAGTATGTATGGCAATCTCCCCTGCCCAACTTTATTTTAGGCAACCCCAAATTTAAATCATTTGCATCACAAAACACACAATGCAGACAATGTGCCCCAGACCAATTACTGTAAATGTGAGCATTTACATTTTTTCATCATCATTGTTCATGTGAAATCAGCTCTGAGAGCCATCGCCCAGATTGAATACATTAGCATGCATACTTCTTATTTGGCTGGAGAACAAACCAATTAGATCCGTTGTGTGTGGGATAGAGATGAGAGAGACACACACACACACACATTCTGCAACTGTGATTCGTGATTAGTCAATATTTGACGTGTAAACTTTCTTTTTTTACGTTTCCTCAGTCTGTGTTTGTCATGTGTTTACCTTGATGGGGCTCATGCTGGGGAGTAATTTTTGACAAGATGCAGGAACAGGATGGTCCAATTAAGACATCCTGTTCTGGGAACAGCATGGTCAGAACGTAATTTAATGTTAAATCTTGTGCTTTACTTGAGCTCTCGTTGCAGGATGAACAGTAACTGATGATTTAACAATTCTGATGCACTTGTTTTAGCTGAACTAGCTACAAAATTAGCCTTTTCAACACTCAACTGTCATCATGTCTAATTATTATTATTATTATTATTATTACTATTATTACTATATGACTAATTTCATGAAAGTGACACCTTATTTTGGAGCTTTGACAAGAAGCAGCCACAGTAAATAGGACCAGAACAGCAACCTGTTCATCTTGATTTTCAGGCACAAATAGATGCTTAAGCTGTGCTCATGTGGATTTGTTGACTTGCTGTACATTTACCAGGATGTTATTCAATCAGGGTGTTTCTAATTTTGCCGCTGACATTTATTTCATCTGTCTGCTATTTATTTTTGGGGTTTGCTACAGGCGTGCATGCTGTGTTGGTCAGTAGTTGAAGACGTATTCAGATTCTTTACTTAAGTCAAAGCAGTGATACAAAAATGAAAAAAAAAAAAAACTCCATTACAAGTAGAAGTAAATGTGTATCATCAGCAAAATGCACTTAAAGTTTATAAAATACATGTGTGAATTTTGCAGAAAACACGTCCCTGTGAGAGATGCATGATGCATAAATGTTTATGGAGCATTTTGCAGCTGTAGCTGGTCGATGTGGTGCTAGTTTTAACTTCCTCTGAAATGATTAATAGGAGGAAGAAGGAGGAACAAAGTTCTGCTGAAACAAAATTATGCATTTTCTCTTTTCTTTAATCTTTGCTATTTTGTGAAATATTGGATAATTTTGTTTGAAAGTAGCATAAATGAGGTAAATTACACATACCGTAAATCTTTACACTGTTGGTGATGGCAGGTGCCTGATATCTCCCTCAATGTCGCTCCATGCCAGTGAAGATTAAATCATGTCCTGTTGTCACTCCTCCTTACCCCAACTGGCATTTCAGCTCAGTATTCCTGAGAAACAACAGTGCTTAACAGAGCCACTCCTTCACATTTCACTATGAAATGATAGTAAAAAAAAAGAATCTCAGTCGCATGTTCACTTCATTGACACTGTGGTGAAATGTTTGTCAGACAGATCGTATTGACAGCTCCTCAGGTACGGACAGGTCAGGCAAAAAAAAGCTCTTTCTGCATACTTGAATGTTGCTGTGATAAGACAACTCAACATGTTTGGGAACTGCACATTCTTCAGGTTCAAGTAAAACCAGATCAGGAATCAAATGGCGGGGCCGAAACCAAACATTATAAATGTTCTGATTGTGAGAACAGAGCGTCTTGGGTTTCTTACTCCCAGTTTGTTTGGGGGTTAATGGCATTAAAGTCTGGTAATTGAAGGCAAATCCTTTTCAATCTCTTATCAAATCTGGTAAAAGCACTAAAACTTAGAGCTGCATTAATTGATTTTTGAGCCGCTTGGGAGCAGCGGACGAAGCTGCGAACACAACACATACACACATTATACTGAATGAAGGCATGATGACAAACAGTTGCCTGTTTAAACATCCAGCAGCGACAGAACAATGTTTGATATGTTGTCATGTTTCTGTCCCTCCAACCGATGTAAATGGAAAATAAATGGTAAATGGACTATATTTCTATACTGTTTGGAGACAGTTACCTGTTGTGTCTGGACACAAGTTTGATAAGAGAGTGAACCAAAAGCTGTCAAGTTGAGAGCCAGAAAGCCAAAGAAAAAGATGTGAAAACGCACTGCAGAGCTGAGACAAACTGCAGAGTCAGGTGATAAGTCGATGTGGATTCATCACCATAGGGAGCTCATTACATATACTTGATAGAAATATATTGATTAGAGTGACTGTAATTGAATTTAGTGTTTCCATTTTTGCCAAAATAAAACCACCTCATAACAGTTCTCATAAATCTGAGTTCAGCACAGTAATAACATGATATTATGCTTTTACTAAGGCAGGACTCTTGAGTCACAACATGCTGCTGTTGTTGAGAACCCCGAAAAGACCCGGCCCGATCTTTCACTCTGACTCTGAGATGTGAAAGAAAACGCACTATGTTTGTGTGTCTGAATGTGTTTGCTTTTGTCCCTATGTGTGTGCGTTTGTGTGTGTGTGGGTGCGCGTGGCAGCTGCTGATCAGCCCAGCCAAGAGAGAATTATGACCCTCCCGAGGGGGACGAGAGAGGCCAACAAGGGACAGGTGACTCCCAGTCTCTCCCAGATCTCCTTACACACCCACACACACACGTAGAAGATCTACACACACACATGCAGAGAGAGGGAGAGATTGATTGTGGGCCTGTCTACCACGTCCCACCTAAATAGAGGGGGATGTCCATGCCACAAGGCATAGGGTGCAGTGAAAATAACCTGAAGTCTTTAGGTAGACAGCTGTCACACCTGGGGAGGAATCTGATAGGATGTGTGATATTGGATTCCTTTTTAAGTTCCCAATCCCATTGTCGGGATTTACTAGCATCACTTAGTCCGCCGTGTTTCATGTGAGCTAGGTCTTATCCACCCATCAGCAGCTTAATATTTAAGGGACATTTTGAGTGTACAGAGCGGGGCCGGGCGCCGGGACAATCCGAGCCTGTTTTGTGTCTCTGACTTGATTTCCTCTCATCCTCTTTCTTGTCAAGCCAGACTGAAGTCCAGAGTGTTTGGTGCAAGCAAAGCCCCTTCTCTCCTCTTCCCTCGTCCTCCTCTTCTCCCCGGCACCGGCCCCCAGACACAAGCCTCTTTCTGTTGGGGCATCGCCATGGCAACCAAGCCACTAACTTGAGGAGGCGACATAAAAACCTGCTCTTTTAGGGGACACAGGAACACCTGCCACCTCCGCCGATGGGGAGGGCTGGGCTGGACGCCTGGCCACGTGCAGACACACACTTACATACAAATTCATGTGATCGCAAATGCAGACACACACTCCCTCTCCCTCCCTGTCTGTCTCTCACACATACACACACACATCCACATAAACAGAGGATCAGTGTAACATTCAAATGAGACCTCTAGCTAACATCTGCTCCCCTTTAGAAGCTCATTTATCTTCCAGTAACATCTCAGGTTGTTTGGTGGCTTTCTTAACTCACGTTCTGGCAAAAACCAAGGAAAGCTTTTCATGGAAACAAGGAATCCATTATTGATAAGCTTTATGGTTTCAGGCTTAAACACACATTTTCCTTGTTTAAACATTTTGATTGTATCTTTTTTGTACCATTGGTTACTTTGATAAGTTAAATTACTCATGAACCTGAAGGACCACCACACACACGCTCAGCTGATTGACCACCTTATCCAGGCGTTAGTTACCAGACACCAGAAGCTCCTGATCAACAGAGAAAAGTATTTTTTCAAAAGGTTAAAATACTGTTCAAAGCTCACTAATTGTAATCCTTTACAGATTAAATCAACATGATATAACTTGTAGCCTAAGTAGTGAGACAGCAGGAACCTGTGCACCAGTCTATCACTGTATTATTCAATATTTCAGATTTTTTCTTCTATTTTATATATATATATATCATATTTAACTTCTGCAATATTTTATGTCTTTTTTTTCATTTGTCATTTTTACTTGTAAGATTTTCTCTTTTTTACATATTGTATGAGTGTTGTTGAAGGGAACCTGTCGATAAAAAATCCATTGCAATGCCTGCCTCACTGTAATTATTGTGCACATGTCAAATAAAGACCTTGAAACCTGAAAACTTAAGAGGTGCTGGTAGATGGATTTTGCTACCTTTGGACAGAGCCAGGCTAGCTGTTCCCCTCTTTTCATGTTTGTGCTAAGCTAAGCTAAGCTAAGCTAAGCTAAGCTAAGCAGACATAAGAGAAGTGTCTCAAGAAAGCAAATAAACTTTTATTTACAAAATGTTGAACTACTCTTTTAAGAATGGAAGCGGTTATTTTAGCTTAGCTTAGCATAAAGACTGGAAACAGGGGAAACAACTAGCCTGGCTCTGCCCAAAGCACCTCTAAAGCTCTATAATTCACATGTAATGAGATAAGATAAAAAAAAAATAAAGCATTTATATGTTGCTCTTTTAATCTGTCCACAGACAGACATGAAAAAAAGTTTTTTTCATGGTTTTAAAGGGAGTTACGTGCTCTAACGTTTTCTTGGACATGCACAGTAACTGGCTGGAGTCTTGTCTTTGGCTTTTTTTGGTCATTATGGCTTTGGGCAGAGCCAGCGAATGCTGATATTTCTGAAATGATTCATCAGTGATTAAATTTTCTTTCAATTGACTAATCGATTAATTGACTAATCATTGCTGGTTATAAATGAAGCTTCTAGCATTCAGCTGTCATTTTTGATGAGGCCAATGAGTGAAACTTCATGAAACAGACAGCAGTTTAACGCTGCCGCAGCCCCTTTAAAGGCCCCGATCAACAAGTGTCAGTTTGGGGTCAGCCGGCAAACCAAGGCTGCCTGCGTCCTCCTGTTGAAGGCGGAATATTCTGGAGAGACTGGCGAGTGAACCTCTGGTGCCTGGCTGCTGTTCATTAAGAGTATTAATGATTAACTGAGAGTGCTATTGTCCCCTCGGGCCCAGCTGTCCCTCCTCCGCCGTTGATCCACTCTGATGCCTCTGGGCCACTAAACTGCCTCCATTCATGTGCTAAAGTGACAGCTGCTCCTCACATTCCTCAGAAAATTAACCGCAGACACAGGAAACACAAGCTGGGAGCAAATAAATAATATTTGACAGATTTCTTTTGTCCTGTGTGTTTTCTTTTTTTAAAGGGATGGATCAGCTTTTAAAGAGTGGACCGGAAGGATTATTTCAAGCCTGTGCGCTAATAGAGGCAGAAGATGGGGCATGCAGATAATACAGTTTGCTGTGTTGGAGCTTAGTCATTCAGAAGATGTGAAGCAAGGGAACCCAGAAACTTTGTTGTTGAGATGGAAGCCATCAAACAGTGTGTCAACATGCAGATCAATTAAATGTGAAAGTGTTGAAAAATGTCATCTCAACCTGCTGTGGGGTGAGTTATTCAAGTTTTTCTAAGGATGTAATCAAATCAACTAGTCACCCTTGTTATCATTCCTAAAGAGTGGCAAATTATTTTACTGTATTTGAAAGTGATAAAGAAATTAGGGTTCACATATTTTATCTGTGGACTTTGACTGGCTCTTAAAAGGCACCGCTGCTGCTGAAAAATGCAATTACATGAATGATCATTCAGATTTTTCTCAAGTGTTATTGCACGTGCAATTTAAAGCGGAAACTCGGGAGAAATTGAGAGCTGTTACTGTCGTGGACATGGCTGCACTCTGAGCTGTGTTCCTTTAATGCAAACCAGAAGCATTTGTTATTGCCTTGATAAGAGACACAAGAATGCACACAGAATGCAACACGTGCACATGCTCCATGCAATTTGAATACCTCCAGTTCGGACTCATATACTGTTCATCATCCACTGCAATTTGTGCAAAAAGTAACAATAAAAATAGAGCAATCAGAGCTTGTATCATCCCTAAAGCGGGCTGTTCTGTTTTATAACGTCTGCTGTAAAGAAATCAAAGTTGTTTTATCTTCCAGGGGAGAGGGCTTTAATTGGACCTTAAAAGAAACCGCTGGCGTTTCATTGGCATGTGCAACTCTAACATTGCGAAGAGTTGTTATTGTTTCACCTGGCAACAATTATGCCAACTTGTCTGTAATCAGCTGAGTGGTCAAAGATACTGTACATGCCTGCTGTGGGAGTATAGGGCTGTGTTACTGAACAGCATGTGGTCTCACTGGCCTGTTTCCTTGTATTTGTACCAACACTCCTTGGAGACAGGTGGGATCTAATTACTGGTAACATGATGGTTGTTTTCCACATCGCTTTGAATTAGAGGCTCTCTTTCTGTCTTTGTTTATGGATTTTGCACAAGTAAACACATACTTTAAATTCCACTTTTTGTGTTCTTGGATGCGTGCAGGCGTGGTGCAAATAGTAGAAACACCTTATAACGCTAAACAAAAGCCTCGGAGTAAATACCAAAGGGGTAAGGCTCATAATTATTAGTTCTTGATCAGCCTGCTGGGGGTGTTGACACAACTCAGTGGTCATTCAGGCAGTAGTTAGCAGTGTAGTCACTGTGGGTGAGGGTCTGCCTGTAAGCGCTCTTCCTCTTTGCTAATGCCGTTTTGCTGTATTTGTCGTCTGTCGACATGAATTTGGAGACTTCTCCTCTTGCCACATTGCATGTTTGTGACTGACACACCAGCGACGACCTCAGGCAACAGCTTTTTTTTTTCTTTTTTTTTTTTCTTGGTGACTCACAGTCATATTCAGACTCTCTATTAAAGCTGATGCATACTGCTCACTGGCTCAGCACAATATGACTCAAAATCAAAGCAATCAAGTTTATTGTCACATACACGTACAATCATACACAGTGTGACACTCTGCTTTTAACCCATCCCAACTATTAGGATGGAGTGCTTTGAATGTGCCTTGCTCAAGGGCATGGCAGGAGAATGAACTTAAAATGCATGTTTTTGACAGTGGGGGAAACCGGAGCGAGCACAGGGAGGACATGCAAACTGCACGCTGTGACGACAAGGCGTTGAACCCAGGACCTTCTTGCTGTGATGCAACAGTGTTAACCACTGATCCCCTGTGCTGCCTCATTTGTGTATCTGCCTTTTCAAGTGTGATTTACAGCAGTCAGTGCCTGAATGACTGGTGCATCAGTTCCAAACTGCAAAGTTATGTAATGTGGCAAACCTGCTGTAACAAAGAGAAACTGTTTTCTCGACTAGACTTTCACTAACGCTGACTCTCACTCAATGGGATATTTGCGTAAAACGACTACAGATTAAAGACAAAGTATGAGCCCAACTAACACCTCTGACAATAACAGAATAAGACGAACATTTTAATCTACATGAAATTGTTATTTAATGTGTGTCTGTTGTGTTTTGCCAAACCCCAGGTTGATGACTCATTCACTCAAAATCTGTGTTGATAGATCTTCCATGGTTGAGACAACATGATTAAAGGAATAGTTCAACATTTTGGGACATCTTGCTGAAAATTAGACAAAAGCGTGCCACTCTCATATCTGCACAGCCAGCCAGCGACATGTTAGTTTAAGTTTAGCTTAAAACTGGGGTGGGCTAGCCTGGCTCTGTCCAAACATAACAAGATCCACCTACCAGCACCTCTTAAGATCACTAATTAACACGCTAAATCTCATTTCTTTCATGTGTGGGGGAAAAAAACCCCAGCTCAAATAAAAGTATTAATTTTTTGTGTGTGTGGAGCTGTGGTGGTTTGTGTAAGACTAGTGACGTATCTGGGTGGGAGAACTGGTCTTTCTGCATCTGCGTTCGCTGTATTTGTGAACGAGTTTGGAAGCACACACACAATGAGAGCTCTCTTACAAAATGTTCTCTCCATGAATTTGAAACTTGCTGTCTGTTTTCCCTAGAAAACCAACCAACAGTCACTCCCACAAACACAGGCGACCATGGCTTGTTTTGCTTCACACCTCTCGCTGATTACATCACCACTGTGGGTGGTTGGGGGTATCACATCTAAATACCTTCAAAGGAATGCCTCTATTTAAAATACTTGGAGTGTGATTGCCCCCAACCAGCTGTTCAACTACCCCTATCCATGCCTCTGTTTTTTTGACAGGAACTATGTAATCTCACACCTCTACTACGCACCAGTGGGAAACATGTCACCGTGACACCTCCGGGGAGGGGGTGAGACCGCCAGATGTTAGTGAGGAAGGGCAAAGAGCATTACATTGAGTATTAAGAAAAATACCCGAGTCATGTACACTGGTACACATGAGCAGCCACCAGCTAGTTTGTGTGGAGTGACGAATAACATTAGCACCTTCCGTGACTGGAAAGAGGGCAATGAGGTGGTCTCTGTGAGAGACAAAGGTGTGTGTGTGTGTGTGTGTGTGTGTGTGTGTTGGGGGCCAGGTGTTTTCACTCCTGCTTCCCATGGCAATTCCAAAATACAAAACTGTACATTCAGGAAATGAAAAGTGTACCTGGTGCCTGTGTCTGACATTGTGTCTCAGAATGTCACCTTTTTCCTCTCAGGTTACTTGAGGTTGTTCTTAAGCCAGAGGAGCTGGTCATATAAGGTTAATATATACCCTTTTAGTTCAGATTGGTGGACGCGTAGTGTTGCCTTCCCTTCTCCTGCGCTTTACGACTGCGTGAAGCAAAGAGGACAAGCACAGACCTGAGCACAGGGAGTACTGCCTTTCAGCCTGGGATCGCGGTGTGTCTTAACGGCCAACAGTTTGCTGCTGGAGAGAACATAGAGGTGGCTGTGTCCACTCGACTCTGTACCCATGCACGTGCACCCACTCAGAAAACACACACACCGGTTTGGTTAGTGGCATGTGCGACGTAAACACCTATTTTTCATAGATTTGTGTGTGTTGGATGAAATGCTGCTGAGGAATTAATTAAAGAGTCATTGCTGCAACGGAACAACTGTGAACTTCCATTTCTCTGGTTTAGTAAATATACACTTTGTGCCGCAGGGACATGTTACTTAGTCATGTCTGGAGTAGACCCGCTTTTCATAGTCGAAGTCTTGAAAAGTCCCAGCACAACATAGCTGACGTCTCAAAAAAAGCGGCTGTTCTGAGCAAGAATCTTTGATTTTTAATCTCTCTAAGGACCTCTAGGCTGGAGAACAGGAAATAAGATAATATGTCTGTGTGTGTGTGTGTGTGTATGTGTGTGTGTACATATATGGGTGTCAACTATGTAAACAAAACTGTTGAGGAAAGTTTTTATCAGGGCTACACCTGCCATTGACAGATACTGCGTCACATGTGCTGCCGCCAGTGTGCACTTGAGCGTTTAAGAGAGGAATTTAAATAAAGCATGTTGCTCAGTCATATTCAGGGCCTGTCTTTTTAATCACAGAAGCAATTACTCAACTGAGGTAAAGCAGTAGCAGTGTATGTGTGAGTGTGTGTGTGTGTGTGTGTGTGTGTGTGTGTGTGTGTGTGTGTGGGGTAGGGCACACTGGATATAAATGCAGCTATGTTGCTATAGATGTACATTGAGGTCTGTGCTGTGGGTGTGTTTGGTTTTAAGCACACTAAGCTGCGTCTTTGACTGGAAACAGAAGAGGATCTGGGTCGCAGGCAGCAGGATTTGACATCGGCTTATTTCCTGTCATTGACTGCGGGTCACATGGCGAGTGCGTGGGCGCGAGATAGTGGAATGCGTTAAAGGGGTGAGGCTCTTGCCACCACACACACACACACACACACACACACACACACACACACATACACAGCAGTACTTGCAACTGGGTACACTCTGCACTAAAGGAAGACATAAAAATGTGTAGCTTGTGGAAGCATATTTACATGTTTGCTTTGGGAGACACTTAGAGATAGAGGTCAGTCGTGCATTGCACACACACACACACACACACACACACACACACAGTGTTTTGACTGATGTTGAAAGTTCAGGGTGGAGAAGGCTGAGGCACTCTTTGAAAGATCCACATTGACTCGACCCACGCACTCTGGGTCAAACACTCGGTTCATGAAGTCAACGTGCTATTTACTGTAGACAACAACTGTCAGATCTAGAGTCAGATAGAAGGGTTCAACGGTGCAGCAGTAAAAAAAAAAAAAGTGTCGTTAACATGCGAGCATAAGGGAAAAACATGCGCCTGCATACACCCACACAAATGCACGCACACACACACACTCTGCACAGCGTGTGTGTCCAACATTCTATGTTCCCACTGTTATAAATCTTTGTGTGTGAATGAAACTTTGTCATCCAATCAAATCACTCACAGGGGCACAGACGTCCCCGCCCCTTTTCTTTGCTCCCTCTCTGCTCCATCTAACGCCACTCTCTTTGCTCCCTTTTCAGCTACAACATTTCCACAGATGAAGCTAAAAAGCATTTCAAGTTGTAATTCAAGGCATGACATCGCCTTATCAACAACCTCAAAGGCGCAGCTGCACGCACGCCTGCTTCTCCTCTTGGTTGCGCAGTGATCAATAGTGTGGGTGCATTGGCTTTTCCTGTGAACAGCCCTTTAATACAGCTTGAATCGGCTTTATATGTGCTATAGGTGACTGCCTGTGTTGCCATAGATGTGTTCATCCTGCACGTCAACATCCTCACTGACGAAACCGAGGGAAGTTTAAGCACAACCACACAGCAACAGTTAACTTTTATTCCGCATGTGAGTGGATTAAGACAGAAATATGCATGCGAGCCTACAGTATATCACAGTAGGCCACTGACACCCTATGTGGCCCCACTGTAACGACTGCTCCAGACACACGCACATGTACACACGTGTGCCAATAGTGTGGCCTTGATGTGGGCTGGTGTGCTGTGTCTGCTCTGAGTGTCTGCAGCTGGAGGCCAAGGCTGCTCGAGGAGAGGAGGAATGAAAGAGGAGAAGAGGAAGGATCAGGAAGAGGAGAAGGAGAAGAAGGTATTGGAGTAAAGGAGGAGATACAGAGAAGAGGATCAAGAGGGGCTGCACAAAGGCAGTGTGAGGAAGAGTGAGGGGGGACTTTAGGTGGGAATCATTCAGCAGCTTTATGAAAGTTATTTAGCTCAATAAGTGTAAGGAGAGCAAGATAATATGATGAGGATGAGGTGGAGGAGGCGGCAGGAGACAAACAGTCCAGAGGGGTAGAGTTGTGGTGAAGTGTGGCAACAGTTACAGACATGGGCTGGGAGGCTGAAAATGGAAAATGTGACATGTTTTAGCACAGCAAGAGGGCCCCCATTTGAGGTTGTGTGTGTGCGTGTGTGTGGGTGTGTCACTCTGCTGCTGTGTCCTGGTTTTGGTTGGGCGGTCCAAAAAGGCCATACCAGGCCATACCATACTATACTGTAACTTCCTGCATGTGCATTGCTGGACCAGGCCAGGTTCATGAAATATGTGAGATTCAGTGTAACTCCCGTCGGTTGTTTCATTCATAATAATGTAAGAGGAAGAGCACGGGCAGGGATTGGCTCAGAGATTGCAAAAATTTCAGCAAATTTTATCAGAGCAAAACCTCTCACTGAACACATGCAAAACCTTCTGCAATGACTGAACATCCAAACTGCTGTTGAGGACATTTGCATTAAACATGGCTCTATTGATATTATCTTGACTCTATCTCTAAGCCCAAGGGTGGATCTACTTTTCTAACTCCCCTCTCACCAGGCAGCGGTTGTCAAGTCAAAAGTTCACAGTGTAAGCCATAACATATTCAACCAGCTATTAGCTCAGCCCTGTTTGTCTTTCTCAATATCCCCCAGTCTTATGACAATATGTTGTTCCCTTTTGAATAAAAATATTCCTTTCTCATGATGTGCTGTTGTGTTTTTGCTATCAGTCCATGCATGATATGACATGCTTGCCGATGAATCTCGACAAGTACTTCTCAGCCGTTTTCAGTGTTGTGATGAGGCAGTTTGCAGATAATACAGAAAGGGACACTTAATAATTCAGTTTATTTTAAAAATTTCGCAATCAAATTTGGGGATAGATTTTTCACCACAGCAGACAAACAGCAATATCATATGTGACAGAGACGTAAATAATCAAGATCCTGGGGGAAATTGTAAAAAAAAAAAAAAAAAAAGGTGTCTGCTAACAAATTCTGTTGATTTTTCTGACTTTTTACTGCCTTATTTTTTATAAAGGACTGGATAGTCACACCTCAAGGTCTCAACAACAAAAACAGCTGAGAAAAACTCACTCATCACTTCCTGAAACTTTGATTCACAAGCCAAAAAGGTTGGAAACTGCTTCCACAAAACCATGCAAAGCCAGTGTGGGCTGATGCAAACTTACTTAGTTATGATGAAGGGGTTTAATTAACCTTTAAACTTATTGTGAACTGCTGTGCAGCTTAGTGCAGAAATCCACTGGCTGATTGTCTCTAATAGATGATGCACTGACCCCATCTAAAGGTGAAGAGGAAACTTACAAGAGACATAGAGCATAAAGTGAAGGCACAAGATAATACTGCAAAAGAATTTTTTATTTTGTAAACAGGAGAATATTAACTTCAAACATTACATATTTTACCGTCACATTTGTTGAAAACATATAACTGAGGCAGTTTGCAGTGCATTCATTTTCTAATTAAAGTTCAATTTGTTAAATGTAGACCAATATTTGTTTGTTGCATGAATAGATGACTCTAAATCATGTGTTCGGTCCAACAAATACTGTATTGATGTGATAAAACCATTAAGTGTTGTCCTTTGGTTTCTCTGTAAATGGGCAGTAAATAATCAGTTTATTAAATGGTGCCATGACCAAAATAGGCACGCATTTACACAACCTACAATGGCCTAATTCATCCACCGTGCAGTTCAGTTTCAGCATATCCTTTCAGAGGATGACCACGCAGAAAAAAACGCAGCTGAACGAGTCACTGAGGGGGGACATAGTGAATGTTTGAGTGTTCGGCATGTGACTGTTTGAGACAAACATTTGACTGGGTATAGTTTCACTTCATAGCATTACAGCAATGTTAAATAATTAGAAAAATGCAGTAGTCAGAGTGCACGCTGCCCTAGAGCCATCATTTCATGAACTATTGGGACTGTGTGGCATCTGCAGAAGAAAAAAAAAAAACTCCTACAGACTCAGGCTTGTTGCAGCAATGCAAAAAAAAAAAAAAAAAAAAGTTAGACAAGAATAAACAGATTTTCCTCCACAGTGTCTCCCTAAGGGCTGAAAAAAAATCTAAAAACATTGTCAACATATATCTGTGATCTCAATGAGAGTATCCTGAAGGCACTTGACGGTTCAGTGATACATGTGTCGGTGTCGGAGCAACATTCCTCACTCCGTTTCACCCCGGTATCGGTCTCTCTCCGTCTTTTTGTCTTTTAGTGTCCAGACTGCAAAACCATCCCAGACAGAATAGCTGATGCTGACCATCATTGTGCGCTGAGAGCTGTGTAACTTAACCAAACTGTGAGATGTTGGCAGTTAAAAGCTCTCTGCCTGTCTGCTTTTTCTTTGTCTTGCAGCCCGAGGGGCCGAGGCAGCAGACAGCTGGTGTATTATAATGTAAAGAAACAGTTCCCATTCTGCTCTCAACTATCCTTTTCCAGTTTGATGTCTCAGCTCCTCTATGACAGAGTGAAACCCTCAGCCTTAGGGCGGGTGTGTGTGTGTGTGTGTGTGTGTGTGTGTGTGTGTGTGTGTGTGCGTGTGTGAGGACCATACTGTGCCGTCTCTCTGCCAGGTGGACCTCTTCTTCCTCCCGGTGTCACAAGGGAGGGGCCTGGCTCCACGCAGGCTAAAGCTAGCTCCTCTTATTTCCCTGGCAAATGTTGTCACCACAACCAGTCACATTTCTCTCCTCCTCCTCCTCCTCCTCCTCCTCCTCCTCCTCCTCCTCATTCTCTTCCACTCCTCTCCTCCTTCCTATATCCCTCACTCCCTGCCCGCCTGTCAGAAGTCCCACACATCCCTAGAGGATAAGATGCCATGGGGGCCACAGGAGGAACGGCGCTGTATGTCTGCTCTGTTCTCTTCATCCTAACAGGTGAGCGTTGAGCTGTCGTGGGGGGATGTTTTGTCCGAGTTGTCAGTGTTGTGTTGGTGCAGCTATAGCAGTTACTGTGGTTGCTGTGTTTGCTTGGTTGTCAGGGTAAAACTGAGAGTGCGTTGAGGAAGTTTTTTTGTGGTGGGCTTTCACAAAATGTTCACTGAGACCTTGTGAAATCTTTTGTCTTTGAAAGGTTCAGGTCAAAGAAGCAGTAATGAAACTGGGTTGCAAATTAAAAAAAAAAAGGAACAAGAACTTCAGGGACAAGAGCTGCATTGTTTTTGTAGTTTAAAAAGTTGGCGTCCTAGTATTGTGACATTTTGGATAAAAATGTAAGTTGGTCAGAGAGTTCTTTTAATTTGATGTGCCTCAACCTCTCCACAGCCTTTATCAGTGTAAGTCTTTAAAATGTTCCTTTTTGAGTCTGGGTTTGTTTTGCATGTCCTTTCCATAGTCATCGCTGTGTGACTTTACAAGATTAGCTTCTCTGCTGCTGTCGGCTGTGAATAAAGACATAGGGAAGGGGTGAGTGGAAAGAAGAAGTGACCTAGGCCACAGCTGTGTGACTCAGTGATAACAGACATGTAGCAGCAGTCCTCACATGACCAGATAAATCTAACAGAAAAGTCCCAAACACATGGACTCCCCCCCTGCTTTGATGTTTGTATCATCAACCTTTCTTCAGGAGCACTGTTTGTCTTATCTGAAAGAGGACAGAAGATGGTGGCATTTGGACACGCAACAGGAGACTTTATTTAGCATCCAAACAACTCGGACCTGTGTGTGTGAGGGTGATAAGAGGCAGGTGCTTGTTGGTGTCCACACACGATTGCTTGAATGTGTGTGTGTGCACAGCCACTAAATGAAGATACCCTCTCACCTCAAGGGCCACTGTCAGTGTAATCTCCTTCGTATCGCCACAACAATATCCTTCACTGTTGTTTGGGGACAACAGTAAAGGAGCGGGCTCGGCACACTCCTCCTCACTTTGCCTTTTCACCGGATCTCAGCTGGTGTAAACACAGGCACGCTCCTGCTACTGACAACACACACACACACACACACACACACACACACACACACAAGCACACAAACTGGCCTGCAGGCTTGTAAGAGTGGAACGTGTCGAAGAGATGATTGCACTGCATTTATTATTTAGGACATAACACGAGATGCACAGTGGATCTATTGTGATGAGCAACATGGCAGCAGTCACCAGGGACCTGGCTGACACCAGCTGGATGTCCCCGAGGAGGAAGTATAGACTGCCCAGAGGGGAGGGCAGAGGAGTCAGGGACAATGGAAAAAGGTGTGAGGGGAAATATGGCTTTAGAAGGGAAGAACAAAAGTCACATTTCCCTCCATTTTCATATCAAGGTTTTGTTGCATGAGCTGTAACCCACTTCAGATGAAACCACGGAGCACTCAAACTGCCTCTCATGAATAGTTCCATCTCTCCCAAGTCATCGCTTTAATGCTGAAATGGAGAAAGAGAAGACTAATTCAGAAGTGAGACAAAAGGACACAAGTAAGAGGAAAGCGAGAGGCTTGAGTGAGTTTGTTCCACAGTAGCACTGCCTACTCACAAGCTGCTGCTCAACTCAACCTGGCATCTAAACACAGTGCCTCACTTTTTAACTTCAAACTGTCAAAAAATACACTGACAATGAAGTTTGAAGTAGTCAAAAACTCTTTTATGATATCAGTGATCCTTAAATTCAAGAGTGCTCTAAAAAAGATGATAGGCTACATCATTTCATCAGCACAGCATACTGAGAAAAACCATTGCTATGTATTAGATCAAATCTTGAAGCAGTTGAAATGACAGCCGCTGGAAAACAACCATGACTCCGTCCATTCTCTGTGTTTTCAGCTGGTTACTAGAGAATAAACCGCCCTGGCAACTCTGCGCTGCTTTGACAGATAGCAAGGTTCCTTCAAACTGCCCAAGTGTTTGTTTTGGGACAAGTTGGGATCAAAGAGACAGGGCTCGTCCTTGTCCAGCAACAACAGGCACTCTGTAGTGAGCTGGGTCAATATTAACTCACTCCAGTTTCAGGACCTGTACAATGTAAAGACTAGGATATAGATTATGAGATTAGAGAGACAAAACAGAATTGGGTTCATTGTTAAAATAGCCCTAATTTCTTTCTGATTGTCACCCTCACTCCATCTGATCAATAGCACAATAAGAATATCAATGTCTTTCATCAGTTTTTGTTTAATTTTGTAAGTAAGTGATGATGAATAATTGCTAAAATTTGTTCATTTAGACTCCAAAACTGTGCAAAATGATAACACAATATGATCATCCCAACAATGCAAGTAAATGATAATGATAAATGACAATATTGAATTATTGTCAATGAAGCTGCCATGAAGCAGCATTATGTGTGTCGTACTTTTCAATGCAGAATGGATCTTTATCTGTGTTATGGTCGCTATCAATGTGTACAAATGGTGACAGCGTCTAGGTCTTATCAAGTTATTTTTCAGTGGCCTACATGCCCAGACTAATATATTGATATATACTACATGTAAACCCTATATTGATATAAATATCTATATGTTATTAAAGCTTAATTTTTCAATATTTTTACACTACAGAATAACAATGTGTAATGTGAAATGGATCTCTCTTAGTGACAAACCAGACTGTACACTACCTGCTCAGCACCAAAAGGTAGACAGACAAAGTTAGCAACAAGCTGGTGAACACAGCAGAGCATGTAGCAGCTTAAGAGCCAGATATTTCCCTCAGGGTTTGGTAGAGTCCAAGAACAGAACTAAAATGAGAGTGAAACTTGGAACTACATTTGCCAGGTGGCCAGAAATGCAACTACAAACAAATGATAATATCGCTGTGTGTCTGCTGGATGTATAAATAGGCAACTATTTGCTAACACATCCATAAACTTTACTTTGTTTCCTCCCTTCTCATCTTCTCCTGCCACCCCAGAAGCCAGCTCTGAGTTCATCCACATCCCCTCATTAGTGCATCATGGCATTGAAGGGAAGCCCCTGCTCCTGTCTGTCGAGACCCGCTTCCCGCTGGATGAAGCAGAGATCCAGGGAACTTGGTCCCACATGAGGCCGAGCGGCACCAGAGCCACGTTGGTGACCTTTACCAAAGAGACCACAATCACTGACATGACGTACCGCAGCCGCCTCGTCTTTGGACAACCCAACGTTTCTTTGCTAATCAAGACATTAAACAAGGACGATGAGGGGGATTACCACCTGAACCTCAACATAGAGTTTTATAACAAGACAGGACTGGTTATCAAGGTGGAGAGAACTGTGCACGTAACAGTGGACGGTGAGTGTTTTCCTATCAGCATGACCAGTTTGATGTTATCCATGGACACAGACATGAAATTACCAACATTCTTTGTTTCTTCCTTAGTGCCCGTGTCCATCCCGGTCATTGAGAAGAGCCCGTCGTACGCAGTTGTCGAGGACAAGGCAAACGTTACTTGGACTTGTTCTGTTGAGAGAGGAACAAGAGTTGTTTTCCAGTGGCTAAGGGACAACGTCGCACTAGGTCCCAGTGACAGATACCACTTCTCCCAAGACAACTCTACATTGTTAATCAGCCCTGTGAGAAAAGAGGACAAGGGGACATACCACTGTGTGGCCAGCAACCCAGTCAGCCAGGATCAGCAGAGCAGGGCTGTGGAACTCAATGTCTACTGTGAGTAGATGCATCCATCTCTATTCTCCTTCTCTTTCCCTGCAACAAGAGCAAAGTGTTGCAAGTGTAGACATGAACAAAGGTCTCGTGGGTCGAAGTCCTGTGTTAGTGTTCATCCACCCCACCTCTTTCCACATGTAAACTTCATTGCTCTTTATATTACATTGTCAGACTTCTTCCTTTGCAGCTTAATAATAGCCTAATAACGTACTTACAACAAATAAGGACATTTTTCTGGTTAGGACATGCTGTAAATGATAACAAAACAAAGTTCATGATGCCTGGCTAAT
Source organism: Chaetodon auriga (assembly GCF_051107435.1). NCBI lineage: Eukaryota > Metazoa > Chordata > Actinopteri > Chaetodontiformes > Chaetodontidae > Chaetodon > Chaetodon auriga. Next base: position 11,093,091 of record NC_135090.1, on the reverse strand, counting down.
ATTACAGTATGTACCTCCATGGCTGCCAAAATCTCTATCGGGCAGGATCATGTGGCCTTCATTTGCAAGCTGTTGTTAACGTGTAATCACACAGGATTGACCTCAATGCACCAAACACATATATTTCACTGTAAAGTAAACAATGCAGGCAAAAAAGGTCAAGTTGGAGATGTAGTTTCCTTCACATAAGTCTTTTTAGTTTGGCACACACTGGGAGCAGAGCTGTTAACATTACTGGGCCAGAGTAACCTGTGAGGTTCAGTTTCAAAAACATTTGGTTGTAGGATGCATTTGTCACAAGGCTCCTGTACTAATGCCAAGATACATACATATATTTTTGTATTTTCTCTTTGCACTGTTCACAGGGAGGTATTAGGTCATGTAAATGTCTGTGTGATCAGGCTTCTTTCTGACAACTGAAAACACGTGGCTGATAGTATTTGCATGGGAGCTGACTTATCTCACAGAGCTCCTCTGTTCTAACAAAACACGTGTAGATGCGTCGATAAACTGGCCTGGTTTTATAATTCTGAGGTTGCACCCTGAACACGCACAGTCTTGCCATGAATTAATTTCAATGTGTTTGACGGAAGATAGACGTTAGTACAATTTGTGTTACATCTAACTTCCTTCATTTTTCCCAATGCCTTCAGCCAGTGTGCTCAAACAGCGGGTGTGCTAATAACTTGGCATAGAGAACTGCGGCACGATTAGCATTCTCATCATTTCTGTTTGCATAGACAGAGCATGTTTGTGTTAGCATTCAGTAGCATTTAACTATCCGTTAAAATAGCTCCTTCAGTTTTACAGCGTTCAGTTTCCAGTCTTTGTAAATGTTCATGCAGGACTGACTTTTTCTTAATGTTAATGAGATGATGCATGTGGACACCTTTTTGACATTACACACAAGTCAGCTTAAGCTTTCTCATTCAATTGATAAGAGAAGTTGTTTTATATGTTGTTGTAACATCTTGCTGTTCTGTTGGTGAAATGGCTTGTTCAAGGGCACCCCAACTCTAAATTGGTCAGGGCATTTCCCCACAAGGACTAATACTGCAAGACTGGATTCAACCAATGACCCTGCCGCCCCATGATGCATTAAAATGAGACAGTTCATAGAAAAGCACCCAGTCTGTACAACAAGCAGCAAACTGTCATGTTTCCCTGATCCACTGTTGGCCCCCGCAGATGGCCCTTACAACCTGGAGGTGAACTCGGGCCAGGGCCTGCGGACAGGAGAAGTGTTCACCATCAACCCCGGGGAGCTGGTGTTCTTTGAATGCCAGGCTGATTCCAACCCACCCAACAGCTACGTCTGGATCTCTAAGAGCCGCAACGCCACCCAGGTCATCACCGAGGGCCCGCGGCTGGAGGTGCGCTCCTACAGACTGGCCCAGGCTGAAGAGTACCTGTGCCGCGCCTTCAACAACGTGACACAAAAGCAGGACGAGGCCCAGTTTACTCTGGTGGTGGCCAGTTTAGGAACAGGTGGGTAGAGGGTGGAACATGGCAAGAGGAAGCAGAGCGTGGGTAGCTTTTGGGAATCCTCTTAGATAAACACTCTGTAAACAGTGTGTCGTGCCAAAAGCAGAAGAGCTTTATGGGCTATGAGAGATGTATCTTGACACTAACAACCACCAGCCAGCTTTGGAAACAGCTGGGTAGATAAAATACTATAGCATGAAAAGCGAAACCAGGTTATGAATTGAACATGAAATATACATGGCTATTATGAAACTCAGGTTTTATCTCAGTTGCTAGGTTCCAGCGCCTGCAGCCTGTATTAAAGTTCAGTGGCTGGGAAAGTAAACAGTGGCTAACAGCTGTTGTATTTGTTGACTAAGTTTTATAACATGTGGAGTTTCTGTGTGCTGAACATGACATTGATATGTTGTCTTGGTGATACTGAGAAAGGCTCACTGATGCCTACTGCTGATACTGGCTCTGATTTCAAATGTTGTTTATTGAGTCAACAGAAGTCACGACAGCATCCATTTTTATTGACATCAAAATCTCATATGAAGTCAGCCAAAGAATCCTCTGATGACTAATCTTTTAATAACGCCAGCCATGCTCGCTGCTGTGAGGATATACTTAGGCTACGCACGCCCGTGCTTTAAGCCAAACGTGACACTGTGAGCGTGACAACGCGAAGATGCTGTTGTTTAACAGGGAAAATTGAACACCCTCTCCATCTCAGTTTATCCTGGTGGCATGCTAACATTTTCTGATCAGCATTGTATATTTGGAGCTAATGGAAATGTCAGTTTGAAGGTATTTGGTCATAAAACAAAGTATTGGATAACTTTAAAAATTTTACAAGGTGATGGCATTAGATCAGTGGTGACAATTGAGGAAGAGTCAAGAAGACACCAAAAAACAATGCAATGCCTGCAAAATTCATGAAATCCAACTTTCCTAATAGTCGAAATGTTTCAGTCTGGGCCAAAGTAGCGGACCAACTGACCGCCCCTGCCATCTCTAGAGCCACGTAACCAGTTTGGGTAAAAATGGTTGTTAACATTGGTGTCCATCCTGTATTTGTTTACAGGGAAAGAGAAGCACATGCAGGAGAGCAGCTCTCTATCCCCTCTGGCAGCCATTACTGTCTGTTCTTTGTTCATCATCGGCTGTATGCTGCTGTTCTTCATCAGGAGAACCTGCCATCCTAAGAGAGGTTAGATAAATGTCTTATTCTCCTGCTTTGATGCAAGTTCTTTTTAAGCCCTCACAGTCAGTCCTGCAACCTGTAGCACATGTTCCATGTTTGAAATCCATATGTCTGAATGATGAGATAACACTTAACCGCTGGCTGTACCGAGATCTGCATGTTGCAGTTAATCAGAAATGCAAATAACTTGCAAATGTCAGTCAAACAGAAGGTAACCAGGGCAAAATAACTACTGCATTTGCAAAAGTTAATGTTTAAAAATGTGCCATGTCTTTAACTGTGAATCATTGTTTCCCTGTCTGTCTCTCTCTCCATTATCAACAGTGCTTATGAGCATTTACAACAGGTAAGAGCCTTGGATATGAAGTTAGTTCAGGCATCAGCCACACTGTAGTGTTTTTAGTATCCATGGAGTTCATCTAACAGCTGTATTTGCTTGTTTTTGGCAGACCGCTTTCAGAGCAGAAACGACCACATCGTTCAGGTAACACTGCAGCCATGAAGGACACTCACATTATATGTAATATATACAGATATATAATTTTACGTCATCATTTTGGGGATGATTATAGGGATGAACAGGGTTTGGGTTTTCTATTAAGCTGGAAGCCACTTCTAAAAAACAGGTTTGAGACAGGAGCAGCCTAAAGCAGAAATATAAGCAAAGTTAGGATGTCTCATTGATTCCAGCTGAAAAGCAGGTCTTGGTTTTATGGCGTCATTAAGTTCATCATGTTACTGTAAAGTCTGACTCTGAACACATGCTAATGCACTTACTGCAACCTTAGAGTTGTTCTGCCATTAAAACCTGTGTGTCAACAGGTCACGAGGACGCGACAGAAGACTTTGGCATCTACGAGTTTGTCTCCATACCCGGGAAAATGGAATCAGCTCAGGTACTCAACATGCTGTACACTGACACAGATTCAGTGACAATGCAGGAAGATTTCACGCTTTTGTGTACCATTGAACAGTTGCATGTCACTTTAATTTCCTACGCCACTGTCCTGCAGGCATCGTGCAGATCTCTGGCTCGCCTCGGATCAGTTCAGGATATGCACACCACCATCTACGATGTGATCAGACATGTTCCTGAAACCCCCAGTCACAGTTTGCTGAAGTAACTCCAGCTGGAGAGTTGACATGTAACTGACATAACTGTCATTTTACTTGAAGACTCTCATGTAGCTTTATTCTCTTAAGTCTCTGGAACACTGGTTTTAGTGGCCAAATTTTTTGCACAAGGGATGAAGGAGACTTGTGTGAGTACACAACTTGATCATGCACTGTTTATGTCCAGAGCTTGGGACAGATGTGAAATGTCTTTTGCTGACGTTGTTGTGAGATGAAAGTGTATGTGTGGCTTGATTTTTTTTTTTTTTTTTTTTTAATGTGAAAGCATAACTTGTTTAGAAATGAAGATCACTGGGATCATATTAAACCAAGAGAGTTAGTAGTAACCATTTTAACCTTATTTTGAAGACCTTATAAGGTATCTAAAGGTACCCAAATTCCCATGATTACCATTTAAAACACATGCTTAATGTAGATGCTGAGGTTTAATTTGCCATTTCATTAATATCTTTCTAATTTAACATTCGCGTCAAGGAGAGTCTGTTTTGTGAGAATACAAGTGTTATAATAATGAATGCATTTGCTTGAATGAAATATATATATGAAGTATATGTGTAAATATTGTACATGGATGATACTGCAGGTTCTCTATTGTTCTATGTCTATCTTACGCTCAAATCTATTTATTCGTATAGAAACACTTAACCCTGCGTGTTTCCTCAGATGTAGCATTTCTTCTGCTCAACATGGATATAATGAAATGCTGAAACAAGGAAAAACTATTAATGATTGATAAATTATTGTACAGTTTGCATTCACGTTTGTTTTGTACTTTATTAAAGATGTAACTGTTTACTATTCTGGCTCATTTTTAAATATGTATTTGTTGCCTATAATCAGACAAAGACATCACATTCTGCCATTTCTGCATTTATGTCTTTTTCTTAGAATGACAATAGCAGTCAGGCCTTGAAATGAACATTTTCTTTATCACAGATCCTGAAAAAAAAAGAAAAGAAAAAAAAAGCTGAAGCCAGCAGAGATGTCAGTTGTTCTGCTGCTTCACAGTCAGTCTTTGTCCGATGTCTTGGCTGTGATTTCTCCTCTGATTAAGTGTTTGAGTTGTATTTGTCATCTTGAAATTGCTGCAGAGTGCTTGTTTGTCTCAGCTTTGTTGTGTTGGTATGCTGTGTACCTGGTGTGATATGGAGACAGGCAGCAACAGACGGATGGTTCAGCATGTGGCAGAGTGCCCTCCACCTGCTCCTGCTGACACCTTGTCACGAGTAGATAAAAATGTGTGTGCTTGCTTGTCTCTGTGTGCATGTGTGTGTGTGTGTGTGTGTGTGTAAGAGAGAGGAGGTGAAGGGATGAGAAGGGTAAAGACACAGATAAGCATGGAGAGAACATGACACAAAAATGCTTTCTTAAGCTTCCTGCACTCAGTTTTCTGTTCTTTTTCCCACCTTGAAAAATGTATCACTGAAAGGCTGCGGTCTGCTTTGTGCTATGATTCTGCTTATTATCCAAACATTGCGTTGTCCCCAATGTGTCACTCTTGTGCCGAGTGCGTTGAAACTTTTAAAACAGAAGCATTTGAAATGATTGGAAAATGTTATTTTACCATTTTGCCTATATATGCCACAAAGACAAATGATCACTGATATGTTTTTAAAGATGATAAACCGTCAAGATCTGAACCTCATACTGAGTCATAAAGTGCTACTTGTCATGATGCTCCCTTGCATAACAACAAGCAGTTTATTGAATCTAGGTCTAATTATAGCTTATGAACTGACCAACGCAGTGTGCTTTGTCTTTGTGGTGGCATCTCCGGCTAGAGGTTGCCATCTGTTCCGTCTCAGTGTATGCTTTAAGGGAGGCTCCGCACTGTGGATGACTGCCTAACAAACAACAGTGGAGTAATTTCACCTAAGGAGATCGACCTCACCTTCATTTGACTGGGAAATAGCCTCAGGCATCATTAACCAGGAACTAGAGCTCACCGTGCCTGCTGTCTGGTGCATGCTGCCCGCCTTTAACCAAGCGCTGCTTGAAATAACACCCAAAGGGGCAATCACAAAGCAGGTCGAATGGGTCTGCACGCGCCGTTTTTGTAATTATTTTGAACAGTTTAATGGGAAGAGCTGGGTCTAATTGCCTGGCAGAGATGGAGCTACATGACAACAGGTCACGGAAGGCATGAGATGATGACATGATCACTCTTGCTCACAAAAGGAAATGTGAGTGGCTGAATAATGAGGCTAAATAAAAGATATTAAACCAAAGTTACATATTGTTAACCTGAACCTGTTTCCCAGAAAATTGTATTGGTATATGTAGATGTAAGGCAGTAGCCCGAATGTAACCACAAGGGGTTACATTCTGTTGTGCTGTTGATGTAGCTGTAATAGCTGTTTTGATCCTCACAGGGCACCGTAGTTTGCTCAGGCATGCTCAATGGGGGCTGTCATCTTACTTTAATATTTGCTTTTGCTAAGCATGATTTATGGTGGTTCTCCGCATTTTTAATAATATCTGTGTCAGAAACTTTCGCTGTGTTAATTTGTTCAACTTATATGTTAATTAACAAGTTCAGGTATATTTTAACATGGGTTTGAGAAGTGAGTGCTCATGTTTTATATGTGAATATTGAGCTTAGTATCTGCGAGATTACTATGTACAAGTGGTTCACTTGTTCAGCGGAAATGGTGCAGTAAAAGCATTAGTTTGTCATTAGTCATTTTCTGTCTTCTTTAATTTGAACCTTTTGTAATATATTATTTTCAGAGATAGATTATTATTTTGTACTACATATTTTTTGCACTGAAATACAGTGTTTTATGATAATATCTGCTTTTGCTACTGCTAGGTGATGAAGCCAGCAGCCTGTGAGTATGAGCCAATAAAGAACATCAGTTCTCTGCCACAAACCAGAACCCCTGTGTCCTGTGCTCCTTTCCTCCCTGCACAACAGCAGAGTCCCTGGGTGTTTGGAGAGGCTTCCTCCAGCACTAGTGGGTTAGATAAACATACAAAATGTCATACATCTTATACATATGAAGAAAGCCACCAACAGCTACAACCAGTCAATAATATGAGTAGTTCTTCTACTCATATTATTGACTGGTTGTAGCTGGTACAGGAAAATTTTAGCTACTTTACATAGTACTGCAAAGTTTAATATGACCATGTACCATATTTTATAAGATGAGCATGGGTTTTCAAGCTGGATATAAATATAGAAAAATAAATGCAGCCATCTAATGAGATAAATCAAACTTATTTCAGCATCATCATCAGTAACCAGGGGCTTTTTCTTCCATAGCAGAGGATTTGACTTTTCATAGTAGGCCAGGTGAAGCTGATAACATTAACGATCTAACCATTCAAGTGTCCTGATAAGCCGCGACTGAGTGCCAGGCTCTCGTCATGCACCCTACCAGGACACCAACACCAAAGCAGCAAAACAGAAATGAAACTTCATCAATGTTATTGTTTACACCGGTGCTTTTCCTTCTGACTTCTCAAAATGTCTCACCTGAGAGATAAGACCTCTGCTGTCTAGTATTTTGTGTACTCAGTGATGTTAACTTACTACCATCCAGTGGTGTGAGACAGCAATAGACCTACATGTATCACAATGTTTATGCATTACAACACTTTAAATGTGCTTAATTTATTTTTGTATTGAGAACAACCTGTATTTTCAATTTCATCCACACATTTTCAACCTTTTACAGTGGTGGGACTGTGTCGGTTAGGGTCACAGCTACGCCTCTTTGGAAAAACTACCTTACCCAGGATGCTTCAGAAACGTTCGGGTTCTTGCCGTACCGGTCACGTGACAATTAACTATGGCTTCCCTCTCGTAGTGATGGAGGCTCTTCGTTGACAACAAAACAAAACTGTAACTCTACTCATTTATTTGTGCACTGACACAGGTTGGATTTAGGATGCAGAAGATCAAGTCTCTCATGGCCCGCCAGGTGAGCAGAGCAGGTCCACCGAAAAAGAGCTTCCGACCGTTTGTTTGTGGCAGCTGCAGGTAGCTAGCATGACGGCTAGCTAAGCTAACTGGCTAATTTGACAGCTCATCGTGTGGCTCATTAAAAAAGCACATTCAGCCCGCGCAATAGCAGCTTCTTTCAAAAGACTTTGTCACTGCTACGAATTATTTAGCCCACATGAATAAAATACATGCATGGGGGCACTTATCCTTACGCCCTAGTTGTAAGAGTTTACCATTAGACAAGCACAGCAACAGGGCACAACAGTGGAAACTGGGCGGTTGAGGAAGTTCTCAGTGTGATGTTGAACTCGCTGGTTCACCAGTGGACACAACAGATCATATCGTTTTCAATAATGTGTCTGTCAGTTCCACTTTTTTTCTCTGTGCACTAGTGTGTTGATGAATAGCAAGCTGTGTGACAACGGGAACAGACTACACCTTAAACAAATAAGCATTAGTGTTGACGTTTTGGGTCTAACGGTGTGTCTTATTTTGACAGGGTCTGAAAAGCCCCCAAGAAAGCATGGCAGACCTCAGTCCTGTGGAGAACCTGAGGATCCCGAGCAAGGTATACTTTTGATGTTGTTGTGATCGATGCATTTGAGCTGCATGTTGTGTAAAATCAACCTCTCCCATCTCAGTCAAAGTAGACTATATTTCACCGCAGATAATGATGAAGTAGGTGATAGCGGACATTGAAATGAGCTGAACTGTGTTCATCGTGTAGGCAGGTCTGAGTCGTTGAAAGCTTCCTTTCACAGTTTTGTTAACAACTGAAAAATCTATGCTGCTATTTGTTCATTCCTCATAGTTAATGTCATCAAAATCTGCATGTTTAAAAACATGCTTTTGACCTGTCACCTTCGGCACTGCACTTTTGTCACATATAGAATAACTAATATTAGACAACTTGACCATGCATATTATTTAAAGCAGCCCAGTCCCGTCAAACTCAGTTATATCAATTATAGTGAACACGGCTGAATGTGTCACAGCGGTTTTAGACTTGAACCAGACTTGCTGTATAATTCATGAGTCAGTCGGAGTGCTTTCCACCGTGCATTGTATTACATTCTGAACTGCTTCCTGTAACTGGCATTAGTTACACCACACTCACTGGCTTTTCTCCACAGCAGTGTAAAGAGACTGAAGGCTCACATTGATATAAGTGAAGGACACACTTCACATCAGTGGGTGTGAAATATGGTCTGCTCTAATAGTATTTTAGCAATATGGCATGGCAGAAATGAAAATGCAATCCGTCACAGGAAGCGTTTGTCATTATCGGCTTGTACAAATTCAATTTGTCAAGAGCGGACAGAGCGAAGCCACAGAGTGACTCTATATATAATGTGTCGTCACTTACTTACTTAAACCTCAATGCACTGCTAGTTGCTGGCCTTGCTGTGACTTTGCCTTGTTGGGATGACCTTACATTAATGTGCCTGACCACAATTTGGAAGGTGACCAACTCTATTTGTTCACCTTGCGGGGTGATACCAGCCAGGTCGATTCAAGCAGACATGCAATTTCTCTCCCCTGAAAGACTTGGCTTTTAACGGTTGACATTGTTGTGATTGTCGCCCTCTTTTAGCCTTAATGTGAGTGGAATTTTCCTTGCTGCGTGCTTTGCTGATGGACCGTTCGAGTATTTGCTTCCCAGCTTGAAAAATACTGCAAAAGATCAGACTAAATAGAAGTGTTTTTCTGTCGATTGATCCATGAGGGTTTGCGAATCTTTCAATTCGTTGTTTGTGTGAGGTCCTGTTGTCACGAGAAAAGAAAAAGACAGAGCAGTGCGATAAACACAGGCTGTCTCTTTTATCAAAGATGAGGCTTGTGCTTGATGCTATTGTCACAATAAACAGCAAATACAGGCTCATGATGGGTAACAAACATGTTATCTATTAATCTAATAATTTGACATCATTGTGTCATATTTGTATAATGGCTTGTAGACAGTATTACAATTATGCTGCCAGACCCGTTATTGCAGACAACTAGCCAATGAGCTAGTGTAATTAGAGCCTGAAAGAAAGCAGAGAGGAGTGTCTCCAGAAAGATTTGTTTCTTGTCAAAGAGTGCATGTCTCCCCCTGGCTTTGGGACTGGTATCAGGTGGTCAAACTTGATATGCAGACATCAAACACCCTGGTTTTAGGTCTGAAATATTCACCTTTGTTCATGGTCCCAAGAATTGCTGTACATTTAATTACCCTACTATGTTTGTCTTATGCGATATAAGGAAGCACAATATACAAAAGGTCGACAGAAAAACTGGGACAGAGCGAGTATGGATGTGCGTAGTCTGGATTTTATCAGCCTACTGATACTCACCGGTGAATTCTGCTTCCTGTATGTACTGCAAACACCTGCCCTTTGTGTGCTCAGCCAAAACACAGGGATGATTATTTGATGATATTATGCATTGACTTTATTTGCTTTGCTGTTGGGCCTTTCAGCAGAATGAAATAAGACCCACACAGGCCTGGCTTTGTGTGCAGCAAAACCTATGGTCCTTTTTGATTAAAGGTGAATAATCCTTTCAATATGCTGTGACACTGCATTACTTAACGCGCTGCTCCCTGCTGGAGGGTGTGCGTCGATTATTATGATGCTTAATCTGCTCGGAACCGGTGCTGTTTCCAACCATCTTAGCCGTGACTCACGTCATTTATCATCCTCCAGGAGCTGACAGCAACATCTGGCTCTCTGTAAGGGGGAGGACTGATGAGGGGGATGATTGACAAATGATGCTGTCGAGTCACTATTTGGACATGACTTGAAGGTTTGATGGTGTTTGAGTGATGAGCAGGGAAAACATAAACATGCACTAATTAGTCTGTAGTTGCTGATTAGTGTGTGAGAAGACAAATGGACTGCATTTACTCTATGTAGTGCTTTTATTCTAATATACAATTTCACCTCTCATTCACACACACACACACACACACACACTCCATACTCCCATGCAAGGTGCTGGCTTAACCTTTTGGAGCGTTTTGGGGTTCAGTGTCTTGACAAGGACACCTCCACATGTGATGTTCACCACTTTGATTATTCTACACATGATTGTATAAAGGATATCACTACCTGGGCTCAGGAACACTTCATGAAACTGTTGTCGGTAAACACAGTTCATTTGCAAATGATTGGCGTCTGTTTTTATTTACGTTTTACACAGCGTCCCAACTTTTTTGGAATCAGGCTTTGAATTCTTTGGCCTTTAAAATGTCACAGTCTCCCAGAGGCTAAGGTGACGTCCTCGAAATGTCTTGTTTTCTTGAACAAACTGTACAAAACCGGCAAATATTCAATATAAGACAAAGGGCAAAGCAGCAAATATTCACATTTGAGAAGCTAGAACCAGTGAATTTTTGTCGTTTTGGCTTCAACATTTAATCATTCATCAGTTAATCGATTAATTGATGAATCATGTCTTCTCTGCTTATGACATGACCACAGATTCCTCCCTTGGTTTGCTGTAGTCATGAACAGGGAGTGGCGACGAATATATTCTGCAACTTTTGCTCTGTTCCACGATTAGGCAATTATAATTTTAGTTGTAATTTTAACACATCTACCTGTTTGCCCTGTTTACAGAACTTTATGAACTTCATATGACTCCGCGTGTATAGTACGGGTCCTCTTATGTCGTGTTTCTCCATATAGCTGCTGGAGGGGAGCATTTGGTTACTTCCCTTTCACAGATGTCAGGCTGCTTACATGTGCATCCAGAGGTCACAGTCTTGGCTATAGCGGCAGTTTACCCTCAGGGGAAACCATTCTCACAGAGAAAATCTGATCCCTCTTGTTCATCTGCTGCTGTGTATTTAATGCCCTCTACAAATTTACATGGAAATCTAGTCAGTGAGCCACGGGCCTTAGATGTAAGAAAAGTTTGACCTCACTCAAGACTTCAATGTGATATAATCTCAAAGACTCTGATAAAACGGAATGATGGAAATAGATAGAAGTCGTATCATTTCACATGACCAACAAATGCTAACATGCACCATAACCTTTGAAGAAGTCACAACCGTGGCAGATTGAAAATATTTATTTTGTATTCAAATGACTCCAAATGGTTGGGAGCTATTTTAGATCACTTTGATGTTTTTGTTCCTTTTTGTTAATCTCTCTGGGTTCCTGAGATGGCATAAGCTGCTTTGAGGGTTCACGCTAAAAACAAACAAACCTTTTTCCCCTTTCCAATCCCTGTTCAAAGCTGTTGTCCCTCTGCGAGTCAGTTTTAAGGATTTTCTTTGTAGGTGTTGTGGCGCATTTTATCACTTAACCCCTTCAATCCTGCAGAGCCATTACAATCTCATATTGTGTGGTAAAGCAATGCTCAATCAACAAGTCTTTAAATTCTCCATATAGGACTGACATCCAGTGAACTGCTGAGGGACAGGATATCCACTGTTTTCCAACAGATATTATGATGTAGCTTCAAAAAGGGCCTCTTGGAGCTGTTTATGTCACAGATGTAAGTACAGCCACAACAACTGGAGTAGTTTCAGTCATTTTTCAAACCAGTGATGCCAAACATGGCCTTGTTCCAGCCTCTTAAATGTGAGGATTTACTGCTCTCCTTTGTTTGCATCATTACTAATTTCTAAAACATTAATGCGCTTAGCTAAAAAAATAATACACAGACCAATCCATAATAAAAATAATTAGTTTGAAGCCCTAAAGGTACTTGTGATAGAGGGTTAGTGCAGCTCTGGAACTGGTGTGATGCTGAAAAAAAAAAAAAAACGTTTTATTGCACTTTAATGCTGCTGAGTGTTGGGAACAATAGGTTGTCTTCCCAGAAGCGTCAGTGTCCCAGAGTGGTTTTCTCATAACCCTGCTGCTGGTACTTGAGGTGCATGCAGTTAATATTTCCCACCAGCAGGGGTCACCCTCAGTTTGCTCAATACCCCTTTTTATCTGATCAGAGTGAAAGAACTGCTCAAATAGAAAGCTTTCATTTACACAGGCTGAGTGCATCACCTGCTAAATATTACTTTATTTCCGAAAAATTCAAGAGCAAATATGTTTGGCTGAGTACCTCCAGTGTTCGCTATGCTTTTTCTGAAGATGGGGACGGGGGCTGAAGCTGTGAGGAGGGCCTTGAGGGGTAACACACCTCACTTTGACAGTTGTGTGTGATGGCTTTAGACCCAATCAGGTTTGTCTCTGAGATAAGCTACTAGTCTAATTATGCTTCCAAGAGCCTGACCGTGCATTCATAATAAAACCACTGCGTGACAACACGGATAGAGAGAACACAAGCTTTTGGGCTCATTGATATTCAGTGACAGTTAAGGATAAATAATCACACACTTCCAAGTAAAAAATGTAATCGTATTACCTGTTAACTCAGCAGCTGACAGCAGCCTGCATATTGCTGTTGGCTGTGATTTAGTCCTAATCTCCCAGAAGACAACTGTGTTAAACCCTTGTTTAGGAGCAGACGAGGATATAAACCAGGTTAGGCTCGCATAAATATTCAACACTGATTACAGTGAGGAGGTTTTGATTTGTTCGTCTGATGAATGATTCCATAGTGGAAATAATTGGCCGTCCTCCCAGTCTCCTCACCCCGCCGCCTTTCTCTGCTAATGTCTCGCAGGATTTTCCACGAACCTCCTATTGTTTATTCAGTCTCCTGTTTCATCGGGGCGCCCGTGTTGTGGAGCACCTCTTTGTTCTGCGCTTGATTTTTCCACATTCAATGAGCGCTCCAGACGAATATCCACTTTGATTCTCCGATAAGGCTTGTTAAACGCCCCACACTGTGGAAGTAAATGGATTTCTAATTTCCGCAACAAAGATGAGATTTTCATTAATTTTCGGAGGGGGAGGAAGGGTGGTTTGCTTGTCTCTCATCCTTCAAAGTGAAATTTGATCAAAGCCTCACAGTGCCTGATGCCTGGTTTGACACGTGGGGCGCAGTTTGGCTTTGTGCCTCCCCAGCAGCGGAGCAGGAAGGGAATCATTTAACCTGAGTTAGCCTCTCAGTAACTCTTTCACTTAAAGATGTTTAGAGCTTCTCACGTCACTGCAGGTGGGAGGCTGAGGCGGAGAGGGATGGAAAAGAGAGACTCGGGAGAGGTGAATTGCTCTAACCATATTGGAGTGGCTTCACAGGAGACACCACATCACTGTCTTTTGTTTCGCTCATTCCTCTGTCCTTTTCTTTCCGCTCCAACTTTCGCTGCCAATGAGTCATCCAGCTCACCCCACACCTCCCCTTTTAGCTTTCCCCTCTCATTTGAGCTGATTTCCCACCCACCCTTTTGACAGCAGAGCGTGATCTCCTGCCTCCTCCCCTCCTTTCCAATCTCACGCACTCACCCACGCATTTCCCCCAGGGCCTCCTGCTCACTTCTTAACCTGATTCAAACATGGCAGCACGCACGCTTGCCTGGAGGTCCGCGCACTGCAGACACATACACTGGCGCAGACACACGCACGCATTTTAATTCTTTACTTCCCAGTTGCCTTGTATAAAATGTATATATGGCGTATACAAAAGGGATTCTGCCGGTGTAATTGAATTAAATGAGGCTATGTTTGACTGTGAACGTTAAAATTTCTCACAGCGGCGTTGCCTCATATAAATGTCACTCAGCAAGACGCACTGTCACCCTCAGAGGCAGGCTCAGTTACATGGGTGGGGTGACACACTTCATGGGTTTGCTGCATGCTTCTTGCTGATAGCAGCTGGGAAAATATTTGTGCTTAGGCAGGTGTGTAACAAGGTTTTCTTGATCAGTGTCTGCTATCTCATGAAGGCTATATGAGTGTGGATGCATATATGGGCCTATAGATTGCATGTCTCATAATTTCACATTCATCCTCCTTCCCGAGCCGGCGATGTATTTTTAGCGCCATTGTGCTTTAATGTGCTGATGCCTCGATGCATTTATCCCACACAAGGGAGTTGATGGACTCAGCATTACTTTAAAAGAAGGATTTCCACTCAGGGCATAAAGTGAAGCCACTTAGCATCATCGTTTTGTTCGTGTAGAACGTATTGTGGTTGTGATTAAATGTAATATTCAGCTGTATTTAGGGTGCTAGAAACAACATTGGCGGTTGGTTGGTCGTTTTCATGATGCGTGATTTTACATCTCACATTTTGTGTATGTCATTTATAAAATGTCAGCATGTTAACATTTTAGCATGTTAGCATTGTGGGATTGTTAACAGAAAGAAGTTACCCCCAAATACAATGATGCACGGTTAATCCAGTGCACTACATATTAAATGGAGAGTAGTTTCATACAGACTCTTAGTCTTAGTCTTTATTTCAGCAGCTTTTCCTTACTTATGTTGCTAACACTGTGAGGCTGGACCGAATAGTTTGAAGCTTCCTTCCGAATTCCAAATCAACATGCAGCTGCTCAGCTTTTTCTCTCTGTATTAAACTCTGTATTTCTGCACAGTTGCAGACAAAGATGACACTAAAATGTTAAGTGTTGTGCTTTTTGTGGAATTCATTTCCAGTGGTGGCTGCAGACGATGGTTTCTGACTCGTGTGATTCGTTCAAGTACAAATGTCAAAATTTGTTGAAAAAAGATGTAATTACTTCCAAAATTCGCAGCATGCTTTTAATTGAATGAAATATTCTGCTTCAGTCAATCAGCCGGTTTGTTGGTGTTTAGCCTTTCGAAAACAACATTTTCTCTGCACTCAGAAACGGCTGGTTCTCTCGCTCGCCGCGCAGAACGGCAGGCGTGCAACTGTGTTAATGGGACGGTCTAGTAGCAGTCTGACAGCACCCTAAATGACATCTATGTAATCACAAAAAGCGTTCAGCTCTTACCGATTCATTGGATGAATCACTTTATTCAAGTTGAGGGTTTTGTTTGAGGAGTTATTATTATTTTTTTGTTTTAGGTTGATGACATCCTAAAACAAGTGACGTATGTAAGAAAATAAAGAATAAAGACATTTGGTGCGGCACTGTAACACATCATCCCACCTCTGGCTCTGACCTGTGATCGTATCTCGGCTCATTAGGAATGTGGGTTTAAAACCCTTCATCCAAGAGACTCACGACAGCAGTAAGCCTCGACGGATGCGCAGCATGTTAATCAATAAGGCTCTGATGTTTCTCAGAGAAGCTCTGAAGGGGAATCTCCGTTGCCTTTCTTTGGTCATTCCTTTCTTCTCGTCTTTCCTCTCAAGGCCGCCTGACGTCCCCCATGACAGCTGTCCAACGAAACAAGCTGCAATCATCTCCCAAACTCCACAATCCTTCCCACTTTTTCCCCACTGCACTCCTCTGTCCCTCTCCTTGCTGCTTGTTCTCCACCTCATTTTGAATCTGTCCTCTCTTCACCTTGTCCTCCGCCCTTGCCCTTGTCCTTAAAGTCCTCTGTGCCTTTTGTTCCTCTAATCCTATCTCGCCCCTTTATTGTTCTTTCCCCTGGCATCTCTCCTCTTTTTTTGCAGTGTGACCATATTTCTCTCTTCTTCTGTTTTTGTATGTATTTTTCTTGACGTTCATATCAGAGACTTTGTTTGTTGTTTTCATTACTTGGGACATGATGTAATTCTCTGTTCTGGACCTTCTCTGTTTGTGTCCCTGTGTGTCTGGAACTTTTTAAAGTGTTTACTTCAAGGACGTCTTTTAATTCTCTCCCTCTCTTTGTCTCTCTCTCTTGGTCTGTCTCATCCTCTTTCAGGAGGAGTTGCGGGAGCTGAGGGAGCAACCCATCGACCCCCAGGCGGAGCAGGAGATCATTGACAGCATCGAGGAGGTCTACTTCTCTAACGACTCCTTCGACATGGTTCAGCACGAACTGGAGGTCAGATGCTCTCTGTATGAATGTGTTACAGACTGAATGAGCACCGCTCGCTTGTAAAATGATCTCCCCGGTTCCCACGCCCCCCTCTGTAAAATTCCTAACTCCATTAAACCCACCACATTTGAGTAATTTTGATAACGGCAATATTGCATTTCTAATGTGAATAAATGAGCTTCCCTGCGCTTTGAACCTCGTCTGACGAGCAGAGTTAAAGCTCTTTCTCACCTGAGCTGCTGTCTCTTACACTTCTGCTGAGCCGCGTGCGTGCCATTGACATCCGGATTGATGGTTTGCATCCCCTCAGCAGAGGAAGGGTGTGAAATCTCATTAGATTTATCTTGGTATTGCTACACCATCTGAAATGAGACTCTCAGTCAAGGGGAAAGTAATTACCTATCATCCTTTGGGCCATGGATTTGTAATATCTTCTTTCCCAAGCAGACTTTGTTTGCTGTTTGCTAAATAACGTCCTCTACCTTCTTGACTAATCTGACTTATGATCTGGCAAGGTGTATTTATTGAGCAAATTCTTTTTTTGTTTTGTTTTTTTTTGTTTGGAAGAGCCGCAGCTATCTTCAGTCGCACCGGTTAAACCAGCTTAAGCTCTTTGAAATGCCGAGAGTGAGATATCTTTTGAAAAATGAAGATGTTCAGGAGTGAAGATATGCTCCCTCAAGATAAATGAAATCCCTGCTGCGGCCCTGAACGCCAGAACTTGGATATCGGCAATAGTTCTGCTTTAAGTGTTTTTCTGTCTGACACACACCTACCAGCGATTTTTACTGCGCTGAGCGGTAGACATGTTTGGGGATTACTGACAATAAGGTTGTATGTTTGCGTCTGTGTGTGTGTGTGATTATAGAAACTCCCACCGGAGTTGAACCTGCAGGAGCTGGAGGAGTACAGAGACAAGCTGAAGAGACAACAGGCAGCGGTAAGCATCTCCCTCTTACTCATGCACACACACGCACACACACGTACGACCATATTACTGGGAGCAGCGTGGTCACAAAGCGAGATGAAAACTTCAAGTTCACGCCTCATTCTTGCACGTCATGCAGCTGTCGGTTTTCAAATGTCCATTTCTCATGAGTGCTTTAAGGACTTAATGCTATCTTAAAAATTGAGCTTCGGAGTTTCTTTTTAGCAACAGTCAGTCTGATGTCAAGGTCCATTTAATAGTTTTTGTGGAAAGTGAAAGTGAAAAGTGCACTGAAATCACAGCGGCCAACGCTGTGGACCTACAGCGTGAAACACTGATACATCTGGAAAATAAAACCCCAATAGCTCATTTGGATAAAAGCCTTAAAGTTCTGACTCGCCTCCATTGTTTTGCTCGGCACCCCAAAGCTCCCGTCTGATGCCTGACAGCTCCTTGTTTCCCACCCCAGTCGATAACGCCCGCGTGTGAGGCTGGATTGGAACATTAACGCCCCCAAGCGCCGTGATTTTTATTTTTTTGTCGATTAGTTGCTCGGCGGTCCTTTTGAGCCACAGAGCGCTGAGGAAGACGAATGATTCTGACCTACACCCAGTGCCCACAGACCGTGCTTGTGCCTGAACTCTGATGGCAGACTCTTGTGACGCCACTGACTGTGTTTTCCTCCTGCGGGCGCACAGCGGGACCATTTCCATAGTGGCCATCATTCTGAGGTCAGTCAGGTACTCGCAGCTTGAGACTGGAGAGCTGGCCTGTCAACAAAGTCTATTTATAGAAACACGTGGGAGAGAAAGCAGCACTCCTCCCCTTTGCACCCTCAGTCCCCACAGTCCAGTGCAGATGTCGCCCGCTTACCCTCTTTCCTGACAAGCTTCTGTACTTTCACTCACACCTGTTTGTCTCCACCGCTCGCTCGTATTTTTTTCGTGCTTTGCCACATCTGTCCCCCACACACCTCCTCTCCTTCATACAAACTGCACGTCCCTTCTTTTGACATTTCTTGTCTTTTTGTGAGAGAAGATGCTTCAGACTCTGTGGCCTGGTGAGACAGTACACAAAGGTACTCTCACACATACCCTCTGTCTTCTTTCTCTCTCCGGCTTGTTGGACCAGCCGTGGTAATTGGTCCAGTGTGCTGTCAGGCAGAAAATGTGCAGCTCTGTTTCTCAGAAAGCTCATCGACGCAAACTTGCAGTTCTGAGTCTATATGAGCAACCCCTCTATCTGTTTGTCTACCTCAGTGCCCTGAGGCTTTTGTGAAATATCTGCACTGTGTGCCGCCTTTGATTTGTTTAGATTTCCTTCTTCAAGCTGTCTGACTTTTTTTCTGCCAATCATCATCTTGTCTCTAAATTTATGTAAGCTCACATTGTCTCTCTCCTGCAGCACATGTTCAATTTCACACGTCTATTTCCATGAGAGCTGAGAAAGAAACAATATGTACACACACACACACACACCACTGTCTTCTCTATGACATCATTATTGAACTGCATTATCTTTGACACTGTGGCTGTATCATTCAGCAGACTTTCATGCCAGTAATCACTGAATTGAAAACAATTAATTGAATAGACAGTCGAGCGTTACTTAGACATGGCGTGTGGCACACACAGCTTATATACAGTATAACCACACAGTTTATATACAAGTATACGTACATTGGGAGAAAGCAAAGGAGAAACTTACAAATATGTACTCTATTTGTGTTTTTCTACTTTCTCTCTCTAAGTCTCACTTTTCCATCAATCAGTCAGACATTGCCATTCATTTAGTGGCTTTCTTTAATTCTGCACTTAATATTTTTCATAAATACTCTAACTATCACTCCCATCCCTCCTAGACTCAGTAGCACAGGAGCCATGTACATGTACCATACCTGCTAAAACATGTTTGGTGAAAATATTTGTTGTTTTGAAGCAGCCACTGCTGCCTGAACAGGGAGCATGTGGGATTGATTTTATGCTTTGATTTGGTTCAGTATAGGGAGCTATAAGGCTTGGTTTCTGGTAAAACAGTGTTATGCATCATATAAATGAGATACAGGAGAAAGTCTGAAAATGGTATCAGAGCCCAGCAAGGAGCTGCTGTTTCTTTTTTTTTTTTTTTTTTTTTTTTTTTTTATATATTTTTGGATCAGAATTCATTTCCCAATGTACTGCAAAAAAAATCCTTCACACATATTTTTTAAAGCAGATATTGTATTGTGCCATATGTGCGTACGATGTGTGTGCTGATCTCCCGCTGCCACTGAAACAACCATCTCCACAGGTGGGTAATTTATATATGTGCATTCATACTGGACACATGCTGGCTGCCGTTCTCGTGCACACACAGAGGTCCGAGCCCACAGAGGCACGTAGTTGTCAATGTGTGAAATAGAGCGTAGCCCCTCTGCAGAAGTGTTAATAGTGCTTTCAGATTCTCACTGCGGGGCTGTTGTGTGGCGGCCTTTCCTCCTGGCACACAGTGTGGAAGGTCTCCACACACTTTATCTGTAACACCATTAGTAAAGCTGTAAAGCGCGTAGGTGTGTGTGTGCGCACGCTTGCCTGTGTGTGAGGTAACAGTGAGAAAGATACAGTATTGTACCATGTGTGCTGCGTGTACTCTTTGCTGCTCTTTCTTTGCTCCCGCTGCGAGGGCTTTGGCGTGAAATGGTGCGTTGACACGCGTTGACATAAATGTCCCCTTGCTTTGCTTTTTCTTCTCCTCTCTGAGTCATCTGCTGCAGGGTAGACCAGACTTTTCTGTGGTGGAAGAGAAGAGAACAACTGTCTCGTTTCTCTGCTACAGTGTCCAGGCTTACCTCTTACCTCTGACACATACCTGGGAGAGGCCCGTCTAAAAGCCGTTTCCTGCAGCCAGTTTTCAGCTCACATGAAAAGTGTCGCTGTCCAGAGACGCAGTTTGGTTGTGTGCTGTGCCACATTTCCCTTGTAAACACACACACATGCTAGAAAGCCTCAATTCATGCGGACAAACATGCTTGTATTACACTTCTGAGGGCTTTTATGGACTATATCTGTCATCCAAACCCTTATCTTTTTTAGAAGCTGGACTAACAGTGCTTTGTAGGGACAACTCAGGAGCAGTATCACCACATTTTGCTTTATAGTTCCCTTCCACCTCAAAGTGACTCTCTTCACAGGAATGTAGGCTGCAGAGATGTCGTTTGGAGGAGGCTATGTTAATAACGTAGATGATCATATTCAATTTTTAATGAAACTTGAAAGCTGGAGATGATTACCCCTCCTGCAGCAATAATGAATTCTCTCCCTCCGCTCCATTTTTTTTTTTTTAAAGTTAGTAATCCTTGTTCAACCTTTGCCAAAACCCTATCTGGCTGCCAAAATGTTCCCTGTGTTTAAATCAGGCTTAAATGGCGTCCTGCTGTGCAGAGGAAGTTTCAGGTAGTGTGTGTGCATGAGTGAAAATAGAGCACACAGCGTTGGAAACAGACATCCACACACAGCCTCCAAGCGTAGCAACACCCTATTTAAAAGTCGATCACGCTACATGAGAGACACTGAACCTTTGAAATACATTTTTTTCTACCGTTATTTTCATGTGGTAACTTGGATTTTTTTTTTTTTCCTGCGTCATAAACAAGACTTCTTGCACAGGAGCAGCGCATCAGACCCCTGCTTCAAAGGGAGTGAGGGTTACATCATCTGGGTTACCAGTGGAAACCCTCTCTGTTGAGTTAACTGTCTCGCTCTTTGGCTGTCTTCATCAGGAAGGCTGACCTTCACCATTACTGAGCTGCTTGATATTTTTCACTGCTACAAGCCCTAATTAGTGCAAGCTAATTTTGCTTTAATTGCCTCATACATCTCGGTAAAGACTTGCCAGAAGTAGCAAACATGTTATGAGACTATATTATAAGAACATATATAGCAGTCTTCTTGCTAATGAGCGAGTCCAGACATGTTCAGTCTCTGTCATAAATGCTCATTTTTGTTTTCTTTCTCATAAATGATGTGTGTGAGCTGCAGGGCGTGATCACAGGAGTCTGTCTTCTCCTGTGATGCCATTTTTCCTCCATTTGGTCCATCATGTTGGGGTCTCTGCTGGAAAAAAAAAATGTATTCATTGTCTCACTGTGTGTCTGAGTTGACGATCATCCGTTGCCAGTCACCAGTTTTTGGACAACAATGACTCCATCTGCTAAATATTGCATTCGCTGTGCTTGCTTCGAAACCCAGCTACTGCACAATTAGCCTCCATTTGTGTATGTGAGGGCGAGCTGAGAGCTAATGACTTTGGCCTTGTGGCTGAGGTAGGAGGGTTTAGTTACTCACTGCTGGGTTTCCATTATGTGTTCAGACTCTTCCCTTTCTCTAAAAAGTTTAGTCTTATGTGCGCCATTCAGTGGTCTGCCAATAGGTGGCATTATGGCCTAATTTTGAGGCAGCTTTGTGAATGGATGAGGGTCTGTCTTGAGCTTCTTAAACACGACTCCGTATTGTTTTTTTTTTTGTGTCTCTCCCATTACCTTGTCCAATGTCTTGTCCTGTTTCCAAGCATGGAATATGTTTTCTCTCTGACCATTTTATTCATACTTTTGCATGTTAAAGAACAGACACTCAAACCCTGTGAAATGAGCAGTTTCAACTGAGCTGCATTCACCATCTGTTCAGGTTTCAGTCGGCCACCGCGCATACTTAACACATGAGATGAAATGTCATCCCCGCCCCTCGCCTGGTCTACTGCGTACTCGCAGATATGAACACCTCCTCACATACTGAAGAAACTCTACTCGGTGTGTGTACGCGTTGGCGTGCATAGTCACACAGTAATAAGCTCGGAAGAGAGATGCCTCACTCTCAGGCGTGGTTGGTTATATCTGCTGGATGAATGTTTGTCCTGCACATCCATTTCCAGCTCATGTATGTGTTGTCAGATCTGAAACATTTTAGCTTCATTCACTCTTGATTTTGAAATTGCTTTTCTTGTAATTAAGTTCTGGAAATGATCCCTTAACGGAACATACATGAGCGTGTAGATACACCTTCCTGTAACACTGGGGGGCCTATTTTGAAGGAGCACTTCACCTGAATGAGAGAAGGACCCTGATGAAATCATTATGACATCATCAGCTTGGGTTCAGGACAACAAATTTATAACAGAAAGCCTGTGTTAGAAAATGGGGGCATGCAGTTTGAAAGACGCAGTGTTTACCAGGCTGGGAGAGGCTGATGAGACTATTGAGTTGCATTGTGGGTAATGCAGGCTTCAGCAGCTTGCCTCATGTAGACTTTACCCTTCTGCTGGTTTGATTTTGACCTTTTTTTTTTTATTTCCCTCTCACATGTTAATGAAACACAATACTAAATCACTGGACCACACCTTTAGTGTGTTAGTGTTAAGATTATTATGGCCAATATATATAGCCAATATACCATAAGTGATAGATTAGGACATAAACTGGAAGGTCATTATCAGCTCTGTGCTCACGCAAATTTGCATTTATATAGTATCCAAGGACAGAGTAGGAAAACAGAAACAATCCTATATACAGCTTACAGTCCTTTAGCTTTTTGGAAATGTGTTAGACGTCCTGATTGAAGGTCATCAGTGGGAGTTAACCTCCATTCTGATCAACAACCTTGTTTTTATGGTCCTTTAGTATAGGTGAGGCTGCGATTCATCCAATTTCCATTAACCCTCCGTGATCCTCAGCTTTCTCTCACTAATAGCAGCGATGGGCAAAACTCGTCGCAGGGGGTCACACTGATCTTCCGACCGTGCTTGCTGTGCTCATAAGCAGGGCACATGCTCTTTTAATAATTGCAATTTTACTTCAGCTCTGAGTCAAATTGGAAAAAGGCACAAAGGAGAGGAGAGAACATTAGAAGACACAATGGGAACAGAGAGAACAGACTTTTCTGAGTAATGCCGGAGAAAGACACTGAATGAAATGAAACAGAGAAAGGGAGACACTTAGAAGAGACTTTGGCTGCATTGTGCTTCAGATGCAGACTTCAGACAGTGATTGTTATTCTTGCTCCGTCCTCAATAGCAAGCTGATGCTGCCCAAACTGTTTTTGTAGAGTGAAATTTGGGGAGAACATCAGAATGTCTTTTCACTCTTTTTTTGTGGTTCACTTGTCATCTTTTTTCCTCTGTCTCTCTCTCTGTAGGTGTCTAAAAAGGTCGCCGATCTCATTCTGGAGAAACAGCCTTCGTATGTCAAGGTAAGCCTCCAGTGTCAACTCACATCCACATTAAGCAACAGCTTCAGTCT
The DNA here is from genome assembly GCF_051107435.1 of Chaetodon auriga. Lineage (NCBI taxonomy): Eukaryota > Metazoa > Chordata > Actinopteri > Chaetodontiformes > Chaetodontidae > Chaetodon > Chaetodon auriga. The sequence goes on along the minus strand of NC_135090.1, from coordinate 11,069,337 downwards.
TTTCTTAGCCCAGCCAGTCCTCTTAATAAAGACTGTATTTATTACTGTGTTTCTAAAGGACTTCAGCTGCTGAAATTGAAATTTTTTTAATGGCATTTTTTTTTATCATCATATGACTTGTTTTAATGGAACATTGGGCTATTTTGATGCTATCACGGTGTCGCTGGATGTATGACTGTGTCAGTTGCCGACCGCCAGCAGGATAAAGTAGAATTTCCGTAACCATGGCAATAGGGAATTTGACTGGATCCATGGATAAGGAAAATGGGGCAATAATCTAGTTTTCATTCAGAACATCGAGCATAAAATCCCTTCTTTGATCGCCGAGTGATGGTGCAATGAACTGAAATGTACCAGTGTGAGTGACGATGTCTTTATATCAAGTCAGAAGATATTCAGCTTATTTTTGCTCCCATCCAGCAGAGACTAGAGGTCACAGGAGACCACGCTTTGTTACAGTAATGAGTCAGAATGATTCTTTTAATAACTGCTTTTGTTCATCTGATTCATTTTGCGCCTCGCAGCAAAAGCCACATTCTTGACCCTTCAAACCTTAATAACATGTGGCAGGAGTAGTTTACTAAACCCACTACCACATAGACAGGAAGAGAAGCGACTTATTACCTTTTTGGAGATTTAAGGATCTTGGCTATCAGTGCTTGTAAAGTAATATATAGATGCTGGTGCAGCAACTGAAGCCAACATCGGTATCTTTCCAAGTCAGATTTCTGGATGCATTTTATGTGATTTGTGGCCGAATCGAGCGGCTTCAAGATAAAAACATTTTGACAGGCAATCAGGGATCACTGTATGCAGAAATTTGACCATTTGTGTGTGAGTGTTTCATTTGACTGTTGGTCTTTTGACTTAGCAACCAAACTTCACTCGTCCCATCAGATATATCGCTGTTGAAGTTTGGTAGAGAATGCCAAATTTGTGTTTAGCTCGTGAAGCTTTAATCCCAGTGAGACACAGCGGATGACTGACAGCTTTAACAAATTTGGTATGTAGTGAAATTGCAGTGAAATTACCGTCATTGTTAAGCCATCTGAAGGTCAGTCTATGAATAGTAAATTGATCATTATTTCAGTGACCCTCCGTGTGACTCCGCAGAGTCAAAATGACAGCAGGGCTTATTAGTAGACGTTGCCAGGGATTTATGGGGCACTTCCATTGACCCTTCGCAGCCCAGATTCACTTGGTCTACAAATACCCTGTGGAGTTCAGGGGGCACTTCAGTTTCTACGTCCATGGCATTAATGTCACAATGGAAAAGAAGTCAGAGTTTCACTACATAATTTTCTAGCATTCAAAAAGACTGGAAGAAACCAATGATGGTGAGCGCTTCTTGATTTTCAGCTGCGTTTAGCATTTACGACCTGGCATATGATTTATCCCGCCCTTTGACCGTAACAGGAAGTTGAAAGATGGGGACATCTTTGAGGCTCCTGTCGCTGCTCTTTGTTTGCTGCAACGTATCTGCTTCTGTGTGAGGAGTTTCATCGGTTTTCCTCCCATACTATTTTCTCCACAGCTCTCCTTTCCGGAGTCTTGATGTCTCTGCCGTGTGATATTTTTCCAAACATGTACACAGAAACGCACGCAGCTGCACAAACACATCCACGGGGCGAAATGCCACTTCTCCCAAGCGCTCGCGTGCCGTGTTTAACACATCGGTGGACACGTAAATTGTGCAGACACGTACACTCATGCCTCAGAGCTCAAAAGGACAGCCCGCTAAGCGTCTGATGTGATTCATAGCTATGTAGTGACTAACCTTTCTTCTGTTGGGAGCTCTGTCTGATCACGGTTGCTGCCCTCTTGAGACATGTGGCCTCTGCGTGCACTCAGAAAGGGTCACAGTGCGATCAGGCTCCCTCATGTGGAAGGTTGCATGGTGACCAGAGTCATTACCATTGGTTGATTTACATCCGTTGATTACTAATTAGTAGTGTATATATTTCAGGCGCCCACATTTTGTTGCACATTTTATCCCTTGCTATTTGGCATTCTTAAGTTGGCAGCTGTAACATTATTTTCCATGAGCGCTCGGTATAATCTAGTTATGCCGGGGTAAAAAAAAGGGTAAGATAGCGGGACAATTTAAAATAACTGCCAGTTAGCTGCCAGTGTAGAATTGAGCGGCCAAACTACACGACCCTTAGACCTGTCAGGAAAGAAAGATTACCTTGAGGGAGTCCAAGTTGTAATGAATTTGCACCAGATAGCCCTGACCGGGTCACTCAACACCACTGGAAAGGAATGGGCCTGGAATGGTATTCAATTATGTCCCACTGGAAACACTTATTCATCTCCGTTGCTGCTGGTGCCGTTGTTTGTGTTCCCCAGTTGGCTGTGAAAGAGACTGGTAATTTGTCCAACCTTTTGTGCTCATACCTGCAAATTACCTGGGGGTCTCAAACCTGTTTCACTGGGGAGACTAGAGATTGACAGGAAACAGGGTTGTCAATATGTGTGGACATGTGCCAGTATGGTCACATACCCTTCAGGTAATTGTGTGTCCTAAATGTCATTCAACTTTGTTTTCCATTCACGTTCATACAAAAAAAAAAGTGGCTGGGGGCATCGGCTTCACGGGGCAGGAGCATCATTAGAATGTGTAGGCCGGATGGGTGACATGGAACCAGTGCATAGTCAATGTGCTGGGGGTCGCAGGGAGGCCCTCTTATGAATATATGAATGAAGAAGGCTGGAAAAAAAAAATCTCCCTTGCGACTAAACATCTCCTCCTTGACCTTCACTTCCCGCACCAGCGCCTGCATTTGTGAACATTGTAGGAGTTGGTTTTCATAGTTTAATTGTACTTAAGTAGGCTCAACTTTCCTGTATATGCACAGTGTAGATCTACTGTATACCAGCATTTGTGTGTTGTTATATATTGGAATTCAGCCTCTCTTTACTCGAAATCCTTTTTTAAGTTTATCTCCATCGTGCATACCCGCTCTTTAACCTCTCTTACCCATTAAAACCCGCCTGCCAGTTGTCCACCAGTGACTGTATTTCCTCACATAAGCTAAGCTGATTGAGCCCTCTGTCAGTCAGGTTAACTCTGGCTTACAGTCGGGATAGGCGGCTCAGAGCAGTGGAATAACAACAAATTGGAGCCTCGGGCTACAAAGTGAGCACTCAGCATGTCGACCACGTGTGTCTCTCTGTGTGTGTGTGATTCGATTTGAAGCTGTATGTGTGTGTTCAAGCTGTTTTGGGATGTGGATTTGTGCACATGCTGAATGCATGAGCGCCTGACTGCTGTCTACAGTATTACCTGTGTCTTGATAATGGGCGTCATAACAAGGGCCAGAGAGAGCGAGCCAGAATGTGTGTGCATTCGTCTGCGGAAGATTAGTTTTTGTCGGACACAGGGAAGAAAAATTGCTCCTTCCTTGACCAGATTTGCCCTCTTTTGTAAGTGCAGACTATTATTGGCTGTTTACAGATACATGTCAATCATTATACAACTTAGGCTGTCCATCATTTTAATAAACCTGGTAAAATCAGTAGTTTGAGGGTTGTTGAGTGATGCCTGTGAAGCTTGATCCCCTTTGCTGTGAACCTTTTGATGAGTCTGCCTTAAGTTAATTTCATTTTATCACTAAGTCTAAACATAGTAGAGGTTTACAGCTGTGGCTGCGCTGCTTACAGTATTTGAATCAATCTGCTGGATTCACCCTCTAAAATATTCCTCTGTGGGACCTGGAGAGTCAGACCAGTCCCGACCAGTTCCCGCTGCCTAGAGCTCAAGGGCATTTCCTGAGGACACATTTTAGTGTATGTGTAAATATACCAAGGCCACCATCGCAGTTTCATGCACCAATAAACTGTTCTGACGGAGTGTATAGGACCCAAAATACCACACTCAGACAGAGAAGACAGGAGACTGCTGAAAGGTTAACAGTTTAATGGATATTCAAAGATTGTGTAATGGGTGAATCCAGACGAGGCAGAGAATTCAGTGACTGAGTCCAGGAAGTGACAGGTCCAGCCTCTTCAGTGAGAGCAGACTGGCAGGGCGCAGACGATGACAGGTGAGGATTTGGCACCTGAGCAGAGCCACGCAGGAAGAATTTGACTTTCTTGACAAGAGTTGGATGAAAAGATTGATACTCCTCTCATATCTTTATGCTAAATATGAATCTACCACCAGCAGGTGGTGAGCTTAGCTTAGCAGAAAGACTGCAAACAGGGGAAACAGCTGGCCTGGCTCCGTCCAAAGGTTACATGTACAAAAAAAAAAACTAAGAATGAAGTGAAGTCACTGCTCCCTGCCAAGAAATAGCTTGATACATAAGCCCCACAAAACCACATCTTGTCGTTTTTATACTTTGGTTTTAGCTAGAATGACGCAAACAAGATCTAGTGCGTTAATTGGTGAACTTTAGAGATGCTGGTAGGTGATTTTGCTACTTTCAGACAGAACCTGGCTGGCTGTGTCCCTGTTTCCAGTCTTTATGCTAAGCTAAGCTAACAGAATGCTGGCTGTCTTTCCCCAATTTTTTAAGTATGTGTAATGTATGAGTGGTTCTCTGCTTGATCTCTGCTAGTAAAGTGTTAACTTTCCTAAAAATATTCACGATACCAGTTCTTTGAATTTGTATCTTGGCATGCTGATGTTGTATCATAGTCTCAGTTTCACTGGCCCTGAGTAGAAAAAGCACAACAGCTGCACGAGGCGTATGTCCCCTCAGAGAAAACCCCGCTATTGAATCAGCTCTTGCATACTCTTCCGAAGACTTGTCAAGGTCCTCGTCAGCACTCAAGATCATGAGGGCAGATTGGGTTGAATGGGTTCATTGATCTCGTACCCACAGCAGAAGTGCCACTTTGATGATGATGTTGTTTTTTTATTACCGTTGAAAATGAATTTCCCAAGATGATATTCTGTTAGTAAAAGGTTGTTTTATGTCCGACAGTGTTAGGACATTTTTTTTGTGAACAGTGGACTTTTTTTTGGCAGAGGGGTGATGCAACATTCAAATATAAGTTCACAGAACAAGCATCTCCCACCTCGGGCATGACATCTGGCGGATCAAGAGCATAAAAACAAGGAGAGGAAGAGAGAAGTCAAGAACATAACAGCGAAGCGATTTGTCCCTCGGTCTTACCTTGGCCCGGGGAGTGTTTGTTCTCAACAGAGGTTGTTGAGGTGGCCTAATAACTGAACTCTCAGAGCAGAGTTCATTGATCTTTTTCTAAATGTCAAAGCTCTGAAGAAAGGAAGTCACTGTTTTCTCATTTTGTTTATGTTTTGAAAGTTGTTCTCTCTTTAAACATTAGCGCTGATGATTCATGCCTTACCATAATAGCACAATCTATACTATCTGTCTTCATAAAATGCTCACAGCAGGATGCATCTTATTGAAGAGTGCTCTGATGCATGTGTGTGCGCGCGTGTGCGCGCGTGTGCGTGCGTGTGTGCGTGCGTGTGTGTGTGTGTGAGAGAGTGAGAGCGTCTGTGCAGTACTTTGTGGAGGAAGTGATTTGCTCAGTAAATTACATTATTCGAGACATATTTCACTGACAGCACGGTAGATGAACCAATATTTTTGTGTCCTACAGATGTTACAAACCCTCAGCATCATAGAATAAGTTCATGGGGCTGCTTTACCAGCACTAAATACTGTTTTTGTGCCAAATAGTAAATACTTCTTTGCAGCCCGAAGCATTAACTTTGACATGTTCTTTGTTTATAGATGCTACTATATCTTACCTACTGTACCTTCCTTGTTCACAGGAACTGGAGAGAGTGACAGCGTTGCAGACTAACCTGCAGCTGGCAGCAGTCATTTGCACTAATGCAAGGAGGTAATAGTGTTCTATCAGATGATGCTCTATCTGGGCACTAAATGAACTAGCTACTGAAATAGCCCATTCAAACCACATCTACATACTAAGTGCTTTTCTCATATTTGTGATAACATTCCTTCCCTTCATATATTCTTAGAAAATGGTCATAAATGTCAAACTATCCTTGAGACAAAGTCAAAAACATGCAACTATATATGATACTCTGTGTTCTGTTCGTTCTTTTTATTAGATTTGTTACTATGTTGTTGTGGGTGATAAGAAATTTTGTCTTCATGTGCCTGAATGTTTCGTTCCCGGTTCACGGCTCACCACAATGTAGTCCTGAGTAGTCTGAATATGTATTGGTGCTATGATCTCCCTGTCCTGTGTTGTCTTTTGCGAAGGCAACTGAGCGTGGCGAAGGAGGGATTCACAGGAGCCAGCCTGGGTCTACTGGCCAATCAGAGGAGACGACAACTCCTGACAGGCCTGCTTAAGTCACTGAGGACCATCAAGACGCTGGTAAAGTTTACACACTTAGTTTACATGCAAGGTATTTTGTTTGTATCATGTAAAGGGAGACCTTGATGGATAGACCAGAGAAACACCCAACAGCTGAGGTGTCCATAAGTAGGATCAGTAGCTCCAGTTCAGTTACCCCGCAGCTTTACCTCGAGCACGCACACTCTGGCCCACAGCTGAGTCTGACCTCTGGCCTCCCTTCAGAAAATTCTCCCTTAGTCCCAGGTAATTGCATGCTTTTCATCAGGTTGTTGTGCTGGAGCCCTACATGGGTTGCCGTTCTGATTTGGTTCACTTTCAAAGCCAAATTAATACCTGCCAGCATGAGTGCCTTGCCCTACACAGATTGTTCCAGCATCCAGCGTGACGCCTGTTTAATTAAATGAAGGCTAGATGAAACTCAGACAGTTGTCTACAAGCTATCCTTTGAATTAATTGCGTAAAGCTCAACATAATTCATGTGCACTGCGATCCTGAGGACATTTTTTAATTTCCCTGTCAAGTATGGTTCTTTATTTCTTTATTTGTGTAGTTATCACCTCTGGAATCTGACCTTACTACTTTAAGACTATCCCCTGAGCTGAAACCCGGTCATAAACACACTGTGTGACATGCCACAGTTGTGAAATGAATGGATGTAGTCTACAATAATCACCGCTACTGTTCCCCCGCACATGATTTAAAATTAAGATGAAAGCTAATCAGACGCATTCAGTTTTAATCATGTGCTCATTGGCTTTGATCATTTGCTCTAACTGTAATCATGAAAAGATTTAACCAACATGGTCACAGCAGGAAGGCATGTAACTAGTGCTGAACTAGGTAGCACGTGTCTTGTTAGTGATATGATGCTGCATTCATCTGTTCCTCTTGTCATTCTTCCCCGCACAGCAAAGAACAGATGTGAGACTCAGCGAGATGCTCGAGGTAGTGTAACCCTCTCTGCACACACAAACGCACACATTGACGCACATGCAGAGATATGTTTAGCATTGACTTGAAAGGTCAAACATCAGTATGGATCCTGCATCGAAAGCCAAACCCACACAAACAGTAGACGCTCTGACAAATGCCTATTGTGAAGGTCAGCTGGAGCACATGGAATGGATTTGATCACCACTGAATGTAATCCCTGGTTGTCGGCAGAGTATCTGCTGCAACATCCACTTTTAAGATCACAGAAGAAGTCGCACATAAAGCTGTTATCATTCAGAATAACCTAGAGGTGATATGGTATTTTGTTACCTTTTCAATCGATGTAATACAGACAAAGAGTACACTGTGCATGCAACCAGTCAATATACTGTGTTTTTTACATTCCCTCCCTGCTTCGTCTCTGTAGGAGGAGGACTACCCAGGTGCGATCCAGCTCTGTCTGGAATGTCAGAAGGCTGCCAGCACCTTCAAACACTACAGCTGCATCAGGTACGATTCAAACAGGTTGATCGAGTGACGTTTAGTTGAATCCATACGGGAGCAGGCATGGACTTTATTTTCTGCGGGTGGATGGAAAGGTTTCTGATCTTCATAGATCAAAATATGATAGAAATGTGATCGTTCTGAAGTCAAAACTAGGAAATTGGCCTCCTTCAAAATGATGAACTCATGTTGGACTGTAATTGATCTTGTCAAGAGGCTTTTTTATCCTCTTGTTAAGCTAATTGTCGTAGCCTTGTGGCTGTGCTGTTGCATTGGCTGTGATGTCAGATCAGTTTTTAAAATTCTTCTGCAATTACGGTTACCTTTAAGAAGTTTGTTGTTGGCATGTTTGGAATACAGCTGTCAGCTTTCTGAATATTATGGCTTATCTCTTACTGTGAGAGCCTGAAATTGTTGGATTTAAAAGTATGATAAACCCTCTTCTTTCTCTGCTGTTTAAAATAAGAGTGGGGTTTGAAAGTATAGGGTATATTGAGGATTGTGTGTGTGTGTGTGTGTATGTGTGTGTGTGTGTACACACCAGTGCAAGCTTGGCAATGTTGAGTACCAATCACCTCCATCCCTTTGATTTCCTGTGTAATTGTGCTCAATTTGTGGCAGTAGGTGGGTGCCACAGTGCTCCTTTTTGTGTATTGATTAAGGATTGATCAGGGATGCACATTATTGCTGGCTCTCTCCCTCTTCCTGCGACAACGTGCACAGACTCAGAATATTTTCTCAAGAGGTGTGTGGGAATGAGCATCTGTGGCTGCTCCCAACACATGCCAGCATAACACCGACACGATTTTTCCTGCTGTTATTTTTGCTATTTAGTCATGCGCGCAAGAGTGTGTGTTGGTCTGTTTGTGGAGCAGATTCTTCCATCACAAGACGGTGAGCCGCGTGTCAACAGAGCTCTGTGTAAACGCACACTTCCTCCGCAGATAACAGACCTTTTAAACAACGCTGAGCATCTGTGCTTCTACATTTAACCACTTCACCTGTCGGTTGGCCCGTATTTTTCTTCTCTGGTTTTCTCCAGTTTCTTTGCAACCAAGGTCTTGACAAAAAGTGCCAAAAAAAAGGGGCTGCGACTGTGCTGTTCGAGTGACAGAATGAGTGCTCAGAATGATCAATATGGCAACCTCATGCACAGTGGATTGTTGATAGTTGCGCGGAACGTTTCCTCCTGCTCCCTCCACATGCAGCTGCTGTATTTATATGGTTATCACTTTTGTTTTCGCAGTGTCATTAATTTACCATTACATTGCATGTCCATGGTAACGCACCCTGAATGTGCTGCGATGGTGGTTTGCAGAATAGATCCGTGCACCGTTTTCCACCAGCGCTACCACCCATTGCAACCAGCCTGTCAATGAGGGAAAGTGTCAAACAAATGATCAAACGTGCCTGTGGCAGCCGGATAGAAATTCGATTGCTCTCTTCACCTGTGCTTTCCTTTGCAGTATGCTAATACAGCTTCCTGTAGTGTCGTTGTTTTTAATGTTGGTGGATTGATCACACATCTGTCACGCTTTGCATCAGCATGCACTTTGTGCTTCGGCTCTCTGCCCAAAATTACTAGAACCTTGACTGCAGTGTCGCCCTCTCCAAGCAGCCAGTTGCCGGTCTGCTGCACTTTGATTCAACCTTGTAGCTTTGCTTATCCATGCACTGCTGAATGCCCTACATGGGGGTGTTGTTTCATGCCTGCCCTTCCTTTGTCCCAGGCCCCAACCCTTTTAAAGTCAGTACTGTTTTCACAAGAAGGCACTTACACAGCCCCATGCTCCGTCTCAGTCCATTTTCATCAGGCAACCCACATGGGCATCTGTTCGACAGCAAGACCCCCCACACGTCCGCACAGTATTCATAAACTCTAAACTCTACTGTGGCCTAAGAAAAAAAAAGGTGCAATGGAGCCTGGAGTGCCTCTGAAGTATTATGTGCTACACATAAGTAAGAGTAAATGGGAAACCAAGTACATTGTACTGTATGGCAGTAAACGATTAGCGTACAGACTGTACATGTTGAATTGACGTTTTTCCTCTTTTTACATGGTTTAAAGCAGCTACAAGGAGTTTTTAACTTCTTATGAAACAGCCTCACTTTAATACTGATGCCTCTGTATGACCTACTTAAGCGAACGAGACCATCGGCAAGAAGATTAGCTATTTCTATACAGTTATTCTTAATGCCTGTCCCTGGATCTGATTTCCTGTGACTGATCAGGCTAAAAGATTTACGGCACACAGACGGGAAGATCCTACATTAACCTTAAAAGAGCCATCAGTATAACGGTCAAGCAGGGCAGGGTTCCTATTTCTGCTCTGCAAAGTCCTGCATGTATTTAATCATAGGACACAAATCACATGATATTTGCACAATTAAAACCCACCTCCCATATGTGATGGGAGTAGACTGCGTGATGGTTGAGAGAAGAAGAGAGTGTTTGTGTTTATATTAGAGATTAAAAAAAAGTAAAAGAAGAAAAGTCTCACAAGTTTCACTTGCATCCAAAACAAATGCATCAATCAACTTCGTTATGACACGAGGCGGTTGTGCTTGTGGGCAACGTAGTCTTCATCCCTGGAAACACTATTGCTTTTGTCCACAGGGGGCGACAAAATCAACAGAAAATGGTTGTCCAGTTTGGAAGATTTCCTGGAAAGCTTAAAATCCAGAGCATAAATGCCTGTTAGGCTTTCATCTACCGAGTTTGCCCCCTCATCTTTACAAAATTTTACTCGCACAGCTCTTAACTTTCTAGGGATTTTTTTCTAGTCAGTATAGATCAAATTTGACTCTGGCTCAGGATATGCTTGTTATTTTGCACCAGCTGTCAGACAAATTATCAACGGGGTTATTCCAGGTGAAGCTCCTCCACTTCAGCTAATAGAGGGAGGTGGTTTGTTGAGGCTTGCTAATCTCCTCGAAGGACAGGGCGGTTCAGCTGCATGTTCAAGAGGAGCAAAGTGTAGGAAGAAGGGCAGAGGGCTCCTGCTTTAATTTCTGCATCTCAGATACACAAACAGTTTTGTCTAGGCTGCCCATCGTGACACTGCAAGCACTGCAGAAGTTCACCAATTTATTCAGAGCCACGTTGTGTACTTCCTCCGCTCTGTGCTTTGGAGTGTAGTTGCTTTTGGAGGTGGTGTGATTGTGTGTCAGTGCACATTTTTAAGAAGATCTCCGCGCGTGTCAGCTTTATTGGTGTTTCACTTGTGTTTGTGTTTACTTGCTGGCTTTTAACAGCCGGCACTCACAACAGCGGTGGACGTATTCAAAGTCTGGTCATTTACTTTTGAGTGGCATGTTGCTTTGGGGCTGTTTTTTTTTCTCTCTGCCAGGTTTGGTTTCACACATACAAATCCAGCTGAAGCACTGCGCATTTTGTCCGTCTCTCCATGTGTCACCAACATTACTTTTTCAGTTATGCGTGCATACTTGGATGACACAAGATTTTATTTTTATTTGCAGCCACAGTCGTTTTCATGATGAGCCCCAATTATACCGAGGTGCGTTCATTTCTCAAGCAGTCTTCTTTTAGTCAGACATGCTATCTGCTTCCCAAATGTCTTGATTTAATTGGATGTTCACGTAAACTCCTGGACAGAATAGTTAGAATAACAGAAAGGCGAGTCACCTTGCTTATTCTTTTATTAGGCTAACATAAATGGAAAAACAGTGACAGCAAGAAATTAGATATTCAAATTCTCGACTGTTGAGCTGAATGTTTCTGCTGTAAATCTCAATGGAGTTGGCATGCAAAACAATCTAATGAAGAAACAAAAACAAGAGGAGCACAGGAGTCTAATAGACCGATATGAAAGAGCCAGCTTCAGACTGTCAACTTTTCGCATAACCTTGTAGCCTATAAGTCAGAACTGTACCCTTTTTTCTTTTAACCTCTCCTCTTTTAGGTTCCCCATAACCAGCCATGTTTCACTCTTTGAAGCCCTTCCCCTGCCACTCTGTTGCCTCGCCGCCCTTGCAGCGGTGGTTAACATAACTCCAGCAAAAATTGCATTCTCACAAAATCTGAGCATCCGGCAGGACCCCGAAAGCACAGGAGTACACACATCGCCTGTTTAGCAAGTCAGCAGTCATGCGGAGGAACTTGCCTCAAGGCCCTGTGGACACCTATTGCCAGTGATAATTGAAAATGTGGTGGGGGAAAAAAACACCCTGATTTCCACGTAACTATTTAAATCCTTGAGTTCCCTGTGGGGAACAGATTGCTAATTAGGTTTTTCTCCTCATCTGTTATTTATGCATTCTGTGTGATCATGGAAGGGTGCCAGTATGCGGGGAGGAGCTGCATCTGTACACACATGAACACTCAGTGGACAACGTAATCTATAATAATATATACACAGTCACAGGAGGACTGGATAATGTAGTCACCTGGGTTATCGACTTTTAGTTGACCTTTTGTGTTGTTCTTGGAAAAGCCCAGAGAGTTCATAAGGAAGGTCAAGGCACTTAGTGGGTCGTTTAACTTGTATTGCATCAAGAATTCAAGGATCCGTGTGTGTGGCATGAGTTTCTAATAATACTCTAATACTCTGTTTTATGTCAGTTTAGCCTCATGGTTATGATTGGTAACAGGAGTTACCTGTTAGATGATGTTAAAGGAATAGTTCTACATTTTGGGAATTATCAATGAGATTAGATGACATGTGTGTCCACTAAATAAGGAGCCAGAGCTAACAGGTAGCAGCAGGTTCAGCAGGTACAGAGGATGGTATCAGTCTTCTCATCTAACTCAGCAAAAAAGCAGATAAGTGTATTTCCCAAATAGTCCAACATTTTCTTTAATGTGTGCCTTTTAGTTCCTATAACCAGTAGGTGTGAGTCGTTTAAGGCCCTGCTGCTTCCCTTTCCTTCATTTTAGTCAATCATTGTGATGCTGACTGGTTTGTATGCTGCAAAATTGCAGTTGTCCGCCTTGCTTTCAGGTGTGTTACCCCCAGAGTGCTGGTCTTGTAGGATGTTTGTTTTGTCTCATATGCTCTTCAAATACTGTTCAGTTTGTGGTTTAGCTTCTGTTACTCCAGCACACTGCAGCGTGGGAGTACACTCGAACGATCTGTGATGAACAGGGCATTTATCCTGTTGGCCTCTGCTCCTCTGGTGCACCTCCTCAGTGTGGCTGCTAGAGCTGTAAGCCTTTGTTTAGCGCTCTCCTGGGCGCTGCATATGGACATTCAGATGCATGTCTTCAGCAGCCAGGACCTGACATTGATCTGTTCATCCCTCTGTAGTTGAGCCAGCTATGATTTCTTTATACTGGCTTCCACTTGTACTTTCCACTGAGGATACTGGCTGTGACTTGCCCTGCTGAGCTCGTAGCTGAGAATGTCTGGTGTTATCTTTGCTGTGGCGCATACCAACACATTGGATTCAGTTAGAGTGTGGTAGTAAGGATGATTGTGAATAGTTCTCCGTCGACATCTGCTGTGTCATACTGTTTGACTGTAAACTATCACTCTGTTGTCAGCATTTTGACTACATAACATCCGTCACATATCATCCTGCATCTGTCTGTTCTTTCACATTGTGCTGCTTTTTTTTTTTTTTTTGATAGTGAACGCCATCAGTCAAATTCTTTATTTCCTGTTTGGCATGCTCGTTTTCGTTACCTGCTTTCCAAACGACCTGTGGGACTCAATCTGCAGTCTCCTCTCAGCCCCCTCCTCCTCACTCTGCTTGCTTGATCCCCAACTGAAGCTAAGGTGCTTAATTAGCAATTTGTTAAGGACACTCTCTCCCTTGGGCCACTGTGGTCTCACAAGGCACTACGTAAGAGCAGGCTGACCTGACAAGGACCCCGAGCAAAGCAGGGACAGAGGCAGAGAACGGTGGAACAGAGGGTGATTATGAATGGGTGCGGTGCAGGGGGAGAGTCACAAGGGAATTGCTGGTGCCTTGGGATGGCAAAACAGTCGTCATTTCTGTTGCTACTTCGCAGCTTTTGAGTTGAAAGCATTTTTCAGGATGAGGCAAAATCCGAGCACGCTCTCAGGATGTGGAGGCGTTTTGTGTCTGTGATAGTCTGGTAGACGTACACACTTAATCACTTACATGTATGTCCGATTGCTTTTTGCCCTGTTTGTATGAAGGAGGAGAAATGGAGGAAGTGGTGCTCCTGTAGATGGCTTTGTTAACGTGGACATATAAACAATGTCGCATTCTGCTTCCAATAATAATTACTTTCATTCATTGATTTATCGAATATTGGTTGATGGCAATTTTCATTATTGAATGTCTGAATTTGACATTTTTTTTCGAAAACATACAAAAGATTTGCTGGTAACAGATTGTCAAATGTGATGATTTGCCTGATTTTTTTCTGTTTCGTATCATTGGAAATTGACAGTTTTGACACTTGGTCATGCAACAAACAAATTTGATGTCGTAACTTGGGATCTGCATTTGCCATTAATATCTTAAGGAGACACTAACAAAGTGATTATTTGATATTCGACTCAGCAGATTGCATGTCCTGCTGCAGAATTGAGTCGCTAACCCACCTGCTTTTTGTCCCCACAGCGAATTGAATTCCAAACTACAAGATACTCTGGAGCAAATAGAGGTTTGTGCTTCTCTGCTTTTCTCTAATTCCATTGTTTGAGAGCAATATCAGTAAAGAGACCTTCAGCAGTGAATAATATTTTGCTCTAACCTTGTAATTTTCCAGAAGCCCTCATCTGAAAGAAGCAATTTATACTTCATTTTGACATTTTGATAGTTTGGCTTTCTCATTCTGGGTCTGCCAAATATTGACACGTTCAGAAAGTCGTTATTGTGAGTGCGCAAGCAAAGTAAATTATATCTGTTTCATCTCTAGCTGTGTCGTGATACTTGTGTGTAATAAATTGTATGCAAAGCAATTTTCTCTGCACCGCTGCTGCTGCGCCTCAGTAGATTAATTACTTGCAGTTTTGTCTGTACACAAGAAACAGGCGTGCTCGCACACCCACACATACATGGCCATGCACCAAGGTGCTCGTTTGTTTACCTGTCAGCATGAGTTTGTGATTAAGCAAAGCAGGATCCTCTAAAATCATGAAGGTAAACACTTGCACAAATGATTTAGGTATCGAACACCTTCATCTTAAGAGTGCTCAGAACCAAAATCACTCACATAGATATTACATATACTCTGCATATACGCATATCCATCACCTGCTGTCCGGGCCCTTCATAGAAAAGTCAGTCAACTGAGTGAAGCAATTTTTCTACATTGAAATCTGTCCTCAAAGCGTGATTAGGCACAGTGGAAACACAGATGATGTATAATTTGTGATATTTTGTCGCTGCTGTTCAGTGTGTACTATTGTTTGATGCAGTTGGCAATGGGCGTCACTTTAAGTTAACAGGGTTTTCACTGAACATAGTGTGAGTCATGAAAACCAACAACCATTTTCCATCTTTTTTTCCCCCCACTGCACATACTGTATTTAAATAGAATACGCATGAATAGTTTCTGTGTGAACGTTGTAGGAAAGTGAAAATGAATTGCTTTCAGCTCGTTCATTCTCATTGTCCTTGGACACACATTGCTGTCTGCCACAGCAAGCACCGGGGGATGCCAAATATTGTACATGTACTGGATTTGATAATCAAATTACCGTCATAAAGTACCATTAAAATGCCAAAGAAGTTTGAAAATTCCACACCATATAATTACACCAATTTGCAGTGGCGCCAGTTTATTTCTTCGACTTTTCTCAAGGTGCTCTGGACGATGAAAGAGAGCGTTCATTGTGTCAGCAGCAGTCATTGTGTCACGTTTAAGTGCAGCTTTAAACATAGGGCTGGAGAAAATGCATGTGGATGCAAGGTGATCGATCTCTTAGACTTTACCAGCACTGTATTCTTTGAGGTCGACTTATTGTGTCAGGGTTACTGTACTTGCTTGTGTCTTTCTTTCTTACTCTTTTTTTATGTCTTTGTCAAAGACTTACACACACACACACACGCACACACACACACAGTAGCAGTATATATGTATACCCACACCCACATCCTATTACCTGCCCTTGGCCCTGTGGTAGCTATACATCTGCACATCTCTACTCTATCTAATCCCGGTCTTAACATCGATAATCCCTTTCTTTTCTCTTCCCCTCACTTTCCCCCTTACCCTTTCCTTTGTCATCTATTTCTGGCTCCAGGAACAGCTTGATGTTGCCCTGTCGAAGACCTGTAAGCACTTTGATGTTTCGCACTACACCAAGGTCCAGCTGGCCTACACACTCCTGGGCAAGACGCAGGTCAGTGGTTTGACTTGTCTACAGGGTCACGGGGAATATCTTAACGTGGTGGGATGTTTGACTGGTGATTTCTTTTATTGCTATTGCTATTGCTATTGCTATTTTTTTTTTTTTTTTGGAGGGGGGGGGTTAAATGGCAGCAGTTGTTAAACGCTTGTCATCTGTGCTGTTCCCCTCTTTAACAGTATTTCAGGTTTGTGTACAGTTAGTCAAAAGCATTGTTGTTTCCTTGCTTTCACAACCTTTTGCCACAGTGTAGATTAGAACACTGAAAACACAGACAGGCCGGTTAAACCATCAAAGAAAACACGAGAATGTAATTTATTTATTGAAGTTTCTCTTTGTTATTTTTATTCTTTCTTGCCTCAGTGGAGTGTTTTTGCTCCAGTGAGTGAATTCAGGGTCTTTTCATTGGAGCACAAAACACTGTAGGCTACAAGGCATGCATGCCATCCTTTGTGATTGTCCTCTGCTTACTGTCAATCAACTGACAGTCACAGAATCAGCCACAATAGGAACAGAGTTCTCCGAAATAATCCTTGGATGATATAACATAAGCTACCAAAACGGCTGAGATGACGCTGTCACGACAACACGTGTGTGTGGGACATTTTTTGCAGTTCATTTGAAGCTCTAAAACCTCTATCTTAAGAAGGACAACAAAAAATATTGTATTTTCTCTTAGAAATATTTTAGACCTCCAATGACACAAATAATAACTTTTATTATGAGCTTCTTTCTGTCTGACACTCCGTTGCTCCTCATGTCCATCCCAGCCCTCATATTTGCTGTCAAAAAGCGCTGATTGGTAAAGCCCTAGCCTCTCTCTTTCATAGCCAACGAACTCCATCATCATCTCCAGCGTCTCATTTGGCCCTCATCTCTTTCTTGTGCCTTGACATCCTTCTTTCCTTTCTCATAGCCTGACTCTGTGCTTGCTGCGTAGGTGTGCTTAGGTGTACCAGTGCTGTCTGGTATGGGTAGTAAGTCAAGGTCTGAGTTGTGAGGGAGGATTATACACTTTGTGCTTACATTATCCTTGTCATCCTTGAAATATTTATTACGTTCCTGCTCCGAAAAGCAGGAGAATTTGTGGCTGTGTAACAGCTGAAATGGCATCCAGCTGTGCACCATCATATTAAATGATGATGAGGCTGCTGTGTCCATAACTCGTAACACCTTTCGGCCAACTTTGTATGGACTTTGTGATTCCACAGATGCTGTTCCATTCCTTATCCAGCATTTTGAACCCCTGCACTCGCACATTTTTGCTGAGCCTACTGGTGATGGTAATTAAAGTCCAGGAGGGTTCAGTGCTTATGGCTTATAGTGGATGTTGGAGCTGGGCCACATTATACCTGGTGGATGTGTGGATACTTGCCAGTCTTAAATTGAGTTACACAGGGTAAATTAATGTTCTGCAAACATGGCATTTTACTGTACAGCTGTTATAGCACCAGTGTGAATTCTGTTAATTAATGGGATAGACATTCTAAAATACAATTATGTCACCTTCTCCACATTATGCTTGGCAGCACTAATGCGTGGGGGCATGTGAGGAATTACTGGAGAAAATGGAAATCAAGGTGTAGCCGTCAATCGTCGCATAACCAGAGCAACCGAAAAAGAGCCTCATTCTCGTCCTGGCACAACAACAAACATAGTGTGTCATTATTATTCTAAACTTGCACCAATGTCAGTGTTAATAAATATGCTATGTATGCCTCTTGACATTAACAGCTATTCTTGAGGCAGAGGCTGCCCCATTGAGGCTTGTTGAGAATGAATAATGTTTTTCTTTTGACTTTGATAATAAGAAATTTCGGACTCGAAAGCTAACCAAGGAGCTGTTACTGACTGCCTCTTGCCGAAGTGCTGGCTTTTGTTTTCATCTTTCTTTGCCTTTATTCTCTTGTGTGCACGAGATCTGTTTGTCACATCCGTCCTGTATCTGTGTCTCTCTCCTTTTCACTTTGAGTCTGACACTTTTCAGATGGATACATAAATGAACTGTGTCATTCAGTAGGTACTTTAATCAGCATCACAATGCTTTTGACACACAGCAGCATACCACCTCAGACCATTTGCATTTTCTTTCCCCTGACATTGGTCCCTTCGCTCTCACTCTCATTACCTGGCTCGGGTGCACTGGCTGTTCATAGCCTAATGAGCCTGACAACCAGTGTGCTTTTCCAACATTTGTCTCAGTGAAACATCTGCTAGTTTGGTATAAGTAGCGGCAGAAGAATGAGTCTGCTTGCTTTTGCTGTTGATTAACAATTATGTCTACAGACTAATGGCTGGAGATTATGATGGCTTTGTACAGCCAGCAATTTTCTGGGTGTTTTTCAGAAAGATGAAGTGAAACGCTCTCAGAAAAGAGAGAAGAAATGTTTGAACTACTTTTGTGGCAGCAGAAATGATGTGGGTAACATTTTGCAGTCTTGAGCTTTCAGTAAGAAAATCTAATTGCACAACAACACACACATTACCTATAGGGTTTAGTTAATACTGTGCCCACAGTCTGCGACTCTGTTGTCCTCATTTCACAAGGGTCCCAGAGCGAGACTGTGGGTGGGAAGCTGCAAAGCAGAAAATGATGCTATATGTAAGTGGACTTTGAAAGAGAATAAGTGTTAGCAGACTTGAAATTGAAAAGGCACAAACGGTGCACGGTGCAGTGGAGCAAGTTTGTACACAGATGTTTTATGCCTCCGCACAGGCAGCAGCCTGGATTTGGACTCAAGGATGAACTGATTAGATGTTGTTATTCAAAGGTCACTGTGACCGCACAAAACACATTTTTGACCATAACTCCAGAATTCATATTTTAATTATGATGAAATTTCACACAAATGATAAAATGACAAAGTGATGACATTTCACATCCAAAAGGTCAAAGGTCAACTTCACTGTGACATCATAATGTTCTGTAAAAACACCATAACTCAGGACCAGAGGGGGAGATTGTGACCATATTTCACATTTGGTCAGATACAGGATGACACTAATCTTGTGTATCCACCTTGAAACTGTGCTGACTGTATAGATCTTCTGTGCTGCCGGGTTGAAGATGTATGCGAAGCATCCACGTTTTACAATTTGTAGCTTCTTTGCAGCAGCATCTGTATTTGAAGCAGTGCAGTCACCACAAGCTCATCGGTTCTGCTGATATTGAGCTTCAGGTGATTGCTGTCGCACCATGTGATGAAGCTCTCTATCAGTCCTCTGTGCTCCTCTGGAAAAAGAGTCTCTCAGTGAAGACAGCATGTTTCTCACTGGAAATTATTCACTAGAGTCATGCACATTAATATAGTAATAACTTCCATTTAGCCAAAAAAGACACAGCGAGAAATACTGTACGAGAAACACTGTACGCTACCTGCCCACGACCCATCGGCAAACAGTCAAAATTAGCAACCAGTTGGCGAACATAGTTAAGTTTTAAGGAACTGATATCTCCCTCAGGAGTTTGTGGAAACCATAACAGAGACATGCATTCAGCAGGTGGCCAGAAACTCTATTCCAAATTAATGCTAATGTTGCTCTTCCTGCTTGCTAACATGTTAACAACAGCTTGTCGCGCTGCCCCCGAGTGGCCAAAAATTCCATGAATGCAGCTTAAAGGAGGAAATTCACTGCCCATAGTTGAATTTAAGCCAAAGTAGAAATGGAAGGTTGTTTTTATCATGTTCAATGTGCTAAATTTAACAGTGTAAGAGCAATTGGGGAAATTTCCTTTAAGTCATGACCCCCTGATAATGACTCATTTTGATGAAATGGCTCCGTGTGTTCCACATGAGATGAATGGTGCTGCAAGTGATCGGCGCTGAAGGCAGTCCGCTGCGCTACCATACATGTCACTAATATGTCTCTGCTATTGTGTTTCTCTGTTTGTTCCTTGCTCTTATTGTTTTATTAATGATACTTTCCACTGCGAGCTGGTTTCAGAAAAGTGAATCATGGAAACTGGAGACAAAATTGCCCATATTCACTTGGACTTGAACACTGCAGTTCCCAGGGTAGACAGTTATCCTCATTTTCCCTCATGCCATCTTGTGTAACTAACATAACACGTCTGCAAATAATTTAAAACACGAAGAACAGCATGTGTCTCCAAGAAGTTTGATTTCCAATTTCCCTGCTGTTTGCCTTTTCACAGATCCACACTGGCAGATGTCAGTAACATCCTGACATTAATAGTTTTCATAACAGTGTGCTTGGCTGTCTCTGCAGACTGCTATGGACCAGCTGCACATGCACTTCACCCAGGCCATCCACAACACCGTGTTCCAAGTGGTGCTGGGATATGTGGAGCTATGTGCCGGCAACGCTGATACCAAGTTCCAGAAGATGCAGTACAAGGACCTGTGCACGGTAAGGAGAGGAGTGTGTGTGGCTAGCCAATTTATTCCACCAGTATTCACTCATTCTGTCTGTAATTGAGCAGCTTTCGGACCAGAAAAGGATCACTCCTCTTTGTTAGATGCCAGTGTGAATATCAGCCGCTTCTTTAGTCAGTTAAGTGAAAATCTGAATAAAAACACCACCAGCAACATGTTGAATGGACTCTGATAACACTGCTGGGCCCACACTCAGACACTGTGTTACTCACATTACTCCTCTGGCTTTCTTACTGCCTCGTAGCCAAGCGAAAAATGCCTTATGCCTCTCTACAGATTCTTCATAATAGAGTGAAATGAAGGAGGAGAAGCGAGCGTGGAGAAAGTGATTGAGACAAAGGGAAAAATAAAGTCTATCGTAGGCCCTCACTATGAGATAATTAATCTTGCTCACAATACAGAACCAGTGCACTGCAGCAGCAGCACTTTTTGACTGGGCTCTCCATACTGGCCCATACGCCCCAGTTCCCTCTCTGCCTTCCCCCCCCGATCAAAATAAATCACATTTGCATAGCCAGCGAGCCATACTTTCACCAATTCATCATGAACTGGCTGGGAATGAGTTCTCTTCCCTCAGGGTCATGCTACAGTGTGACCCACAGTGTGGACGGGTATGTAGAGGTGTAGGTAAAGGTTATCCCTGCCAGATCGGAGAGTGCAGTTTGTTTCTTTACATTTTCTCCTGATATGTCAGCTGTCAGCATTTTTTTCCTCTCACACCCTCTAGCTTTAAGTTTGGCCTTGCTGTTTAGCTGCACAGCTTGTACTAGAGGCATCGCCCACTGTGCTCTTATCTACAACAACCTGCTCTCTATCTGTTACCTTCGTGCTACTTCTCCTCCTACCTACCCCAGTTGGTTAAGTGAAGGAAGGAGCAGTATTCAAGTCATAGAGGCTGGAGGTTCCAGGCCAAGGACCAGGGTTTAGATCCCGAAGATTTAATGGTAACCTGGCAGGCAAGATGTTTTTACTGTAAGAGCTAAATAAAAGTTTAAAATATCAGTTGGCACCATGAAAAGATGTCGAAAATGGACTGAAATAGGTTTGGTGGGATATCAGAAATTTTTGCTTTCTTGGCATTGATAGCCAGCATAGGCTTGTTGCAGGAGTAGTATCGCTGGTTGCACACGTTGCATGGGACTCCCCAACAGAATAAGACTGTGGGTGTGATAAAGTGATGCTGATTAAAGAGTTCTGTCTCACTGTTATGGGGTGAGAGCTTACTTGCAGGGAAATTTAGCCTGTTAGCTAAAAAGAGTCTCTCAGCTCAGCTATTAATATCTCATAAACTGTGATTTTTTTTTTATTATAGGCTCTTTAATGTGAGATTGTCAGGAAGTAATCTTCCTCGATCAGAACTTGAGATTGAGTTATGGTGAAAAACATCTAATATATATTCAAGGTTTTGTTCCATGTAGAACTCATGTTTGTTTTTAATCTGTCATCTGAAATGAATTTCACATGATAGTTGTTGTTGTCGTATGTAGTATATTTTATATAAAGTGAAACAAAATATTTTCCAAAGTGACATACTTAGCTGTCCACTTTTTTCTCTGTCATAGATCCCCTGAAATACTGTGTGCATGGGTCTGCACAGTAGTTACAGACACATCCTAATGTTTACTTGTGTTTGATAAATACCCTGTCAGCATGCCGTTTTGCCTGGATGATCCCACTATTACCACAAACACATATGCATGGACTGTACAAACACTCTTACCAACTTTAGATTGATGGGATGTGTCGTCACACTTTGGGCTGTGTGATCATGATTGATAGGGCAAATGAAGAGGTATGTGGACACGCACGCACAGTTTATTTGTGTGGCTGACGGCATTTTCAGCCTGTCTGCAGACAGTTTTATGGGGAGATCAAGTTTTTTGCTTGCCTTTACTCCTCGCGGTACATTATTTTATTTAAGGCACTTAGTGTATATAACTGCCTTTAAAAAAGAGAACTAATTGAGGTACCCATGTGAAGTAAATGTCTTGCCTATGTGTTACTCACACTGGACTGAGGTGGTCTTTGAAGAGGTGCTGATGTTCGTTCTGAGACTTCTGAGTATAAAAAATGTCCTTCAGTGTCCCTGTCTGATGTTGTTTGGGATTTTACAGCACAGAGGCTGGTTAGTATGAAAACATAGATGTAGCAAGTTCTGGTTCAAATCAACAGACAGGCTGAAAATGTGAGATAAGCTAAGCAATACTGTCTGCACTTTGGAGAATGACTGTTGTTCTGCTTGTGAGAAAAGCATCGAACCCTCACCTGCTCCAGTTGAACTGCTTACCAGAGAATGTGTTCATGTTGGGGTTCTGTGTCAATGGGAAACTTGGTGTTTGTGGAGAAGAGCTACTCTCACATAGCCAAGTCTATCTTCACACTTGGTGCAGTGCTGGCACTGGAGAAAGGTCTGGCTGTAGAGGAAAAAATGCTTTGGCTTGTTTGTATTTCTTCAAACCCGTCACAATCATCTTGGGTGATGCCAAGCCCAGGAGGAACTTGTTTCGGTACAACATTTGCACATGGGGAGACAAACCCTTGCATTATAAAATGGCTAAATCCCTGCAAAAGAACCAAGCAGTCCTGCCTCATTGCACAATCCAAAACTTTGTCAAAAGTTGCCGTTTTCAGCGTGTAGTTTGTTGTTCCACATAGCAGTAGGGACTTTGAATGGTAACATGCAGCTAGCATAAGAGGAGGAGGAAGATGTATACCAATAGCCTTGTTTGTGTGAGTCAGACGAGAGGAGAGCAAACTTATTCAGCTGCTGTTGTAAAAAGGTTAAGAAAATGTTAAAGCGACATTAGACCCTCTGAACTTACCTCTTGGTTATGCAACTTAAAATTCAGGAGAATTGGGAACACTCAGAAAGGTCAGTTCTGATTGTGAAAGGGTCTTATTAATTTTGCATCAGCATCTCATCATTATTGGCCAGCCTCACTCCTTATCAATCCCCTGGTCTGTCTGACTTTTCTCCTCATGGAGAAGAGACGGTTCACATCGCACAATCAGGTTCTCATAGGAGAGGAGGTGGCTTCTTGTTCATAGTGTATATACCACAGTAGTTATAGTAATGATGTTCATCAAGCCAACTTTGTGGCTTTCTAGACTGAAAAATATCAGCAAATGGGAATACGCTAACAAAATTACTGTGTCTGATCATTTCACTAAGTCACCACTAGAAGCTGCTTGGGGGGCTTTGGCCTTTTGTGTTATACAAAGCCATTAGCTCTACTGATGATAGAGAAAGTGCTCCAACAATATCAAACAACAGTAACCCAAAGTGATCCATCACACTTTCTGTTGTGTAATAGCCCATTATTTTGAAATAGCTTGACCTTTAGTGCAGTTGTATATCTAAAGGATGGACCATTTTTGAGGCTGTGGAGTGGGTGCAGGGAGGAGGAGACGATCAAACACATGTTCCTGTGTGAAATCTCAGTCTTGTACCTTATCCTCTAATGTGGGTTTAAGTCGAGTTAAAGCACTCTGACAACCGCATGTAAAGGGATGATGATGAAAAGGAGTATTGCCTGAAGCTATCAATTGAATCAAAGCATGCCATCTCTTATTCATTTTTTTCAAATGTTAAAAGTTTTCGGCTTTGATAATAGCATCAGTAAGTGGTTTGAGCCCTACCTGAGCAATAGAACTCAAGCCAAAGGGGCAATGCAGTTTCATTACTGTTTAAGGGTGTGCCACAGGGTACTAAATTGGATCCTTTTCTCTTTACATTTACACATATATATATGTTTGTTCACTTTTATGCAGATGATACCATTATATAAAGTACATGTCACTTTCAGTTGGCTGAGGTCTTTATTATTTTTATTAAATGACTGATTTTATGCCTTCCGGGATGCAAAAGATCTGAAACTGTCCTTAACCTGAGAAAAGACAAATCTTTTCAAGAAAGGGTAATGCTATGATTTTAGTCCACTAAATAGTTTGAAGAGATTTTTCTGATTAGTAGGAACCCACTGTACCTAACTGCCTAGATGTGTTGTTAAAATGAGACATATATATATGTTGGCTAAACATTAAACCAGACTCTCTTTACAGACTTGTGCACTGAGTTCTGTTTAAGAGTCTGTGGGAGAGTTTCATCTTTATCAGAGTGTACTGTACTTTGCCTCTTTGCTGGCACAGCAGGTCTACAGTTGTGCTGACTATGTTTTTGATCTCTTGCAGGTTAATCTGTTTGTTTATTCTTTTTTGAAAGTGTGTGTGCAGGGGGGGTCTGATTGTCTATTCCTAAAGAAAGTGAATCAGCTAAATCAAGGGTACCTGCAGTCTCATCCACATCTCTTTTGTCAAATGTTTGGCATTTCCTTTCGTGCATACTCCTACACACATCCACACACGCACACAGTTGGAAAAGGTGGACTCAGCAATTTGTCTTTTTAAAACATCCCTCACACAGCTTGGCATATGTTACTGTATATGCATAATGATGGGTAGCTGTCTTCAGAAAACCAAATAGTTGTTCCAAAATCGATCCCAAGCCTGCTTCCTCGGAGCTGTCGGCACTGCACTTGTTGGGAAAGCTGTGTCCAGCAAGGTGGGTGGCTGGTCCCAGCAAAAGATTTATACCGTGGCAGTTCAGGTAGCTGAGGTTACTTCTTCTCATAAAACCCACTGGAGACCTAAACCCACACACACTCACACCTCTTACCCCCACATTGTCTCCCCTCACCTCAGTTGCCTGGCAACATGCTGTTGTAATACAGTTGGCTGGTGGAGAACATGGCATGTCAAATGTAAGCGTTGCTGTGCCAGAACTGGTTCATTAGCTTACCTATCTGACAGGTGGTGCTCGAGCCTGTTTGTAACTGCAACTATGTTTATCTCTATTTATTTAGAATTATACACGGCTGTGTCTCTTAGTGCTGGTATTTTATGTCATATTTAATCTTGGATACACACAAATACGAAATTCAGAATTCAGTAATATTCCCAACGAGTACTACAAGATCGTTTAGGTGTAATTATCTAGCAGCCCGGTGTTAGGATTGATATTGTCTCGTTGATCGGTGTTGTTTTGTTGTTTGAATGTTAGTGTGATGAGTTGTCGTCGTGTATGCTTACAAAAACACCCTCATTAAGAAAACATGATTAATTTCAATTTCAGCAAAGGTAATATCAATCTTTAATACAATATTTGCAACCTCCACAACTATTCCCAACATTTTGATTATGTTGACTGTTTCACATGTCCCACTTTTAATTTCAAAAGCTAAAAGTCTTGTGGTAAACTTCAGTGTAGTGACATCACATTTCTGAGAAATGCCTGTTGAATTAATAACATTTCCCTCTGACAACACCACCCTGAGCAGTACTTGACAGCAGTGGATTCATGACTGTTGTGCAGTTTAGCTGCCTTGGGTTAACAGCTCTGTCAGTAACATCTTTTGAGGTAGCAGTCGTTACATGAAAGTGTCTTGCTGATGTCTTACAGTCGTGAATCTGCTTCAGGTGTCTCACTAAGAAATGTTCTGTTGAGAGATTGTCCTGGCAAGTGGTGGTTTGTCACTCAGGGACAAAGGAAAAAGGGGAAAGAGCCAGAACTTGGTGTGAAACTCATATTAGTTTTTGCACAGTTGGGGTCTTAATTCCATGGAACTACTTTCTTTCTCGGCAACCATCGGTGTGTAAGGCTTATGGTGGGTAATTTACAATGCTTTTATGAAAGATAGCAGGGGTCTACAAACGCTTTTTCATTATAGTGGTTTAAACAAAGTAAAGTGTGGCTGCTGTCGACAGCACTGTTTCATCTGACAGTGATTCATTTGTTTCTGAACATGTTGACAGGCGAGCTGTGCTGTAGAGCCTTGAACTCTGTCAGTGGCTACTGTTGTGCCAGCTGCACCTTTCTTCAGTGGGCCAAATTTTAATTCAACACGCCATTTTTCCAGGCCGTCTGGCCTCCTAAGAGCTCAGGATCAGACGTGTTCATCTGTTGGACGTGTGCAGGAGAAACAGCGGTGTACATTATCCTTTGAGTGCATTTTTAGCTGTCTTGTTTTGAATTTAGCACCACTGTGATATTTCACAAAGCTCAGCGCAGGAGCAGCAGTTAGTTCATGGGTTAAGTCATATTGTCAGATAATGGCAGATAATGTATTTATCATTAAAAAAGGCATTACAAAGGTCAACATTAGAAATCTTTTAAAAGGCATCCTTACATAAGCCATGTTACAGGCAGATCATTTTCACCCTTGTACAATACATGGGAGTATTGGCACTTAATATGTGCTATTCGACACAGTGTTGTAGAATGTGCTGAAATGGTAAATTAACATTTCATGAAAGCAACAACTTACTTCAGACCTTGGCATATGAACGTTATATCACAGCTGATATATTACTTTCTGGTGCACTGGCGGCCTTTGATCATCCATGTGCGTAGACATACATGTACAGCATTGTGCTCTGACCATTATTATTTCAGAAATCTCATATGAGAAAATATATGAATATGAACTTTACCCAGATGCTGCTACCACATCAACCATACAGTGAACAGCTATGTGAGATCCATTTCCTTTTTTACATGACTGCTAAAAAGGACAACTTTTCCTCATTAAAGTCTTATTCACTTAAATGCAATTATAAGAACTGTGAATTATCTGTGCGTGTCACTTTTGAACTCAAGTTGTCATGGTGTCATTTGGTAGCCTGCCTAATGTGCACATCAGAGACATTCTTCAACATATACTCTGGGTATGAGTAAGACCATCACCATCTTAACAGCAACCATATTTTAATCAGTCCTTACATTAATTAGCTCTTACATAACATGAATGCTTTTCTTTTGACACAGAAAATGGATGTTTTCCAACACGGTGTCCTTGAATGATGAGTAAAAGCAGGCTTTAATTAGATGTAGCATAGAGGAGGGCTGATTATCTTTTTTTGTTTGAGCCTCTTGCTGGTTCTTGTAATTTATTTTAAAGTAGTTCAGCACCGTGTGTTTCTGAACTCTGAAAGTATTCCTTTTTTCTTTTTTGTGAATACAGGGCAATTTAAGCACATAGATAAAAATAGAAAATATGACAAAGAATTCATGTCATGTAGAAAAGAGCATCAGTGACCCTGTTTTCATCACTTCTCTGCTGGCAGCATATCACCCTGGACAGCTACATTCCCTGCCTGACAGACCTATGCAAGGCATTGTGGGAGGTGATGCTGAGCTACCACCGCACCATGCAGTGGCACGAGCAGCATGACAAACAGGAGGCCTCACCCAGTCCAGGTAAGACTTTTTCAGATATCTGTACATATTCAGCAGCAGTACTCTGTTTGTTTTGACTCATCTTGGTGCAATTACAGATTCAAAAAACAAACTTTTCTTCCTTTTTTCAGTCGAACTCTGAATTCTCTTTTTGTTGCCTGCTTTCTTTCTCTAGTTTTTCATTCAGATTTAATCGTAAAACCCCAAATCTGCTATTTATACCCCCCGCTGAAAAAGTCACTTCCATATTCAGTTTGCGAAGACTTGGTGAGAATGGGGTCAGCTCTCTACGCACTTCCAACTCCGTTTCCTGGCTGTTTCATTTCAGCATGCAGGAGGTTTATCAGCTTCGGAGCTCACAGAAAGGCGTGATTGAATCTCGGTGTATGAAAAGAAAGAGTATTGAATGTGTGCTGGTGCATCAGTGCAGCACACAGAGTAGTGGTATAGGTGCTGAAGCAGCATATATTTTTCAGCATTTACTAGATTCCCTCTCAGTGTAGAGGTCATTGAATGAGGCCGTGACCACACATTTATGGATATTTTGTGAAATGTTTGCCTCTGCGTTTGGGCCTCTTTTTCACTACAAACAAGGTTGTAGGTCACTAAAATGGAAATTTATGTCTGTGTGTGTACGTGTAAATTGAATGCTTGGAAAATGATGATGTCATCACCTCAATCTGTGCATGCCTATTGTTGCTTTGTGTAATGAGCATGCGTCTGAAACAACAACACTGGCGGACTGCTGGTTAGCACTGCAAGGCCGTGTGCCAGAAAAGTGTTAAATAACTGCAAGCAAATAAATCAGTGCACTACACATGCTCAGAATGTTCTTCTGTAGTATTTGACATATCTTTGATGTAAATTTTATAGCTTCCTACTGGCCCGGCATGGTGAAATAATCGCTTTTGATTTCGCTGTGGTAAAACGTCTGTAACGATATATATACTGCAGCCCCATGATGCAGTGATGCAGCGTTTTGGATGTATTAATTTCTGAAACGTTATCGAATCTAAATTGTTTTGACAGTCTGTCCTAATTGCTTGAATATATATGACACTGTATGTACACACTGTTGAATTCAGTGAAATGATTATGACCCAGTCGAATGTTTTCAAGGATAAACATATGCACAGGTGATGAAGCATGAATGATGCATTTTTTTCTTAT
This sequence comes from Chaetodon auriga, assembly GCF_051107435.1. Taxonomy (NCBI): domain Eukaryota; kingdom Metazoa; phylum Chordata; class Actinopteri; order Chaetodontiformes; family Chaetodontidae; genus Chaetodon; species Chaetodon auriga. The sequence continues at coordinate 11,040,502 of NC_135090.1, read as the reverse complement.
GGAAATGTGCCATACGTGACTTTGAGTGTGCTCTGTTTCCATGCCAAGACAAACAGGACTACTACATTACAGTACTGTTTACAGAAAAACTTGCCACAAATATGTAATCCTCAGTTAAAATCCTGACTTTTTCCACGTGGGTTTGTTTTTTTTATGTTGTTTTCATTGACATTCTTGACTTTCTGATATAATTTAGATCCGAAACCTGTTTTATCATTTCCGGAAAGAAATAGCAAGTTACCCGTTCACTTTGTTACATTTGGTACATCTGTGATGATAACAGTATGAAGCCCACTCGCTGTCTACTGGAAACTCAGTATAGCTGTGCTCAAGTTACGGCCCATTAAGAACAGCAAGACGACTGAACACCACATCTGTCCAAACCCAAAGCTTACGTCTGGATCAACAAGAAATGTCTTGCCCGTGTTGCTGCTTCTCTCCATCCTGCCTTAAGTCAGCCAGATGTGAAAACATCAGCTTCAAGAAGCTCAGTTGTCAAGGCAGTACATATTTTGCGGTTTAGCGGTAAGCTCCACTAGAAGTTTAATTTCGTACCAGTGTAAAAAAAGAAACCATACTGGATTTGGTGTATAGCTCTTTTCACCTCCTCACTGTTTATATCATTTGTCTTGCTGAAGCCTTTTTACAGATATAAGCTGCAAATATAGAACTGTCAAATTAGCAGGTACCTTCCTGCTGCATATTGAAAGATAGCTCATTTCCATTTCACATATTGTGGAGAATTCATTAGGGGAATGGATGAGGACACAAGGATGTCCTGAACGGTTGGTGACAAGCTAAGTCCCCAGAATCCTTCATTAGATGCCATCCCCACACAAGGTAAAGGACATACACCACATTCTCTTCCATGAGGCCCATCTATCATCTCGCTATTTGATTGGCTGTCACCTTTGTCCTCTGTGTAAAGGTGTCCCAGACCCTGGCTTTGTCCTGACTCTCAGCTTTCTCTCTTTATCCTAATACTGTATGTGTGTGGGGGTGGGGTCCATCAGACTGATGATTCGTCGTACAGGCTTTGTCTCATTTGTCCAAGAGTATTTTCCTGTGACCCTCATCTCACACAAGTGGCCTTCAGAGGTCCTGATGGTCAGACCCAATGAAGATCACTCCACCCCCCCAGTCTCACCTCTCCCTTCATTGAGAAAGCAACTACAGAGCGTCCCATTGAATTTAGGGTTGGGGCCACTTGATGTATTGAGCTGGTCAGTGTAATGTTTCAGTAATTAATCTCGCCACTTGATGAAAGGAAAGATTGCTTCAGGTAGCACTTTAGGCCAGGGTCATACACCCACCTGACAAAGTAGATTTGCTTTTGTGGCCACCCTGTCATGTGTCATCAGCACTGATGGCAGGCACCAGCGTCTCTCCATGTGTGAGATGTGTATACAGTCATTCGACAAGCCCTTTAACATGTGAAAGTGCACGTGTATAAAGGAAAAACTGTATGTGTGATGCTCAAATTGCGCTGAATCATCACTGAATTAATAAATAAATAATGTAGAGGGTAGAAAATGTGATGAAATGCAATCCCTTGAAATTAAGTGGCATTTATTAACCATATGGTGCGGCACTACAGGCCAATACGTTGCTACTGTTTGGAGCTTGTTTGCAGTTCTCTCTTTCATTGGCTTTACCATTTTATACATCGATACTTAGCATCTCTTAACTCACAATGACTGTCAACAATTTGCTTCTGTTTAGTGAGCCGTGTTTTGACTTTTCTCTTGCTGAACTTTTAAAGATTTATCCAAAGTCATGCACATGCTGCTCTTTTGTGGTTTGAAACCAGCGGGGGAGGTAAGGCCCCTGTGGTCACCAAGAACTCTCTCACCCACAATGCCACCAAAGGTCAAACACTGGTTGCCACCCACTGATTGGCAAAGGGTGGCTTTTCCTGTCATTTATCTTTTTCTCCCTCTCTGTAGTAACACTTTTTAATGACCATTATTAAGGCTTTCTATGTAGTTAACCTGGGGGAGCTGTCTACACCCTCACCACGTCAACAGTGGGAGTTAGCATTGACATGAACTGCACTGACAACAACTGCAGAGTATGGGCAAATCAATGGAGATATGGCCATTTAAAAAAACTGGTGGAAATTGGGACAAACTCATCAGTATATATTGTGCTTTTTGTGTGTTTTAAGGAGTGAACTGTCTCCATTGGAAGCCTCTTATTGGCAGACAACATTTTGCAAACTCAGTTGATACTATGGGATTTTTGCAGCAGCTGTTTGTAAAGCAGAGGTTTTCGACCTGAGACGGATGAGTTGAAGGGAGGGCGCAGAGTGAGACTGCGGGAGATAAACGGGACAGATGCATGCTGCTGTTATGAAAACAACTGGAAGTTAGTTACTGGAGTTTGTCCTGCTGATTTGGCCCAGTTACTGACATGGCCAACTGGTGCAGAAGCAGCAACACGGCTCATGTGTGTCACACAGCTTATGGAGGCAATGAAGGTACTTTAAAACCATTCCACCCATTTGCTGCAGTGGGAGTTAGCAGTGTGTTGGAATCACTCCCTCTCTGAGTCAAACACAGACATGATACTCATCTTTTTAGATTCAGTGTGTTATCACCAATTTCCATTGGTTAGAAATCACAATTCAAAAAAAGATGCTCCTTTTAAGAGCAGAGCTTATTCCAGTGATAGTTGTCTGAACAGCACATTGCAAACAGGAAGTGCTAACATCTAATCCAGCATACTTTTAATGCTGCCAATTAGCCTAAAGTTAATGAGAAAATCGAGACTAAAAATCTAAATAAAGATTTTTACATCTCTCAGAGCATTATGGGAACTGTAGCTGCAAAACTTGATGCAGACAAAGAAGAATGAAAGGAATGATGAAATCTATTAATGCCCCGTCAACATGCTCCTTATTTTCCTTATATTCTTTTGCATACTGACTATACTGACTCTAAATTGGCAGGGTGGAGGGTGCTGTTAGAGGGTTTCAGTTTCAGTGGCGTTAGACTGCTGCAAAGGAATCCAGCCTTGATTTTGACTTTGAATAGGGCATTTCTTACAATTTTAGCAGGATTGTGGGTACGAGGTAGTTTAAACTTAATGTTTAATTGCAGTTTTTAAAACTATTAGTGAATACTCCGGTATACATTGAGTTTTTGTTCTTTGTTTTTCGTTGACACAGCCTTGCTCTGTCTGGCACACCCAACGCTCTCAGTTTTGCATCATCTGTTAATCAGCCACGTCTCCCTCACCTTCGTCGGGCCTCTCAGCTTTCACATGCCCATTTCACTTTGTTTTCTCCAAATTTCTTTTGCTCTCTCCTCCTCACGATCCATCACTCCCACGACCGTTCTCGTGCTCATTAAATGAAACCCATATATGTCAAGTTGCCATGTCACAATGTCTCCCATGCCCTACAGCATATTCTTTTGTTTGGTAGTGAAATGAACTTGTATTCACCAGCTGTGTCCCTAATAATGACTCAAATCACAACCAGTGTTATTGTGCTGTCAAGGACAGCGTTTGAAAAGCACCAGTTGAAAACTGCCATTGAAATTTCCACGTTTGATTAGAGCCTGCCGCAGTGTCATTATTAGAAATCATGACGAGTAATGGCTATAAAGTGACAGTAGTGGCTGTATATGGAAGGATGGGAAGGGCTTGAATTTAAAATGCATCCTGAGCACGATCCCGGTGAAAGTAGGAATCTGAGATGAATAAAAACGCCACATATTTCATATAAATGAAAACACCAAGGAAAAGTATGAGGTGTATCACTCACTGCCACATCCATTTCTGAGTGTGATGATTGCAATCAGTTGGTGGGAGGAGAGGATAAACGTCCATGATACGGTGAGGGGCATGAGTATTCTTGCTGGCCAGAATTTAAATTTGATCTGCTGCGATGAAAGTGGTATCTCCTTATCTGCCAAAGAATATTACCGCTCTGGTGCTTGGAACGGGCCGTTCTCCATTCTCGGACAGGAGCAGGGATAAGACACACTCGACCATGTCAAGTTAATATATGAATCCGTCTTGTCAAGCTGCCGTGAAACTGTTAGACACTAAAACAAACACGTGTTCAACCTGTAAGATTGTTGACAGTGTCGTTTTTTCACTTGTTTAAATAAGATACCTCAAAGTTAATGCAAGGCTGAACTCCATAAAGATGGACAATAATTACAGCGGACAGTCTGAGGCATGAGGTCATGCATAAATGATGTACGTGTAAGGGAGACCTGTTGTTCCGAGCTGCTGCAAGAAATAAAGCTTGACATGAATTCCTCTGGAGGATTTTTCTCTTTTTTGGTGTCTTGAGCCGTCTGTCAGAATCCACAGCAAGGCTGAGCAGATCCTCTCTGCTGCTAATTGTGTGCCTCAGAGTATGATTAGAACAGGTCCTGTGGGTAAAGCGCTGGTCTACATGCAGATTGATGAAAATGAACGATTGAGGAGGAAAACCTTTTCAGACGAACTGTCCTGCAGAGGACAGAGTTCATCTTCCTCCACTTTTTTTTTCCCCAGGGAGGTGATCATCTACTGAGAAAGTAAATATCTGAGTGATGATTGATGAACCATGGCTAAGAATATTCCACCTGAGATTTTTTTTTTTATTTTTAACCTTGCAGTCTTCAGGCCCAACTGACACTGACTCAGGTGACATCACTTGAGGCAGTTGACCCAATTTTGTGCAGCTCCCTCTGCAGCCACAAAAAGCTTTATACAACTTTTTTCACATCGACTTTTAATGTTTGTGCAGTTCCCCATTCAGAATGCGAATCAAACATGGATATATTAATTGATAATGTGTAATTTTATCAACCATGGACATTGGTTCCACCTGTTCAGTCAGTGGCATCTGTCACCTGGACCAGAGTGGATGTAAACAACAGTGATAGGAGCCCGTGATCTGAGCAGGTCTGGGATGTTTTTCCATTTATCAAGAACGTCATGTTGTTTCTTCAGAACTCTAAAACGTTGTGTAATCCCAGGATTACTCTTCCATATATTTGTGTCACACCTCAACAGCCCACAGCTTTTTACCGTGAGGACTCTCATGTTTAAAAAAACTCATGTTGGTGAATGAAACCGTTCTCTTTTTGTTCTTTTTGTCTGTATCACTACGGCGTAATCCCTCAAAAGGTTTGAGGAGCTTTGATTAATCCAGGTTCACTGATTCCCGCTGGAAAGAACACAGCACTTCTTCTGTCTTTTTTTCCCTTTTTTTTGTGTTTAACCTCAATAACTCCTCGCTCAACTTGGATGTGGGAGCTTTCATCAACTGTCCCTTGTGTTCTCTTGCTCTCTGTCATTATATTCATGTAATTAGATATACCCAGTGTGTGGGTGTAATAAAATTTATGTTCGTATTTTTTTTAATGGCTGTGCTTTTTGTTCTGGCGTGGCATTATGAGAACACCCTCACTACTGCCCGTTCTCAGGTCAGAAAGGTTCGATATGCGGCTCTGCTGTTGTTCTTTTTTTCTGAAAAATGTCACATACATGTACAGTTTACAGGCAAAACAGCAAGAGATATTTGTTTTCTCGCTCAGAAGACAAACGCCTCACCCAGCAGGTTCAGTGTGCACTGGCTCTGTTTTGACTACAGCTTGGAGAGTTAAATTATGTGTTTGTGTGTTTAAGGCTTTAGGTCTTTCAACCATCTCACTGCTTCAGAATAAGAAAAACACTGCCCATGATTCATGCCTGTCTCCCTTGTTTTCGCTGACTGATGTGCCTCAGCATCATCTGGTTTAATGGTTAATGAAGAGCCGCGTGTGTGATCTCAAACGCAAACGAGATCCACATTTTTCGGTCATTGACACATTTATGTTTTCTTCAGCGCTCTTATAGCAAAGACCGAAGGCTGGAAATTCTTGCCTCTTGAATGTCTTTCTCATCAATGATGTGTTCTCCTGCCTGTGTTTTGCACACATGGAGATGGATTCACCAAACTGTTTTGTTTGCCTGTAAATATACATTCTTGTCGAATACTTGAAAAGAATGCCATTTAAGTAGAAGTGAAAAGAAACTCTAATAACAGATGCTGCAGAGTTTCATTTATTTATTTATTTCATTTACTTTGGCTTTTTTCTTTACAGCCTTGACCAGACTTATTTGTTTCTCTCCTGCTTAGACACTGAGTATGTATTTGGACTTGTCTTTTGCGGTATTATATACTGCACTGCACTGAAAGTTGTTCAGTAACGATTTAGGTAGTTATTAGGGTACTGCAGAGGGTAGGAAAGCCATACCTCCTAAAGAGAGAGCCGGGATTGAGGCGCCCACGTCTACAAGCATCTTCCCTTTTAACACCTCTTTGAGATTCTAAATCCCGCGGAGGAGAGTAGCCCTGCAGCTGACCCTGGCAGCTGGCTGTACTGTAGAGTGGAGAAATGGAAAATAATTGATTTTCCTTAACAAGACCAACAAAATAAACAAGAGTCCAGGTGTTTATTTTCTCAGGGATTCAGTTCATTTCAATTTTTTTCCTCTGAAATGTTTGTAATATCCTGTAGGAAAATTTAAAAAGCATATATTTAATGTATAAGTTGTGTTATTTTAAAAGAGGGTTTTCTAGGTTTTTTTTATTCCCCATAAGACAGACAAACCACAAACACTAGCCGGTGAGGTAATCCAGAACCAAGACCACTCTCCTTTTTTCTGTCCTCCCAATACATTACAGGGATTTAATGTGGGATTGACAGCCACCTGCTAGAAGACTTGCAAGCTCACTGCTGCAGGCTTTCCCAGAGATCCACTTCAAACAGGGCAAGCAGCTTGAGACTGATTGAAGCAATTTTCAGCAGAGGAAAAGTATTGCAGCTCCTATGACATTATAGCCTCTGCAACGTGCACATGCTATTCGATCTGATTGGTGAGAAGAAAAAACAAAAAAAAAGGAGAGGACAGCGAGCTGATGTTCGAGGAGGAACCGTGTTCAGTGGAGATGTCGGTTTCATTTTCTGACTGCCTGACAGAGCACAGAAGCATAACACCTTATTTAAGCGTCATTCAGCATTGTCCTATCGCGTTCTGGTTCACTGTCACTCTTTCCTGTCTTGTCTGTGTGACTGACACTCCTGTCGGATGCTGACTGACAACCACCTCTGTGCAGAGAGTTCAATTCAGCTTATCAACAGAGTCAAACTAACGATGAAGGACTTTTAACAACACTCAAGCTTGTCAGAACTGCGGATCAACTTTGTCTTTTTTGCACTCTTGGCCAGATTCTGATCCACTCTGCTTGTGCATTATTGTGCAGGCGTACGTTGATATAAGTAAATGAAATACTTTGAGTGATGCTGAAATGACAAACAATAGATAAATAATGGAAAACAGAATTTTATCAGCCTCGTTGTGTTTCAGTCTGCCTGTGTGCTTTGTTTGAACGCCCCTAGACGACGCAGCGGCCGCACAGTCTGATGAGCTGGTGGTGGACCGCAGCTATGTGAAGAAGAAGCTGGAGCACGGGCTGACACGGATCTGGCAGGTCGGACAGAATAGTGCACTCTCTCTCTTTGCTTGGTCTGAGCGTTTCTCCTCCTCCTCCCTCTCCGCTCTGAGGTTTTGTCGTTTCATTTATTTTTTTTTTCCCAGTTTTTTAGAGCTGCTCAATCACAGGTTCCACTCCCATGAGTCACCCTGTCCCTTCTCTTTTCAGGATGTCCAGTTGAAAGTGAAGGCCTACATCCTGGGGACAGACATGTCTAACTTCAAATACGACGATTTCATAGTGGTGCTGGACGTCATCAGCAGGTGCGCTGCGAGGCCCGAGCAGCCGGCTTATCCTCGTCTCCTTTAATTGGTCTTCATTATCTCTGCTATCGCTTTCCCTTTTTCCTTCTTGTCTCTTCTTTTTTTTTTCTCGTTTTCAGTTTGATCTGCTTCCACGTTACTTGAGACATCACATTAATCTATTCTGAAAATTTAAGGCCAGTTATGTGTGCAAACTGTAGATATTATCATCTTTTCTTAGACTCAATCAGCTGACTCTGCTATCTTAAAGATGCCAAAATAGTTCATTTTAGGTCGCTTGCTCTGGAAGCAGACCTGTGTGGTACATTGTACATCATCTGTTCCTCGACTGGCAAGTTACAGTTACCGGAGCGAGTCTGTTTACATTGTGTTTCTGTGCCCCTGCCGGCTCAGCTGTCAGTCAAACACACACAGCAGACCCCTTGAGAGGCCGTGATGCCAAAGGGCTGGTTTTCATGTATCCCCAAAGGTTTATTTTTTTTCTTCATTGAATGGTAAAATAATATGTGCTACAAAGTTGGAAAATCACTTTTGCATTTTTGAATGCAAAAAACGCATTTCTTTTTCACGTTTGCATCATTAGTGTATAACCTTTATGATTGTTTATGCAGGAGCACATACATTATATTGACATCTGTAACATTTTTGCAATGAAATCTTGAAATATGCTCATATACAGCTAGAAATCTGGTAACCTAACCTGATCATTACCTTAGTTACAGTGGTCTTAACTTGCAGTGGTTGCATCAGTCATGCACACAGTCTTCATCAAGCAAGAGGTGGCTTTAAAGGTTCATTAGGCAGAGTCCACTTGATGTCCTTACACCCGCAGGTCTTCTCATTACCTGCTCCATCAGATAACTGCACCAGCACGACATCCCTTTGTCTTATTTCTTCTCTTCCCTTCTTCCTCCCTCGTTGTTATGTCTGTCATAATGTGTTCCCACATCTCTCCAACCCTCTCTTCCAGGTTGATGCAGGTGGGCGAGGAGTTCTGTGGCAGTAAGTCTGAGGTCCTGCAAGAATCAATCAAACGCCAGAGTGTCAACTACTTTAAGAACTATCACAGGTAAGATGTTTCCATCGCTTCTGGATCATTGCCTGGAGCATGTGACAATTAGCCGTCATTTCTGTTCATTCACTGGGCAGATAGGATTGATTGTGTGTCAACAGGTTACATTTAGCAGTCGCTCGATATCATTGAAAGAGTTTTTGAGGCGATGGGAGATGAAACTGATTCTTGGACAGCAGATTATCGTCACTTCATAGAAGCTTTTACACACAATCACAACCCTTGGCTGCCTCGATCATGCTTTGTTCACAGCGTAGCCCTTTTTGGAGTAGATGTGTAATTACACGGTAACACTCACTGAGCTGGAAGCACATTTAGCTCTTGATTACATAACCCCCTGCCAACCCCATGAATATTTATGCTTTCATACAGGCACATCATAACAGGTGATTTGCATTGATCGGCGTTATGATTGCCTGTCAAGATCATTGATAAGACTCGTAAATGTTAGAATCCTGATAAGCTTCATCCCTGTGACACAAGATGGCAAAGGAGGGAGACGCAGACACTTGATGGGGTACATCTTTAGGTCAAAGGTGATGCGATGGAGGTGATCACAGTGTGAGAGTGTAATCGAAATTTTGAGAGTAAATGTCGGCAGAGCCAGAGAGAGAAAAAGAGGAGGTGGACACCAAACAGCATAATGAAGTCACTTACCCGCCACACACAGTAACACATCCGCACTGTTGGCCAGGAGGCTTCCAGTGTGCATCATCTTTACATTAGGTTTGATTCATTTTCCACCCGGGTGTCATTCCCAAAGAGATTACCCATCAGTGAACTTTGTCTGTCAGCTGCCTGCAGGAACACACTCAGTCATCGACGTGGGTGTATCATTGGCCTGCGGGTGCAAAGGACAGAATGACATCGCCAGGGTTCGAATATGATAAATATCTATAAGAGCTGCGCCGTCGGTGCTCATTTTCTCTGAGTGATTGAAATGTGTGCAATATTTTAATGTCCTTTTAATTCTCAATGCGTTTCATTAGAGAAATACAACTGTAAGGAAATGAAGCAGAATCGACTGATTGAATAAAGTTCATTGAGCGTAATATACAATGTTGAAGTCACAAAGTTCAGTTGATAGACCTTCTTTATTTCTGTACCACAAGGCTTCCCTGTCTGTCGCCCCTGTGTAGCGTTCTCTCACTTCTCATATGTCAAACACCTTTAAGACAAGTTACAAGAGGTGCCGCAGTGTTTGAAGTCGACAGCGCTCAGGTCTGATATTGACGTCGCGGGTGAACGCCGGGGTGGCCATTTTGAGCTGCGAAACATATCACAGCACACACAAACAAACGTCTGCCTTTTCACTGCGCGTCAGTGACCTTTACGGCACATTTAATCAGGACTCTCAGAACACAGGAGCTCCTTGAATATACAGAATGGCAGGAGGTCAGTAATGGACAGATGCAGACTTCTTCATCTTAACTTTTCCACTCTTCCTCTTCACTCCTTTTCTCTCTTCTCAACCCCTCAGGGCACGACTGGAAGAGCTGAGGATGTTTCTGGAAAATGAGACTTGGGAACTGTGCCCGGTCAAGTCTAACTTTAACATCTCCCAGCTCCATGTGAGTAAGAATTATATCAGCGAGGCGAGAGAGGGACGCACAGCAGCATTCATTTATTCTTCACTGTCACTCATCGCACACCCCCACCACTGTGGCATTTGCATACAGATATGAAACACAGGGTATCCTGCTGAATGAATTCTGTGTGTATGTGGGTGGATGGGGGTGTGTGTGTGTGTGTGTGTGTGTGTGTGTGCACAAGTGTGTCACCCTGTGTATGAACACAGCAGCGGGAAAGTTGATTGCACATTATTTAACAGAGAAGAAGATAAATTGGCTGTTGTCCCATGCGGCGTGTATGTTAAGAGTGTTTTATCCCCACAGCAATAGTTAAAAATACAACCTTGAGTATCGGAGCCTAATGTGGATCACGCACAATCCAAACCAAATATTGCACTGATCTCATGGATTTATATAAAACCAACTCAAGGAAAAGATCTTTGTGCTCGCAACATGTTCAGCTCCCTTCACCTTCACCACTTCACCTGAAATGTAGAGAGAGATAAATGGAGTTAATACACGGTCTGATGTTTCATTTTCATCATATTTTTCCCTTCATGCTTCATGCAACACATGCCAAAGAATCTCCATAATAAACCCACTGACATGACAATTTTTGTACGTCTACAACGCTGGATGGTAAACAGTGTGCATCATCAGCTAACTTAACCAAACGTGAACCTGAATCCGCCTCTTGTGTGTATCTGTGCTGTCCTCTCCAATCCAGGAGTTTAAGTTCATGGGCCAGTGTCGCTCTCCGTCCGTCTCCCCGAGCAGACAGCCCGCGTCCTCAGCCAGCCCGGCTCAGGAGGAGCTGTCTCTGTTCCAGCAGTACCTTCGGGAGGGAAACCCCTTTGAGATGCACACTGAGCACAGAGAGGAGGAGACAGAGGATGTGCTGGCATCTAACGGGGTAAGTGGCAAGGAAGGGCAGTTGCACAAATGCTGCCAGTTGAAGCCTAATTAATCATTTGGAATGACTTGTGATTGTGTGGAATGTGTGTTGCCAAAGCAGTTTGTATTTAGACATGAAACACGGCAGTCACACAGGATGAGTATTACTCTGATCTTAATGTGATCTTAATCCCATGCAAATCTGCCATGTCCGTAAGGGCCCAAGTAATACTCGTCCCATGTGAACGGGGCTGTATATGCTCATTTACTGTCTATCATATGGACGGTATTGTCTCTCCTTATGTGGACTGTGTGCAGATCATAAGTGCTCATTCAGTCAAGTTGTCAGATGCGCCTACTTACATAAGTATGTCTAATTAACAAGACTACCTGTTGAGGTGTGTCACCAAAGGAGTTCATAAAGAGACAATTTGATTAATTGAGACATAATCATTGTAGGTCATTAAGTGGGTTACAGCAGCCCTCAAGTAGTCAACAGCAGGGCCATAACAAACTTTTATTAACGGAGTAGAGCCAGCAGCGCAGCACCTGCCGTGAATATGGCAACTCTTTGATGCATTGTCTGAAGTGCAATATGAGCTGCAGATACAAATAAACAGCAAATGAAACCCGTGGGTAGATCCAACAGCAGGACAAATAATAAACTTAAGGGTAGAGCAGTATGTAATAAAGAAGCATCTTTGTCATTTTTCTATGGATTTTTAGGTCCTCATCCATCAGGATTCAGTATTTTTCCCCAGCAAAGCCATACTCCTTAGTATCCCACTCTCCAACACTGGAATCCTTTTTATTTTTTAGAAGCACATTTTCTACTCTCTGTTTTCTGTTAAATATAAATGGGCAGCGCTTCACCTTAAAAGAGATTTTTTTACTACCATTCACTCATGCTGGTAGTCTATGATGTCCAGAAAAACTACTCGACCTGGCACTTGAGCACCATACATAATTGACAGAGAAGGGAAATCATTATTCTCCGTCTTTGAGAGCCTGTGGGACTGTACATCTATCAGAAGGCCTCACGCAACTGCGTCTTCAAACCCAGAAGAAAGCAGCCTAGCTTGATTTGGGGAGTTAGCCTCTTGTCTTGTTCAACAACTGAGAGCAAGCGCTTCTGCTTGCCTGACAAACCAGCCAAACAGTGGCTACTGTTGCTTTTCTAGTCTGGATTCACCCATTCACACACGTACGGCGGAGAAGCCACCTGCTCATTATGAGCATCATCCATTCACACACACACACTCACACACCATTGACACGGCATCAGGAACAGTTCGGCGTTCAATTTCTTGGCCAAGGACACTTCGACATGCAGACTGCCGAGGCCAGGGATCGCGACGGCTCTGCCTCCTGAGCCGCAGCCGCCCTGTGCTCCTCCTTTGACTGGTACAGAGTCTGAAATCAGTTAGCTGTTCCTTCGAGGCTTATTTGTTGAACGAAACGGTATTTCTCTTGAAGAATAGAGAAGAAAAGAATAGAGATTACACAGGGGCCCCGAGACATCACCCGCTTTTTTTTTTTTTTTTCTAATATGTCAATATATTTTCCTTTCAGGCTCAACATCAAAAGCAATATTACACTATCTAACATACTAGGCTTACAGGAGCCCTAGCTCGGCTTGCTCTTGAGCTTGTAATCCTCTCTATATGGCTGTTGTGTTGCCTGAGCTTGCAGTTAAGGACAAAGAAAATATTGTCTTCCGTCGGAGCTTTAACCGAACTTTATTTTCCTCCTTAGACCATCTGGTAGAAAAAGATGGAGACATTACACTTTGTTTTCAATTACATGTTAGATGATTGAATCAGTTGGTTTTACACTGTTGTCTTCTTCAGTCGACAGTATTGTATTTCCTGTTACCGTAAAACCTTTATGAAGCGTGTTTGAATCTCCTGACACAATTTTTTTTTCCACTCTTGTCTTCCACATCTCTTTTACTCCCTTCATCTGCGCCCTTTGACCGTCATCCCCCGTGACTTCCGTCTGATCTCCCTCTTCCCTCTCTCTGAAGTATGAGTCAGACGAGCTGGAGAAGAGTGTGTATCAAGATTACGACAGCGACAGCGACGTCCCGGAGGAGCTTAAGCAGGACTATGTTGACGAGCAGACGGGTGATGCCCCCCTCAAGAGGTCAGTTCCAAGTCAAGTTGTTTTAGACCACCCTGAGGACGTCCAGCTCCATTGTATATGCCGTCATCCATGGTTTCTACCTTCTAGCTATTTAAAATGTATGAAACTAAGTGAACATAAAAAGACAAAGAAACCTCAAAGAAAGAAACTCATGTTAATCAGACACAAAATAAAATATGTCCTTGAATCGTTTTTAAGGTGCTTCTAAAAGGATGTGAAGTCATGCATTATGCCACTTTTTATACATTTAGCGCTGATCATTTCAGCACACTTATGCCGAAGCGCCCTAAGTAAGCAGAAAGCTTGTGTAAAGCTTTTTCGCCATCCATGAAAAATTCTCTTTTTTCTCCTCCTCCGCCTACGTGATTGGTGACTATTCAAAGATTTAGTCGCTGTTTGATAAAGGCAGAGGCAATCATGCGCTCCTCTGCCCCTTGTGTAAAAGGACTCATTTTCATTTGAAAGAGAAATTTGAATGCACTTGAGGAAAGTTTTGTATCTTGTTTATTATATTATCAGGGATTTCCTCTAATTAATGCAGTTGCCATCTTAGCACGCTGGAGCTGTAATTAGGGCCACGGGGCAAGCCACGAGCACTACTGCCTACAGCAAAGCTGTAGACAGTAGTGCTCGGGGCGAAGCCCCGAGCACTATTGTTATCCTGCGTGTTTTTTCTTATTAGGGCCACGGGGCAAGCCACGAGCACTACTGCCTACAGCAAAGCTGTAGACAGTAGTGCTCGGGGCGAAGCCCCGAGCACTATTGTTATCCTGCGTGTTTTTTCTTATTAGGGCCACGGGGCAAGCCACGAGCACTACTGCCTACAGCAAAGCTGTAGACAGTAGTGCTCGGGGCGAAGCCCCGAGCACTATTGTTATCCTGCGTGTTTTTTCTTCTTCTTCTTCTTCTTATTATTATTATTCTTCCTCTTCCGTGTCAAATTTCGGACCGCTACTCCTCCTACAGTTTTGGGAGCACCCACGCAAAAGTTATATCAAAACGTGCGTCTCGATCGGGATCGGCGTGCTATTATTTTTGGGAAATTTATCGCAGTTTTTCGCGACGTAAGTCGCGAAAAACTGCGATAAATTTCCCATAAGAAATGAATGGGAGGCGGTAAAAATTGTCGCACTTCTTCTACTGGCTACTGCTCCGGCATACTTTCACCTAGAGACTCCATTTAAACTTTAAATTGTAGACACAAGTCTTGTCTGTTGGTGTATTAAGCCACGTTTTGATAACTCATGTAGTTTTTGAATAATCCCTCATCAATGACCATGAGCGTTTTTGGAGAAATTCTCAGATTTCAATGGGTGTGTATTGCGTGGACAGTTAGAGGCTAGAGTGGGTGACATCATCGCTAGAGTGGGAGAGAGCCGATTAAAAACGTCTGGATTTTTGCTCTTTCCACGCTCCTCCCGGCCACAGTTTACACTCTACAGGCATGACTTTTTCCACAGTTGTAGACAAACTTGTCCTCTCTCTCACAATGTGCTCGAAAAATCTGTGAGACTTACAGAATTTGAATTAGCAGCCTCTAAGCGCGGCCACGTCTGTCTCTGCTCTCCATGCACTCCAATACAAAGATTTTCGGAGAGAGC
This sequence comes from Chaetodon auriga, assembly GCF_051107435.1. Lineage (NCBI taxonomy): Eukaryota > Metazoa > Chordata > Actinopteri > Chaetodontiformes > Chaetodontidae > Chaetodon > Chaetodon auriga. The sequence goes on along the minus strand of NC_135090.1, from coordinate 11,025,473 downwards.
AGAAAGGAGCCCCGTTTTCAACTCGCGACTGTGTCCACAAAATATTCTGTAGAAACACAAAATTACACCAAATCGTTCAGGAAGTCCTCAAGGCGCTCACGGTGTCTTTGTTTTTCTGATAGGAGCTACCGTTCTCTCAGGAGAAGCCCAAATGTGAGAGGAGTGCAGAGGCAGAAAATCGCTCGTTTTCTCCGCTTTTCTGTCGCCCCTGTCTGTCTGCCCTTATCGTCATGGGCAACCAGCTCAAGTTGCCGTGACAACCTCTGAGCCTAAGTACTCAGAGTGGCAGAGAGCCTTTTTTTAACTCCAGATTTTCTGTCTTTCCAGGCTCCTCCCGGCCACAGTTTACACACTACAGGCATGATTTTTTCCACAGTTGCAGACAAACTTGTCCTCTCTCTCACAATGTGCTGGAAAAATGTGTGAGACTTACAGAATTTGAATTAGAGGCCTCTAAGCCCGGCCATGTCTGTCTTTGTCTCTTTTTCTCTCTCTGAGTGCATGTGTGCCTGAGTGCTTAGAGGGGGCGTGTGTGTGCGTGCGCAGCTGGGTCTCATAGAGCATGATTGGGAGGGGCTCTGAAGTTGCTGTGGCAACCTCTGAGGCTCAGTACCTCTGTGAGCACTTCTCTCTCATGCTCCCTCACACACAATGAGCCATAATGGGCATATAATGTAATGTATATGTACGCGGTCGGGCAGTAGACCCCGTGGCCCTTTCAAAATTTCCCGCAGGGAAATTGTCTAGTTATTATTCTTCCTCTTCCGTGTCAAATTTCGATTCGCTACTCCTCCTACAGTTTTGGGAGCAGCCACGCAAATGATATATCAAAACGTGCGTCTCGATCGGGATCGGCGTGCTATTACTTTTCTTGGATTTATCGCAGTTTTTCGCGACGTAAGTCGCGAAAAACTGCGATAAATTTTCCATAAGAAATGAATGGGAGGTGGTAAAAATTGTCGCACTTTTTCAACTGGCTACTGCTCCGGCATGCTTTCACCTAGAGACTCCATTTAAACTTTAAAGTGTAGACACAAGTCTTGTCTATTGCTGTATTAAGCCACGTTTTGATAACTCATGTAGTTTTTGAATAATCCCTCATCAATGACCATGAGCGTTTTTGGAGAAATTCTCAGATTTCAATGGGTGTGTATTGCGCGGACAGTTAGAGGCTAGAGTGGGTGACATCATCGCTAGAGTGGGAGAGAGCCGATTAAAAACGACTAGGTTTTTGCTCTTTCCACGCTCCTCCCGGCCACAGTTTACACTCTACAGGCATGATTTTTTCCACAGTTGTAGACAAACTTGTCCTCTCTCTCACAATGTGCTCGAAAAGTCTGTGAGACAAACAGAATTTGAATTAGCAGCCTCTAAGCGCGGCCACGTCTGTCTCTGCTCTCCATGCACTCCAATACAAAGATTTTCGGAGAGAAGCAGAAAGGAGCCCCGTTTTCAACTCGCGACTGTGTCCACAATATTTGCTGTAGAAACACAAAATTACACCAAATCGTTCAGGAAGTCCTCAAGGCGCCCACGGTGTTTTTGTTTTTCTGATAGGAGCTTCCGTTCTCTCAGGAGAAGCCCAAATGTGAGAGGAGTGCAGAGGCAGAAAATCTCTCGTTTTCTCCGCTTTTCTGTCGCCCCTCTCTGTCTGCCCCTATCGTCATGGGCAACCAAGCCAAATTGCCATGACAACCACTGAGCCTCAGTGGCAGAGAGCCTGAAAAAAAGTCTAGATTTTTGCTCTTTCCACGCTCCTCCCGGCCACAGTTTACACACTACAGGCATGATTTTTTCCACAGTTGTAGACAAACTTGTCCTCTCTCTCACAATGTGCTGGAAAAATGTGTGAGACTTACAGAATTTGAATTAGACGCCTCTAAGCCCGGCCACTGTCTCTTTTTCTCTCTCTGAGTGCATGTGTGCCTGAGTGCTGAGAGGGGGCGTGTGTGTGTGCGTGCGCAGCTGTGTCTCATAGAGCATGATTGGGAGGGGCTCTGGAGTTGCTGTGGCAACCTCTGAGGCTCAGTACCTCTGTGAGCACTTCTCTCTCATGCTCCCACATGGAAATAAACAGACATATGGGCATATAATGTAATGTATATGTACGCGGTCGGGCAGTAGACCCCGTGGCCCTTTCAAAATTTCCCGCAGGGAAATTGTCTAGTTATTCTTCCTCTTCCGTGTCAAATTTCGATTCGCTACTCCTCCTACAGTTTTGGGAGCACCCACGCAAATGATATATCAAAACGTGCGTCTCAATCGGGATCGGCGTGCTATTACTTTTCTTGGATTTATCGCAGTTTTTCGCGACGTAAGTCGCGAAAAACTGCGATAAATTTCCCATAAGAAATGAATGGGAGGCGGTAAAAATTGTCGCACTTTTTCTACTGGCTACTGCTCCGGCATACTTTCACCTAGAGACTCCATTTAAACTTTAAATTGTAGACACAAGTCTTGTCTATTGCTGTATTAAGCCACGTTTTGATAACTCATGTAGTTTTTGAATAATCCCTCATCAATGACCATGAGCGTTTTTGGAGAAATTCTCAGATTTCAATGGGTGTGTATTGCGCGGACAGTTAGAGGCTAGAGTGGGTGACATCATCGCTAGAGTGGGAGAGAGCCGAAAAAAACGCCTAGATTTTTGCTCTTTCCACGCTCCTCCTGGCCACAGTTTACGCTCTACAGGCGTGATTTTTTCCACAGTTGTAGACAAACTTGTCCTCTCTCTCACAATGTGCTCAAAAAATCTGTGAGACTTACAGAATTTGAGTTAGCAGCCTCTAAGCGCGGCCACGTCTGTCTCTGCTCCCTATTCACTCCAATACAAAGATTTTCTGAGAGAAGCAGAAAGGAGCCCCGTTTTCAACTCGCGACTGTGTCCACAATATTTGCTGTAGAAACACAAAATTACACCAAATCGTTCAGGAAGTACTCAAGGCGCTCACGGTGTCTTTGTTTTTCTGATAGGAGCTACCGTTTTCTCAGGAGAAGCCCAAACGTGAGAGGAGTGCAGAGGCAGAAAATGGCTCGTTTTCTCCGCGTTTCTGTCTGCCCCTGTCTGTCTGCCCCTGTCGTCAACGGCAACCGGCTTAAGTTGCCATGACAACCTCTGAGCCTAAGTACTCAGAGTGGCAGAGAGCCTTTTTTTAACTCCTGATTTTCTGTCTTTCCAGGCTCCTCCCGGCCACAGTTTACACACTACAGGCATGATTTTTTCCACAGTTGCAGACAAACTTGTCCTCTCTCTCACAATGTGCTGGAAAAATGTGTGAGACTTACAGAATTTGAATTAGAGGCCTCTAAGCCCGACCATGTCTGTCTGTGTCTCTTTTTCTCTCTCTGAGTGCATGTGTGCCTGAGTGCTGAGAGGGGGCGTGTGTGTGCGTGCGCAGCTGGGTCTCATAGAGCATGATTGGGAGGGGCTCAGAAGTTGCTGTGGCAACCTCTGAGGCTCAGTACCTCTGTGAGCACTTCTCTCTCATGCTCCCACACAGACACAAACTCTCATATGGGCATATAATGTAATGTATATGTACGCGGTCGGGCAGTAGACCCCGTGGCCCTTTCAAAATTTCCCGCAGGGAAATTGTCTAGTTATTGATGTCTTCCTCTCAAAGAGATGCATAATAGCTACATACATTTTGATACAGCATGATGGATTTTTGAATTTTCTAACACCCCTGGTTCAGTTTATAGTGTTTTTGTCAGTAAACACTGTGTGTGTGTAGTGGACTGAATTATTAAGAAGCAAGGATTGTGCATGTATGTGTGTGTTTTGTGCGTATCTGAGACCTGACATCGGATTTTACGTTGGATTTGCACGGGTAACAACACAATAACATTACTTATTCAGGAGCTCCTCATTACAGAAGCATTTTTATAATCATCATTTCCTGTCACGTATTGCACAATGAGTTATTAATAAGTTTGCACTCAGCGTTGAGTCTCATTATTTCACAGGTCTGACACGCCTGATATTTTTTGCTTTAGCTTTCACCACATTCGATTTCCTGCTTCCCATGTGTGTTAACCTGACATTAGCCTATAGTCACTAAAATGCTAATTTATCATTCTTATAAGCAGGAAGCACCAACGGTTAATTATTGAATGGGGCGCATGGTCACATCCAGAAATTAGACAGCCCATGTAATGATTGGCTGGCTAATATGGCTCAATGATCAGTCAGGTGTGTGGTGCTCCAGGATCACCAGTTCAGAGACTCCACCAGCGGGGTCCTTCTGTGTCCCTTGTATTGTGCAATGGGTTCTGATTGATCAATTACAAGCCTCTGACCCGCACTAAGGTTTTGAACCTGGCCGATCATTGCTGAGGATTAGTGATGTTAACATATATTACTAAGCCTCTCCTTCTTCTCATGACTCTGCCCCGCTGTCTGTCTCCGTCGCCCCACCTCCCGCACGCATCAGCGTGTCCCGAGAGACCATCAGAAGCAAGAAAAAGTCCGACTACAACCTACATAAGACCAATGCCCCGATCCTCACCAACACCACCCTCAACGTCATCCGTCTTGTCGGTGAGTCCTGCAAATGCACACACACACACTCACGCACACACACACACACCTCTACCACTTACCTCTCCCTCTGAGAGCAGCCCAGACTCAGCCACAGTGGGTGTCCTCTTTGGCCTGCTGAGATTTCCATTTATTCACAGATGAGGCCCTCAGCTCGGCACACTCGGTGTCTGCTGCTACCTGTGTGACTGAGCTGCACTAATAATGGTTAGCCCTGGCCCTGAGCTCTGACCTTTCATTTCCCAAGAGGTGCTTTCACGTCTCTTTGACGTGGCTATGAAGACACCGTGGCCCTCCCTTGGCAAAGCGTGACCTTTGGCAATGTGACCCCGGTGATGTGATTTTCATGTGTGAAAAGGAATTAGACGTGGCAGTTATCTCTCCTGTGTGGGTTGTATGGCTGAATACATCCTCTGCCAGAGGAAATGGATTCATGTAGTAACCCCGTCGCTGATACAGATCTGCCGTTATTCACATTTCAAACTCTCCAAGTTCCCACCACTTGTTTCCATTTAAACGGTTTGTCCCTTTTGTGTTCATACTTGAAAACTTTCCTGCGCATACTGGACCAAATAGAATCATTGTTTCTTTTTATTTTGTCTTGTTTTTTCACACAATTGGTAATATTGATTTCAAGCCGTTTGGCAAAATGGAGTGAAAAGCCAAAGTTTGATTCCACGCAATCGCTTCTAATTCAGTCTCTGCAGCTCTCTGATGGAGTTAGATTGCTCCCTGAGTTCTTGTTGCAGAATTCAAGAGAGAGGGTGTGAAAAATGAGAGTGAGAAAGAAATAGTGCTGTCTCAGTGGTGAGGCCGGCTAGATTGAGTTTATTTCTTCTTTTCTTTTCTCCATTCATCAGTTCTGAGTCAGTGGTAACCTTGTTACACCCCTATACCTCTGTACTCATTGCTTTTATTACCTTGCTGCTAAATTAAATCTTTGCCCTCAAGTGTATGCAAATGCAATGTGTTCCTGCTGACGTTCTTCCCAATAGCAGGTGGTTCCACCTTGATTAACTTACTGTAGTTTAACGCTTTTAATTTCCTGCAAGACGTACTTAAGAACAAAACCATTTAATTCATTGTACTGGGCTGAAAAAACCAGGATCACATAAAGCTTGTCTGTCATGTCCACACAGGGAAGTACATGCAGATGATGAACATCCTGAAGCCGATCGCCTTCGATGTCATCCACTGCGTGTCGCAGCTCTTCGACTACTACCTGTACGCTGTCTACACCTTCTTTGGACGCAATGACATGGTACAGTATTTTTTTTTTCATGGCTTAGCGACTGTTTGATTACACACTGTATGTTTATGTTGAAAAGCAGTAAGTGAAGCACAGACAGATTACATACATCACTTACAAATAGTATGTTTGACTTGACTCTAGATGTTGGAAGGAAGAAAACATGGCTGCACTGGCCTCTTTAGCCTGAAAGGTCTTGTGTACGTGCAGCTAGCTGGAACATAGCGTAGCACTAATGTCCAATGTTACATCACTGCTGCACAGATTTGCAGCAGAGCCTTGTGACTGAATCTGTTTTTGGTATTTCTGTTATGTCTAATGTCAGTGTCAGTTTTTACATATATAACATGTCTCCACTTTCACCATCCTGAAAAATCGACTTTTCACCTTGAAATTCTAACCTTTAAACAGCACAGCGGCACATCCTGATGAGCTCACGGCCGTCAGGACACCGTGCGTGGGCTTACATAAGAAACGGTTGGGTGCTTTGGTGGCCTTGAGGTTCACTGTGCCAACAATCAGCCATAACATCCCCGATTTGAGTCTTGTCATTCCCCATCTCTCTCTCCACCCTCATTTCCTGTCATCTTTTTCCTGTCATTTAAAAAAACCCTCCACAAACGAAGAACAGTAGAGACAGCCGTTTCGACGTGCATCATAACATGCAGGTGTATTGTCATCCCTTACATAGCTACTGAAAATAAAGAAGTTAGTTATACCCCACAAGTAATCAGGAGTTTTGTTTCTTTTTCCATCACAATGCTGCAGTTAGACAATATTACCTCTGCAGCTTTGACAGAACTGCCTTGATTTATTTCTAAAGATTGAATTCTGAATGATTTATGTTTATCAGATGATATACAGGGAAATGAGGAATAAGCACAGCTTCCACTTTGCACATTGCTGTCCTTCTCAGTGAAGATTTCAGCTGAACGATAGGCTACAGTCCGCGAGCCCCGTCTCCCCCACTCCATCGAAGACCATCATGTCATTTATACTGTGGCTCACAAAGAAAGAAAACAGCATTTGTGTCTGTATCACCCTCGGGGAAGTGGTAATGATAGCAACAAAATGACTTCTGTCCCGTCGAGGTGGAAGAGATAAAGAGGTTGAAAGCTCCACGGGGGCCGCTTTGGTACACATTATTGGCGTGTTTATGTGTGCGTGTGTGTGTGTGTGTGTCTGTAATGGGAGAGGTGACACATAGGTTGTGAGTTGTCATCTTGCCAAGCGGTTGCTTTCAGTCTGACCACTGTAAGTCCATGTACAGTATGTGAGTGTGTTTCTGTCCCATTCTCTGTCTTCATGCCTTTATTCACATCACTCTTTCGCTGTATCTTAAACTCTGTTCCTTCTGTACACACATACTCAATCCGGCTCCTCTTTTGTGCCAAACAGTATCCTTAACCGTATACATTCTGCTCCTTTCGCATAGCATCGCTTGTCTTTCATCCCTTCTGCTGTTTTCCTCTAATTACTCCCATGCCACTCCTGATCTGTCTGTCTGCATCTCTCTTAAACTCCCGCTTTCTCTTTTTCCACTAGTCCTCATTAAGTGTAATTTCACAAACCCACCCATTTCATGTCTGGTGTCGCTCAAAGAGGCACCTACAGGAAAATGCAAATGTGCCCATGAATCTTTAAAAAGCTTCTGGAAATTGCTATGCACATATGCTGGTGTTTTGACCTAGGCTCTGCTCTCTTTATTCCACTGGAATCAAGATGGAGCTACTTGACTCCTTCACTTGAAGAGTAATGGGTGGCATTAATATTCAAAATGGTAAATACCCCATTATCTGAGTATATTGGCCCTGTAAAGCCAAGCTGCACTATTGACTCTGTCGCGCGTATGCTAAAGATGCATTATGTGCTGTGCTCATGGATTCTCCATCCCCATTAATAACCGGGCTTTTCTGCGAGCTGGAGCTCAGAGAGGCAGATTTACAAACAGTTTTTTTGGAAAAGTGATTAATGTTTCAGAAGTATGGAAAGCTGTGCCCCATGGGAATAACCTGGACGCTTCACTCAAGTGTCTGTTCTGAGACAGAAGGGGGATTTAGCAAGAAAAAGAGAGTAAGACAGAGAGAAGATAAAGATTGAAGACTGTGTCAATCTGTCCTCGCAGTGCGATGGCAGAAAGAAGGGAGGAGCGAGGCGGGCTGGCAAAGCAAAGAAGTAGGAAAGATGTGAGACAGAGCTGCACAGAGAGAGAGCAGATCAGGAAAGTATCTCTATGCAAACAAACTCTGGCAATTTCTTTCTATCTTCTTTCAGACAGTAGTGAAGCAGGCTGAATCAGACTCTAATCCAAGATGGCAGATGTTCACTGGCAGCCAGGGCGTCTTAAAGTTGGGCTTTTCTCCTGTAACACAAGGCTGTTTCAAGTAAATGGGTGCTCCAGTAATTTGGTGTTGGGCTTCCCTAAAGAGAAACAGATTTTGAAAAATGAACCAACTTTTAGTTTGTAGTATGAGTCCAAATGGGCCAAAAATGCTTTCCTTTATTAGACTCTCAGTGCATCGTGCATGCAAAGCCGTTTCTCAAGTTTTTAATATAAGCCTCCTTGCGGTCGTTTTCAGTTTCAAGCCCAGGGCGAGGTAACCCTGATGACATCAGCAGGGTTATTTATTTCAAAACTTGGAAATGTGCCTTTAGATACACAGCAGACATTTTACAACTGTTTTCAGAGGCGGTTCAGTTCTAATCATGATGAGTTAACTGAGATTTGTGTGCATCTCATCTGTACAGTGCACAGTAAGTGGACTTCTGCATGTCACCTGTAGTGTTGTGGTGAACTAAACAGCTTTTGTATTGTTTCCTTTTCTTTTTTTATACCCACACTGTGTGAGATGCATTTAGATGAGTGAGGCCCCATTTATACCAAAGCTATCAAGAGCTAATTTGGAAGCTTCTAAAAATAGTCAACCAAACTTTAAAGCTTTAAAGCACGTTTGAAGGCGACGATCAGGAAGCTTTGAACTCGTTGCTGTTTGAGCCTCTAAAACACAGGCAATAAGGACCGACGCGCCACTGACACTTAATTATCAAACATCACCGGCCTTTGGGTCCCATCAGAGAGATGTGAAAGGGACGTTGTTGAACTGGAAGTGTGATCCACTTTCAGAACAAGTGCACGTTGATGTGCGGTCACAAAGTAGGAAGCTGTAATGCATCCTGTTAATAAGCTTCAGCAATGACTGGATATTTCCTTACCGCGCCTCGCTTACCTGCAGCTTCTGATTAGTTTCTTAAATTAAAAACCATTTAAATGTGAGTAATTTCACCTGTTACGTCCATGAATCTAATTCTGTTTGCTTGCTTCTTTCTTTATGCTGTTTTATTTTTTTTTATTCAATTTTGCTTCTTGTTTTTTTCCTTCTGCTGTCTGTTCCTCATCCATAGCCTGTCCCAAGCCCGTCTTTGCCAGCTCACGGTGGCAGAGAGGCGGGCGCTGTGAGGGTGGTGGGCCCTGCTTGCTTGGTAAGAGTAGATCTGTGGACTAACACGCAAAGGTTGTCCCCGCCTTGCGAGTCCGAAACACTAGTCAGCTCTCGTTGTGGTGTGGCTGGTTTGAAGCCCTTATGGTGTGGGCGACATCAAGCACATCTGAAAGCGATTTCAGAAGTATTTCGATGTTTGCTGTTGCTTTCACGCTCTCCACCCTTCTCCTTTACCTGTCGTCTGTCATCTACTGTAGCTGATGTGATTTCTGATGTCAGTTCCTCCTCCTTTTTTTGGATTGTAGTTGACTTACTAGAAGCTAAAGTATAGATTCTCTCGTCTCTGGGTACGTGAGATGAGAGCAGATGCTGCTCTGTGTGTGTGTGTGTGTGTGTGTGCGCGCGCTCGCACGCTTTCTTTCACACTCTGCTGAAGTGTGTGTTCTTTGAGAGGAAAATGTTGGTGCAGACTCTTAACTGTGACTGTATATGTGTGTATTCTACAGTATGAGTCATCGGGTCTGGGCCTTATCAGCAGCAGACTGAGAACCACACTGAACCGGATCCAGGAGAGTCTCATTGACATGGTAAGGCTGCTTCTGTCCTCCTCTACTCTCTGTCTCCCTTTCTCTTCCACTCGCACTTTTTCTCTTTCTTTCCCTTTAACCACCGCTCGTTACCTCGTTGCCTGTCTCATCCCCTGACACAAACATGCTCCCTCCACTCCACCCGCTCCATCCTTATGTGCGTCTCCTCTTTATGCCTCTGTATTTTCGGCCCATCCACTATCTCCTATCCATCCCGACCAGATGCGTGCCCACAGCCCGCGTTGCCACAAAATGCATTATGGGTCATCATTATCTGGCCACTGGTCACTCACATGTACACACACCTCCCTCTGTTTAAGTGGCCATGCTGGGGTGGATGTGTGTGTTATTCCATTAGCCTCAATTACTCCTCCCTTCTGTACTACGGAGTGACAATTAGCCTGGTGCAGTCCACACTCTCTACACTCTCGTCTGATAGCGTATCTGTCTACGGTCTGTCTGCTCCGTTACACGATGATACAAGTGTCATCTCTCACTCCTGCCTTTCATCTGTCTCTGCACCAGACAGACTTTTTGGCTTGTGCTCTAAGAAGCCACACTTGGACTTTAATCTGGCACTAATCTGCATTGCCACTGAGGTTTTGCTCTCCTGTGGGCAAAATATGAAATTTTGTTGATGTTTCGGGAGGAAAAAAACAACGAGTTGTGTCCCTTGAGTCTAATTATGGTGGAAGTGTGAGTGACTGGCTCACTGAACTCATATTTTAGTGATTCTGCTTTGAATTCAAATGTGGATACTCAACTTTTATTAATTTAAAAATGTCATTTGCATGTGTCTGTTTCGTACGTTATTACTCAGAAGTGTCGAGTTCTGAAGCCGTGGAAACCAAACATTAGCTTAGCTTTTATTTCAGACAAACATAAAGCCCAGAGCTGCTGGATTGGAAAATAAAGAGACCAATATTGCTTATGCATAGTTAAATTAGATTTTTATCATATGTCACAAATTGCGACTCACAATACTCCATCAGCTGTGAAAATGAAAAAGAAAATGTATTCGTTTCCCATGGTGCGATCCTGAATAGCGTTATTTCATTTTTCATTTTCCCAGAATCTGTGGGGCTTTCCGTCTGTCTCTCTCAAATATCCTTTCTAATTTCATCTGTACACTCACGTAACACCGCAGACCAACGACGACTATTAAATGTGCCGTTTTCTGTTTTTCTTTTTGGGTCTGAAACGTGTCTGCAACTCTAAGAAAAGAGTCTGCCGTAACTCGATCACTGATTTGGACTGCGTCAGGTTGTCGGCTGACTGTCAGTGCCAATGACAGCCATCAAAACCAGTCCCGGCTTTAACGTACATCCCATCAGAATGTGAATTAAGGCCAATGCAGTGAATTTATTTCCAACCGGCATCACCTCTGCATGCACATATAATCGCTGTTTTCACACAGCATCCAACCCGCTTTTAAAAACAAAGCATTCATTTGACAGCGTGATGGCATTTCACTGTGATAGCGATGCTGGCTGCTTTCCTGTGATGTTTATGGCTTGTACTGAGGAGAGGGACAAAACTCAAGCAAAGCAGGAAGGCAGCGAGAAGAAAGCAGATAACAGCCAGAAAACCCAGAAAAGAATAATAAATCATCAAAAGTTGAAATTGCATTAAGCAGTGTGATACAGCGACATGTTTTCTTCCCTCCGGGGGGCACCGTGGTAACTATTTACACCCCAGTAATTTTCTGGCTAAGTTGTGAGCTGTTTCCAAATGTCAGACGAGCTCGGTGCTCAGCTGCCTTCTGCAGAGAACATGTTTATATCCTCTGAACTGTTCAGCTGATCCAGTGGGCACAGACGGACATATGGACGGACTGGGTGGAGACGGGATGGAAGTGAGGTGCACTGAGACTTTTTGTGAAACCTTTAACTCGTGCATGCTGTCTCCCTCTCTCTCTCTCTCTCTCTCTCTCTCTCTCTCTCTCTCTCTCTCTCTCTCTCTCTCTCTCTCCCTCTCTCTCTCTCTCTCACACACACACAGGCATTTCTGACGAGTATAATCATATCACCTTGTGGCCGTCACAGTCTGTGTCCTCAGACTCTGGCTTTGTAACTATGTCCATCCTGTCTCTAATGTATTGACAAATGCTTTTAGTCTGCCCTTTCTTTCTCATATGCAAAACTATTTTAGCTCATCTCGATAAATCATTCAATGTTGGAAACATGCCGTATTTTCCAAACTAACACAGCACTGCCTTTTTTCTTTTTTCTTTTTTTTTTTTTTCCCTCACCGTCTCGCTCTCTTTCTGCTCTGCTGCGTTTCACATCATGACACACACACTAAATCTCACGACGCACACTCTTCCATCAAAAGTCTTACTGAATGTATACTCCTGAAGTTCCTGCTTGTATGTTGTCATTTAGAATAACATACATCCAGTTTCCATGGTTTTAGTCGAAGTGGGGGCACGCGGATCATGAGTCCCTTTTTTAATACAAGTGACTTCCCTCCAGAGTGAGAATGTGCATTCACGTTGAGTACACAAATGCACTCCCCCGACCTGCATACAAATACACACACCCACACACTCCAGAGATTGCAGCAGGGTAGACCTCATTTGTAAACAGATTATAAAGTTAATTGCACGCAGCATTTCAATTGAGCCGCTGAATCCTTGCGGTTTTGTTCCCCTGATTTGCCGCCGCAACTGTTTGATCCCAAAACCAATGTGCTGGTAATGACTCCGAGTCCCATATGAACGGCAGCGAGATTCCATCTCATCTCGTCTCAGGTACCGAGTGGCTTCAGCTTAAATTGGGAGCTCCACGGGGAAAAAGTAAAAGATCATCCTCCTCGTTTACGTTCTGTTTCTCTGCCTCCGTTATTCTTGATTACCTCTCCGAAACTCCGGGCGCTCGTCTGGGTTTGACAGTTTTCATTTGGAGTTCACTCACTTTTGACTTTGAATATTTCATTGAAAGTGTTTGGAAGGTTGTGAGGTTAGGGAGAAACTTCTGAGTGGCAGAGACGTAATTGCCTTCAACGTTTCCCACAAAACACTTGTTACATAATGTATAATCACACACGCTGTCATCAGCGCCAGTTTCAAACCCAAATGCGTCGTCTTTCCCCCGAATGTGACGCTCCTACCTGAATTGTTTTACTTGAAAGGAATCAGCTGTCAGGGAAAATAATGATTTGCTTATAATCCTCGCTTGAAAAAAAAACCTCTAATCCTCTGGTGATATTGCTCGGGGCAGGTTAGATGACGGTGCCATATCAGAATAATGCTATGAACCTCATCTGCGGCCATATTGTCACTGCCAGGAAGTTCAGCTGTGACAGCTGTTGAGAGCCGTTGCTGCAGGCAACGTTTTGAATCGAGCTGCCACAAGCAAGCAATTGCAAGGCCACCTCTGCTCTGCTTCACCATCCTTTTTCTTCTCTCAGTACTTGAACCACCAGTATTTACTTTTTCAATCAGCCCATTTTTTCTCACTTTTTTCTCTCTCTCTCTCCCTCTCACTCTTCCATTTTATCTGTTTCTCCTATCGCTGCCTCGTCTTTGGCGTCCGTGTGCCAGTGATTACATGCCTGTGGACTCTCAGCACAAACAACTGCTCGTGTCGTTTCTTCCAGTTTATTGGTGCTTCCGACTGAATATACAATGGTGTATTTGTACGTGGATTTATTTCAGCGTTTACCATCAGCCGGGGCATGAAGTTCATACGGCTGGAAATTATGTTTGATTTCCTTTTTTTCCTGATTTGAGTCTTTCTGAAGTCAACCCACAATTGTGTGATGAGCTGATTAGTTTTGTGTGTGTGTGTGTGTGTGTGTGTGTGTGTGTGTGTGTGTGTGTGTATGTGTATTCATAAGGTCCGTTTCCTTCTGGGTACTCGGCATCATTGTAGAGTAGCATTTGGGCTTTTTCAGGCCTGGCACTGAAACAGGAATGAGAAGCCGGGTAATTTCTGTGTTGGCACCAGTAGTCTGGCAGTGACGGGAGCTTGCAGAGACGTACACAAATACACACACTGACCGAGAAGAAAACACATACATACCAAGACACAAGTGAACACACATGCAGGTTTGAAGTCCTACTTTACGTCACTGCTACATTTAACACTATTCACACTCACTTCCTGTCTGTCTCCCAGTAACAGAGTGATAATCCCTAAGCATGTGTTGCGGTTGTGGTTCGCTACACTGGCTTGGCACAGCCAACACGCACACACACACACACACTCTCATGAGAGGCACTGACTAGTGTCACACATACACGCATTACATTTTCCTTCACAGTGCACACTGAAGCCAGTCATTAGTTCTGCGTCTCTCATGAGGGGACATCGCTGTCCAGACTGGTGTCTTTGTTGTGGCCTGCTGTCTCTGTCTGTGAATGGTGCAACAGACCAGAGGGGATTGCCATTTGACAGGGATTATGGATCATAATTAAGCTCCATGGTGTGACTGTTTATGCTGTGGTTGTCAGGATATCACAAGTATTGACATTTCGCCGGTGTTTCAGTGGAGCACACGCACACGCCTTCATCGATAGGCCGGGCTGCAGGTCGTGCTCCTCAGCTGTGACGAGGAGACAACTCCCGCTTCCTGTCTGTCAGCTTCTGACTAATCATCTGCCAGTGAGACAAACATGGCGACGAGCAGAATTATGCACTTTCAGCGTAAATCCTTTCATTCGTATTCTTGATTCTCCCTCGAGTATTTCAAGTTCTTTTCTTCTTGTGTCTTGGCACGTTTTGTCGAGCCGAAGCAGGTGAGCCGACCAGCGGCGGCCAGAAGTTGCCAGAGATAGACTTACAGGTGCTGGGTGGTGTTGCACAAAATAAATGAAGGCCTTAATTCCATTTGACATTCATCTAATGAGAACCAAATTTTCTAGCATTAGAGTGACAAAGATGTGCAATAGGATCGACTTGACAGTAATTGCCTGGCAGCCAGTCCACTCGACTTGGCCGTAAATCTCTATGGATTGGAGAGGAGAAAGCAGTCAATCACGACAGATTGAGACACTTCAGCGGAGAGATCACTTTTCAACTCCCCCAGCTGGAAGCCTCCTTCATGACAGTGGTGATTACAGAATTATCAAGCACTTGGAGTTTGCTGAACCTTTCAAATTAAGGATCTTTATTTTTTAATTTTTTTCTGGGGAGAATTTGAAAGCTTGTGTTTTTGGGTTGTTGCCTGCAAATTCTGGTGTTGAAATAGCCACATCTCTTTGATTAAAGCTCCCTTTCTTTTACTTTTGCATACGTTTTCTCAGACCAGCCACTTACGTTGAAGACTTTTCCTTGCCCATTCCCCAGGTGTATTACTTCACACCGTTCAATTGATGGATCCTGCAGATTTTATACTGAGAGGGAGCTCCCATCCCTCCTGAGGTGCCTGCTGCTGCTGACAGATAGGGCCTCCCATGCCCACCACAAAACTGCCTCGGGCTGTTGCTCAGAATTGAGCTGCACACTACAAATCACCCAGCGTGCATGTAGGGAACACCCAGTGATAAAGTAGATGCTTCAGCAGAGGTGGGACTGACTCAGCACTTTAGAAAAACAGAGAATTTGTCCCAGCCAGTGAAACTGATGACCTGCTATGCAGACTGTGGCTACTTAAGTGTAATGAAAGAGCCAGCGGCTATCGCTTGCTTCCTCTGTGGACACTTGCAGCAGCTTTGTATGTGAAGGGCTGGAACTGAGCTTTTGGGTGGTCCCCAAGAAAACAGCAAGGAAGTTTTGTTTGGTTGGAAATGCAACTCTGACCGATACAGAATCGAAAATGGGCTCCAGAGAGATAAGAGTTGGAGTGGAAGCTGGCTGTGCTTTTCCCTGTGGACCTGAAATCCGGCGCTCTTCATTCTGATTGATGCAGAACTTTATTGCCACTGTCTCCCCGAGGCATTATGGGAAGGAGATTACATGTCCAATATGAATACCATAAAGCATAGCAAAACCTCATTATACTCGAGTCCTAACACACATAATTATTGTAAATATGCACACGCAACATACATTTGTGTGTCCTCATTAAGGATCACTTTTCAGCTGGGTAAATATCACAGCATCTCGTCTTTGATCAAGCTACTGTTATATTCCTGTTTTTCAGACTTATGGAAAGCTTTGCTCTTATCTGTTTTCAAATCCCTCCCCGCAGGTTCATTTTTATACATTTTCTCTTCTTTGGGAATTCCAGAGCTTAATTTGTAATCATTACACAAGGATAGATAAGCTCCCTGGCTTTGATGCTTGATGTCTTCATACTTAACAATGCTGTTGGTCCACATGGGGAAACCATTTTGGCATTAATGCCTCGCAGACAGAGGTGAAACTTGTTTTCTCTTTCGCCCATCCACACAGTGCCGTACAAAGGTCCTCAAGACATTGAAGTTGACATTTGCACTGTTGGGCAAGCTGTTCTTTCTCAATTAATGGATGCCAGTAAGTCTGACAGACGCTGCTCTCCAAATTCCTCATCAAATCGTGGTTTGGCTTCAGATAAATGCAGTTACAGTGAAATGACTCTTGAAGTGTTGACATTCCCATTCATTTTTTTCTTAGTTGTTTTTGTCTTTTGGCGTATGCGTCTTAATTTCCTATAAACACCAGCTATCTTTTTATAGAACTCGCTGAAAGCTGCCGTCACTTCTGACTAGCTCCTCTGTTTCGTACCCGGCACATTAATTATTGACCATCTGTGACAGTAAGGACACAGACACTACAGCATGACTCAGAGACGGCTGTATCTGGATTATACATGTGCCAAAAATGACGAGGGAACAAAGACTGAAAGAGCGTAGTTTGACCTTAACTAACAGAAAGATGGAAGATGTTTGTGGTCAGGAATGAAACAGAGACAGCGCAGAAGAACAGAAGCATGAACAAACTCATTGGATATGTTTAGGTATTGAGACAAAGGCATTTGGTTTGTAATGATGGCCTCTTGCCTTAAGAACAAAATTTTGTCAAGTGTGTTGAGTATGTCTCGACTTTATTATGCTTAAATAATATATGAGGCGAAGCCGAAGTCCAAAAAGGTGATAAAGCAAGAAATGATTGGATCTGTTGATATGTGTTTTCCATTTATTCTGCCTTTCTTGTAATATACAGCTGCCCTAGAGGAGCATATTTCTTTCTCTTGGTGTAAATCCTAATTGTAGCATTTTTTTTCCCTCAATGCTTTAACTTCTGCTGTCACTTACAGGAAGACAAAGAGAGTTCATTAACAGTCGTGAGAGTCAAACTAAATGTCTTTTAATGAGTACTGAAATCTCCTCACAGCGTAATGTTGTCTGGAAGAGAGATTCAGTGTATGATTGTAAGTGTGTGAGTGTAACTGAAGTCATTACAGTGCCCTGGAGTCATGTCTGTGACGGATGTAAACTAGCATCTTGTAAGTCAAAGCTTTGAATTGCGTTAGTGTTCCTGGGGTATTTCGAGTGTTGTCCAGGAGTGGGGAGATCTCTTTTTAAACAACAAAAAAAAAACCTAACAAAAGACTGAAAGTGTCTGTCACCGGAAAGTTTTAGTCTAGATTCGACTCATCGTTTAGCAAAACGGTCTTAAAATGGTTCATTAACTCAAGGGCCACTTCTGTCTGAGCACCGGCGTCAGACAGATAATTAACACACAGCAAACTCACAAAGAAAAGAATTGTTCTCTGCCTCCGGTTCTGCTTTTTGACTTCCGTTTTGTTACTTCTATTCAGATCCTGCTGAGCAGTAACACTCCCACACAGATATTTCCTTTTCTCTAACACAATAGGCAGAGGTAGATTGTTTGCTCAAACCTGACCGGTGAGCTTGGATTGTTTTTCAGATCATGGATTCAAAGTGGGATGAAATGGAGGACACTGGCTGTTGATGTGGATAGATATGTGGCCAAATTGCTTAGATATGGACTTATAATAAGTCCAATTGTCCAGGACGTCTGAGGCTTGTTAGGTGCTGCTTTGACCATGCTAATACAGGGCTAATGGTTAGCATAGCGGGAAGGCTAAAAGGTTATAGTGAATGCTGCTGTGATGAGCTCTACTGGCTAAAAATGACATGTACGTGTTGGAAATGTTGTTTTTCCTCTCTTCACTCATGCACAAATATTCTAGGATAGTCAGAATTAATTGGACAAACACCCCAAAATATCTACAATTCATGAATCACAACACAGTACATTAATTACAGGATAAACCTGCAGCAGATATTAGGATATTAGGTTTTATTTCATGAAAGGTCGCAGTCTGTCCTCCTCAGTTAACGTATTGCAAAGAGAAGTTGTAACTGATGTTTGGAACGTGAAACAATTTATCTTTGAAGCCTTTCTGACTGGCTGCATTGGCTACAAGGTTACAGTAATTTAATATATCATAGCACATTATTTCACTGCAGGTAACACATTAGCATTCGCTTTTGGGCCAAACAGATCATTGAAATGAGGGAAGGTTCGCTCCAGGTGCAGCCACAGGGGAAGTCTTAATTATTGTGATATCAGTGAAGAACTCCCGAAACCCGTGTCCTGATTAAATAGTTAACATAATTGCGTCGCTGACTCCCAAACTATCAGAAAACACTTCCCATTCATTAATGAAACGTTAGTCTGCTCCTGTACAGTAGCTTCATTTAGCAGAGCTTGTTGAAAGAAAGCATATTGAATTATTCTCTTATAAAGCAATTAGAGGAGAAAGTGGATAGAATTACAAGCACTTTTTTTTTTTTTTTTTTTTTTAAAGAACGGGCTCTCCATTTTGTAACTGAATGGAAATGGAGATTTTTCAAGCACCACTTACGTGGAGCAGGTTTCAGTGGGCCTCCTGGCTTGTTTTCAGTCAGTAACTTGATTCAGGATCTTTTATCACTGGATTGCTCTCTGTTCCTCTGTAACAGTGCTGAGCAAATTGTAGCCTGCGGTGAATCCTCTTTGGAGGAAGCCAACCTTATTTATTACCTGCAGGGCTTGAAATTGACTTTTGGCCTCACTCGCTAATACGGCTGTTGGTCTTAAGAGTAACCAGCCTTTTACTGTTTTTCCAAACCAAAACTTATTTTTCGTGATATGGAATCGAATACAAAGAGACCATAAATTAGTCTTTCATTGGTTCTTTTTGGGACTAAATAGATTGAAATTGTGCTGCTGATACAGCTGAATGAGGG
Source organism: Chaetodon auriga (assembly GCF_051107435.1). Classification (NCBI taxonomy): domain Eukaryota; kingdom Metazoa; phylum Chordata; class Actinopteri; order Chaetodontiformes; family Chaetodontidae; genus Chaetodon; species Chaetodon auriga. The sequence continues at coordinate 11,006,533 of NC_135090.1, read as the reverse complement.
AAGTCTCGTCAGCTGTAGCTGTTGCGTCTGAGTAAACTCATCATATTTCAAAATAAATGCCTGTTCATGGGGATAGCAGGCTTGACTTTGCGTTGTGGGGCTACCTTTTACCTTGGTCATGTTTTTCAGAATCTTCCAGTCAATGTCTGTGAGACATGAGTCAGTGAGCGATAATAATAAACTTACTAGCAGATGAAATGCTCACTGCAGTCGTAGAGTCTGGTGGTCCAGCTCGACCTATTATGGGAATATTCTTACTTTCCATGCAGTCATTTTTCTCCTATTGTTTGCCATGGCTCACTCCATTGCTGAGGCATGATGATGATGATTCCTTTTTACCTTCCCTCCTTGTGTTTCTTGCGGAGGTCACTCAGTGCCCCGGGTTCTCTGTCTGTGTTCAACTCAATCAGAAGCTGATGATCATTTACATAAGTACACTGAGGTGAATGAGAAATGAAAACAAGCTTATTTTCCTTCTCATAAGCCGCCAAATTGATGTCAGGCGTATAGAAAGGAAGCTGCCTCTGACTATTTGAGAAGAGAAAAAAAAAAAAAAGTGGTGTGATTTATGAATATTTGCTGAGTGAAGAGAGCGTGTGCTCAGCCTTTGGCTCTCACTGTGAGACTGCTCTGGGAAATGCAACAAATGCAATTTGAGAGCGTTACATTGTCGAACTGTTTCACCACGCTTGGATGCACTTATTTTTTCACAGAGGAAATCATTCATATGGTTGTAATAATAAACTCAAAGCGCCGTCTGGCAACTGCTAATACCAGGTTCATGTTCATTTTGCGTTTGTCAAAACTTTGATTTCTTTTCCTCTCTTCTCCTTCCCCCATCGTGAACAGCAGACTATTAACAATGAGTCGACTCCCTCCAGAATTAATGTCACATGCTAACGTCAGCTTGTCAATTTGAAACTAATGAGTAATTATTGGAGCATGATTGTAGGTAGTGTATGAAAGATTAAATAAGAGCCTTTAAGGCAGTTAGCAATACATTTTCTCCAACTGCAGCAGTTATGAATTAATATTCCTTTTCTTAATTAATCGTTTAGTTTGTGAAATGTCAAACTATGCTGGAAAGATGTCCCTCACTACCGACCAGAGCCCAATCTGAGCCCTTGATCAAGTTCAAAATCCAAAGATTTATTGTTATAAAACAGAAAAGCAGCAAATCCTCCCATTTGAGGAGGTGAAACCAGAGAATGTGGATTGATTTTCACTATTTTCGCCCCAATAATGACTGAAAAAATGTCTTTGTCTATTATTTTTCTGCCCATCGACTAATTGATGCCGTAGTTTCAGCTCCAATGTTCCCTGTGAATTATATTTTCTGCGCTTCACTGGAATATTTGCAAACATAACCACACGACACGCCGTGACCACAGATAGAGACGCAGAGGCCTTTTTAAATTTTGCGCGGCGTCAGCTCGCCAGGAACTGTGCAGTACTCATTCTGACAGCTGTCTTCTTGCAGCAAATATTGAAAATCACCACGGAACAATAATCATCCGTCTTTATAACAAATATAATACACTCCACTGTGGAAAAACAGTTTTGCTATTTATCTCAGTGGGACAGCAGAGAAACTGCTGTTGAGGCTCCTAAATATCCTCAGCAGCTGCAGGATGTAAATCAAATGATGTACGACCTCTGCACTATAAGTCATGCTATATGGAACGTTTTTCAGGCCCTCGTACGACTTTGAAAAATCTATCACTGCTGCTTAATTTGTACAATATGGCATTCTTTTGCACATACTTGGCAATGCGGCGAGCGTGTGGAGTCAGTTTGCTTTGATCTCGCTGCAGTCATATGTCATTTTGATCGTGCTTCATCGTAAAAGTGAAATCATAATTGTTTGTGCAGTCATATGTTTGAGGATGGTTACACTTGATTTGATTGCAGCGGGCCTTTAACGATAACTCACGAGCTGCTATCTTTATAGGTGGAGCTATTTTTAGGAGTTTGAATCATGAAGTGAAATCCTTACCTGTTTTCTTTAGAAATCTGAGGCTTCCAGCTGGATTTCGGTGCACGTCTGCCGACACCCACAAACATTACCGTGAGTCATGATTGTTACATGATTAAGAGAACAATTGAGCCAAGAAATTTAGTCTCTCATTTGTAGGAATTCGGTAATGGGAAGAAATCATCTCCTCTGTTGCATTTATGTGCAGATTAAACCGGGCAAAGGCCTTCAAACAGTATGAGAGTGTATTAACTATATTAACATGCTAGTCGTCTTCCTAAGTATCAGATGTAATTTACATGTTTATCTTGACAAATCTTTTAAATATTCAGTGGTACCAAAGGGCAACAACAACGGGAAATTATGTTAATGCCATCAAATCATGTTTGCCATTTTGAGTATATAATGATCGGAGATCAAGCATCTAATAAACTAATAAACATGAAGGAGGCACTCAGGGCTGATGCTGTTTCACATTCAGTGTGAATGTCACCCCTAACAGGCAAAAAGTCAGAGCCCTGCTCGGGTTCCTACAAGCTGCCAAAGGTTAGAGCGCATCTAAAATAGTTTTTGCACTCACATTCACACCTCAGAAGTGGAAAAAGTAGATGCATAAAATCCTAAATGCCATAGATGTTGTTGTTTTTTCACACCTTTTGTTTTGTACCAGCCATAGCTTTTACCTGCAGAGTCCCCGCAGAGTTGTACGCAGTTGGAAAAGAAACACAACTTTTCTCCCAACAGCTTTTCAGAAGCCCTCTTTTCCTTTTTTTTTTTTTTTTTTTTTTTTTTTTGCATAAAGTGTTTACGCCGCAGTGGCACAGCCAATGAAAGGTCAAGCCTCTTGTGGAGTGATTAAAAATAGACCAACCCAGCCTTTGCTGTAATGTCAGATGCAGCCCAAACTTAATTGATTTGATTCATTCAAATGAGAATGTACAACCACCGGCATGACTTTCATAATGCAGCGATGACAGAAGTCGGAATGACACAGCAGAATTAAAGGCTGTAACGCTGGAAAGAGAAGAGATTGGCAAGAAATGCAAATGAGAGCTCAGCAGCTGTGGTGGCCACTCGGAGGGTTTCTTTAGTTTGAAGATGTGTTTAACCAAACTTCCAACCTGTGTTAAAACAACCACGAGCGAGGACAGCTTACATTAAAACTCTTCCCCGGGTTGAATTTGGAGTCTGGATTTCTCTGGTCGCATCTTTTGTGCCTCCTCCAAACACAGCGCTCCCCAACAGAAGCAGATCTGAAAGGAGAAACTGGTCAAAGACATGAATTTTGAATGCAAACCAGCAGAAAGCGAAATAGAGCGACGTTTGCTGTACAGTTGCAGGTGCATGTCTGCCGTGCCGCTCTTTTGATATGTTAAATGTGGTGTTAGCAAACTATAGAAGGAAGCAGCAGTCTTTTTTTTTTTTTTTTTTTACAATATAACATGTATTTGTGTATTCCTGTGTTTGCGTAACTGTTTCTGTCAGTCTGGCACGTCAGCCATACGAATGGCCACCAGCCGCTGCTGTGCAACAGTTTTCATCATGTTCCAAATCTTAAATCATTTGTTGCAGTTGAATGTTGGTGCTAATGGCCTTTCTGGATTAAGTCCACAACCGCTGCATGTTTGTCATGTTAATGTGTTTGAGATGTTGAGGACGGTCCTTCTTTTAGCGACTTTAACCCTTCACAGTGAGCAGTGACGGAGCCGTGTTTTACCATCTGCATGTGAGGAGCGTTTCACTCCATATTGTCTTATTTTATTAATGCTTCTGACTTTCAAATGGTAACAGCGTTAACGTTTGCAGAGAGTTGCTCTTGGGAGAGATATATTGCGCCCTGCATAGGGAAGCCATTAGATTCCCTCCCCTGTACAGTGAAAATAATATAATTCAAGCGTTAATCTTCTGAATGTGCTAGAATTTTATTTCAGGCTGATAATGGTTTCTGCAACACTGAAGGTTTGATTGAATGCAGAGAGATAAGTTGGAGGTTGCGGAAAGGTTTCGCACAGGAGGAGGCGGTATCAGTCAAGCAGGTCTGAACCACAAATTGCCGGCAGAGCTGCACACTGGGCATTTTTGTTCTGTAAGTGGGGCTGTTTATATATCTTATTTTAGTGAATAGATTTCTGCGAGAGGAATAGAAGACATCATCTTCTCACAGCTGTGCGCATCGTTGCCTCCTTTACAACACATACTTTGCCTCCTCTGGTGTTCAGTGATGATAAACTAATGACTTGAGGGCCTGCTGCCACACAAGTTTTGATGTTTTAGCTTTTCAGACGAATTAAAAGTGATGTAACCACTGACACACTTCCTTATTCAAAAATAGCTCTCCTGTACTTGGTGCAGTCTCAGTAATAAATGCGGTCCACTGGTCGTGTGGAATAATGGCGCTCATGCACAATAGTGGACCCAGATTGCACAGGAGTGCAGCATGTAAGTGGATGATGTGGTACAGCATTAATAGCTCCCATTTGTTCATTACCTGTGTGATTGTTATTGATCTGCCAGAGGCTGTTTTAGGGGGCTTTGCAGCAGCTGAGCTCTACATGCCAGTGTGATACATTATGCCACCTCGACATGCCTTACAGAAAATAATATGATGTGCCCTCCTGTGTGGAATCTCAATGGCCTTGTATGTAGATATAGATTATTGTGATTGATGGGAGGGGATTTAGGTCGAAATCTTTCTCTTTCTATTTCAATTGTTTTTCAAATGAAGGGATAAAATCGTTGCTGGGCGGAGAGGTGTAGTGGAATATATCCAAAGGAAGATAAATGCTTGCTGTTCAGGAGTGTTCGGTCAGCAGAATTTCAGCGTGTGTGTGTGCTTTGGATGTGACTGTGTTCCAAGAGGTTGACACTGTTTCAGATTGTACTTTTCCTACCAGTGTACATCCACGTTTTGTCTTCATTTTGCAAGTGAAATGTTTGTTGTGTCAGGTTGACTGTTAAAGTAACAGCAGGACAAGGTTCTTCCACAGCAGCACTTCCTCATAAACCATGACAGAGCACAGATAGTAACAAATCATTTAATAATATCATAATAATATGCAAATGTATATTTTTAAATTTGCATGCTGACTTGCCCGTCTGCCGGTGTGTCTTGCAGGAGGCAGTGGGGGAGAATGCAGGAGTCCACGGCCCAGCAGAGGACAGGAAGGAGAAGGTGCCCAGCCCCCATCTCAGCCAACTGGTGGTCCTCACTAACAGTGGGACTCTCTATGGGCTAGCACAGAGGGTGGTGGCCACTGAGTCGCTGTAAGTACTCCGGAAAAAGCACAAATAATGAATTTTACAGTGATTCTATTAGAAAAAATGCGTAAACATAAACTGTGCAGTAATACAGTACTTAGAAAGTAAGCGACGCTGTAAGACGACACGCAGCAGTATTGGTGTTTATTCCTCTGGTCTGGGGAGAGATGATGACAGCAGGGCTCGTTTCATGCCGTCACTGGTGTGTCCAGGCACTGTGATGTAACTTGGCAGTTACGTTCATCAAAGCTTTTTCTCTGATCACGTTAAGGAGCCGGTTCTGGCTCTCTGCCTCGCCTCAAGGTACTCATAATTTCATTAGACGTGTTAGACAGCCTGGCCGTCAAAGATCTGCGCTACCTGCAGTGTGTGTTTGTGTCGTCGTCATTGTCGTTTTGAACAGTCACATCAATAAAGCTTGATGAATTGAAAAGACAAAAGATGATTGAAATAGAAAGAGAGACTGAGAGACTTATTTTACCCTGAAATAGAAGCTCTTGCCCTGCCTGGCTGGTTTTTCTCACTCTATCTTTGTCTATTGCCTACATACATGATTACATAATTTGGTCAAACTACTCTGACAGCTTTTGGTCCCTTAGAAACCTGCAGTGTGCTAGTGCTTTTTAATCAAAGTCTGTAAACCAAGGGCCCAGATACGGCTGCAAAAATGCTGAATAGGCTCACGCTCTCTCACACAGGCAGGCAACAGGCTCCGAAGAATAATGAAAGCAAAAGAGCCAAAGTGCAGAGGTGAAGACAGGTAAAGTTTGAGAGGAAAAGATTCAGACTTTATTTCGGGCAGAACTGCAAGGAAAGACTTTCTGTCTGGAACGGTGTTATCAGAAAAGGCAGCTAACCTCGGTGTGTATTGTGAGAACCTCTGACATCTTCAGCATATGGCATTTTAAACATGATCAAAGATAAGAGCTCTGCGAGGTGCCGCTTTCGCTGTTGTTCAGGTGTCTTATTTATACAAGCGTGATCAGATAAATGTGAACTGCAGGATGTGCTTTTTTTTTTTTTTTTTCCTCTCTCCACACTGCACCATGTTGCCAAGGTAAACACAAGCTGTTCCAGCTAACCTTAATGTGATTTTCTCTGCTCAACGAAAAGAACAAAATCCCACTGGGCTCACGTAGGGCGCTGGCTGTCTTTAATGCACTGCTCGAAGGATTTAGTGTTAACCAGACAGCTCTTATTAATATTCATTCTTGCTTATAATATGAAGATTTCTGTCGGGGTCACCGCTGTGCAGCATCCTTACAGATGGTCTGTTTATGGAGTGTCAGTGTAGCCAGCTCTTGAACTTGAATATCTCAATTATTGGACAAATCAGCCGTGCAGGGATTGGAAATTGCATACACCGTACCAAATGCTCATGATTTTCAGTTTTTACCCATCGTCCATAAAAAGCGCCCTGTTTGAATGGAGAAAATTGTTGAAGAAAATATAAAATGAGTTGTTTTCTGCTGCAAGAAGTCACTGATGAGAATCCTTTCGACGGGCTTTCTCGTGATGAGAGTGAATGTGCTGCTGACTGATTCAGCTCCAACTTTTACTTCCGTTCTTAAAATCGTTTATCCCATTTTAATACTCAAAATAAACATGCATCGTCAAATTTGAAGAAATAGGAAAGTCAAATTGTAATTTTACTTTAAAAGATGTTGCATTTTTAATACATATTAGAGCTACACCCATTAAAAAGGGGACATAGATACTGATCTGTATTAGCTTATTGCACATATGCTGGTATGGATGCTTATGTCAGCAGATAATTAATAAGATATTGCAGTATTAAATGGACATCAGCCTCTAAAATCCAGTATCAGTCAGGCTGTATTCATATATATATTAGTGATACAGCCCTCACCGTACCATGCATTCTGAAGATATTTCTCTAACTGATGTTGCCATATTGCAAAATCTGATGGGGTGTGCTTTTACTTTTTGTGTCATATAAACACAACCTCATTTCTGCAATAATCCCAGAAAGATGTTAAGAGTGACCGGGCCTGGTGCTGAGTGCAGCACAGGATGTGGTGGTCACTGCTGGAGCTTAAGCCTCGGTCTTGTTTCTTCTCTTAAGCTGCGCTGTTCAGTCAGTGGTGTTGTTGTTGACCCGTAACTGTAAAGAAAACCGCGTTGGCCGTGCTCCACTGCTGCAGTCATGCTTGTTAAACCCTGAACTTAAGTTCACTCAGAAGCCCAAGTCAAAAGGTCTTTATTTAGTCAGAGCTGGATCCACAGTGGAATCAGGGTATTAGTCCTGTGTGCATTGATTCCTTTCCTGCTATTTCATTTGGTCTCAGTATTGTTCGAGGATAATTGAAATCCATTTATTGTAAAAAAAACAAACAAACAAACCACAAACTTGCCTTGTGAGGTGAGACTTGGAAGATTTGGACCTTAGAAGCAGATTTAACAAAGCACAACACGATGGCAGAGCAGAGGGATAATTCATGTGGTGACAACATTGATTACATTAAACTGTAAGAATCACAAGGGAGGAGTTGGATTGCTGCAGCAGTGGAGGTGATGGCGATGGTACATTCAACGGTGCGCTGTTAGGACTAATGCAACATTTGCCTTTCACAGAAAATATTCAGAACGGAAAGACTCCAGGTTGTGAAGATGGACATTTGTTATCTAGTCGCTCTATCACATTAACAGAGGTAACATGTAAAGGAATCAAAGACTTTACTTTGTGTTTTCTCTTTTTTCCCAAGCCTAACGTGTCATGTCAGACGGGAAAGGCAGAGCTTTACCATCAGAGGCTTTACGGATGAAGTGTTCTGTGTTCTTGAGCTGCTCTGGTAGAAAAGATTTAAGGCGATGTTTCGTGAAGACTGTCTCTGATTGTCAGTTGCTTCAATTCAGGTCCTCAAAACCAAATTTCAATCGAAAGCAATATCAGCTTTAGTTAAATGATCCGTCACTCTTGAATAATACAAAAAGGGTTATTTTGTCTTTTTTATGTGCGGCACCAGCAGACCATAGACACCACTGTGCTGCGTTAAATGGCTGTTTCTGTGTCTTTCTCAGTGTGTTTCTAGCTGAACAGTTTGAATCCCTCCAGTCCCACCTGGACACAATGATGCCTGCAGCCAAGAAGCCCTTCCTGCAACAGTTTTATTCCCAGGTACATGTGCACCGTCTCTCTAGAGTCTGTGTAATTACAGTAACTGATAATCATGTGGTCAGTAGTTACAGGTCAGGGTGTACCAGACATCTGACCACGGTGGCTCCAGAGCTTTCATTATAATTGATTTGAATCTAGCAAAGAATCCGTCTTTTGGAAGAATCACTTTTAATAACAGGTTTGAAATTGTGCAGTTATCAGAACATGCAGTAGCATGCCCACTAACTTTCAATGAATGTGCTCTGGAAAAATAGATCACTGCTTTACTGGTGACCATCGTTCTGCCTTTTGGTTTTCTTTAAACGTCTATTTCTCCTTTAGTGACTGTGTAACTGCAAACCGGCACTCGGTCCTGTTCACGATCAACAAAGGAGAAAATTGTCCGTCACTCATAACCATGCAGACATCTTTTAGTCCAGCCTTTTTCGTGTGCGTGTGTGCGTGTCTGCTTGACATTTGAAATGCTCAGGGACACAGACAGGTCTGTTTTCCCCAAACATGAAATGACTGTCATGTCCTATAATTTCACTCTTGGAAATATTGTGCAATCGATGACGTTATGGTACCTGCACGGCATGTTCTCCTCAGAGGAGACTTCTCGTCTGCCTTGTCGCTGTTCACTGCTTGCATAATGTTCAAAAACATGTTGAATATAAAACACACGCGTGTACATGTATTCTCCTTTCCTTGTCCCAGACGGTGTCTACGGCCAGTGAACTCCGAAAACCAATATACTGGATTGTCGCGGCCAAAGCCATCGACTACGAGCAAATGTTGCTCCTGATGGCCGGAGTTAAATGGGACATTAGGGAGATAATGTCCCAGCATAATGTATACGTGGACGTCCTGCTAAAGGTAATGTTGCCTTTTCCTCTTTGTGTATTTTACATTTGGGAAAAGTTTCAAATTGTCTTCATTCTTTGTCCCCAAACAAATCCTGACAGTCCACTGCAGCCCTCTCACTGTAATATCCACACAGAAGAAAAATCAAACACACAAAAGGCAGCTGTGTTGGATTTGCTTTTATCTGGTGGGGATTTTCCTCTCATTGTGTTTTTGGTGTATTTGTGAAATACAATCTGGCTTATCCTTTTAACATCTGCGCCATTTACATAAAGTATTCCCCTTTATTCCACGTAAAGTCAGGAGCTCTCGGCTTCCTCGTTGCGCCCCTTGAGTTAAAATTCATTCTGGGATCTTAAATATCAATTATTTGGGATGGGGTGAATAATTCAGCACATGGGTGAGCTGTTGAGAGTTGAATGCAGATCTCCTCTGAAGTTTCAGCTTTGTTAAATACATTTGAGCTCGCCGGTCACAGACATATTTTTGGAGTTGGAAGCTTTCCACTAAACGTGTGTCTTTATGCATGCTGGCCACTTATCCTGTTATACATTTTGCATGGGGTGGAAGGACTCATGGCACTAGACGGAGACCGAGAGGTCCGAAGGCCTCGCTGTGGTGTGAAATCCTGAACAGACCAGCACCCAAGCAAGACAGATCCCCATGCGTATGCCTCAGCATGTCTCAGATTTAAGATTTAATTGCATCTTAAATCCCAGATGTTGTCCAAGTAGATAAATACACACACATCCAGCCACAGTTAAAAGTTTTATGCCTGTGAAAAAAGAACTCACACTCACCTTTTGAGTTCCCCAATGACTTGTAGATCTTCGTCAGGCTCTGGCAGCCCCGCAGAAAAGTCTAACTAATTTATCTTATGTGCTAAATTGCCTAAGGGGAAAATCCCTGTCTCACTCGGCCGGCTTAAATGCCCAACTGTGTCAGAATGGTCCAGCTGATGGACTGACATGATGCATATTACAACTAGCATGTAGCTTTCCCCATCAGGCGCTAATAGCCTTCTCTGCCAACATGTCAGACACTCATAATGCATATGGATTGTGTTATGCGCCGTGCTCGGCAAGAGTGCGCTACATGTTGTTGCACTGCACCGCACTGTAGAATATTTTATTCATGAATTCAGGTTGATCACACTAGCATTCAACAATGGCATTGATTTGCATATAAAGTGGCGAGGAAATGCAGCAGCCTCACAATGACTTCATTGACAAAATGCTTAAGTCAGAAACTATTGTCGGACTGTTTGTGAATGAATAACATTTCATTCTCGGGTGCGAAATTAATGGTAGTCGCGTGTTCCCTAAAATTCAGCTTCATTTTTTTTTCATAAGATGCAGTTCGAATTAAAGCTGTCAGACGTATGTTTGCAGAAACCCACTCGAGAACCACATCTCAGGAGACACATCATATTCATGTACGGTCCTTATGTGCTGCAATTTGTCCCATATAAATGGCAAAATAAGATCATAATTGTATAAGTTCATCCATTATTGAACAGAGTGCAGCGAGTGCACAACTAGTGTTCGGCAGAGCTGAAAGTCCTTCAGTGCAGAGTTTTTAGAAGTAACAGAAAAGCATGTCACATGCAGCTGCTAGCCTTTTCTGACCAAGACTGCACAGTACGTCTCTCATGTCCTGCAGCTTCCTCTGAGATATTTCCTCTTTATGCTTTGGGTTAAAACATTTGGAGTCCAGTTGTCGCAACATCCCTGTTGTCCTTTTATGCACTTTGGCATGGACATGTGCAAGAAATGCTGAGGTATCAGCTGAGTCATCACTGCTTAGCTCTACCTGTGTGTGTGATGGTTACCATCAATAATGATGATGACGGGATTTTTTTTCAGCCTCGTTCAGAGAGAGATGTCTGTGGCATGATACAGACATCGAAACTGTGATGAAAAGCCGGTATGATGTTGATATGAGTATCAACAGATCATTTTCACAGTCTGTTTACGCTTCACACGGAAGAAACAGGCCACGCTCCAAACCTCGAGACGACGCGCTGCCGCAGCCACACGTGAGCCGCTCAGCTCTGGAGGAAAGAATGGTCTAGCCTCCATTTTACCGCTTTTACCATCTTACCAGAATATGCACTGTATGTTTAATGACCAACGGCTGATTCAAAGCCCCGGTGCCGTTTATTCTTCGCAGACTGTAAATAATTGGGTTGTGCAAATCACAGCATGAGGTAGTTTTCTAACTCTGTTCAGCTTCCTCATGTTCAGACCGAGGGAGCTGATGCTGGGTGTCATCCAAGAACACAGAGTAGCTGAGAGCACGTCAGAGGAAATATATCTACGCTGTTTTCCACCAAGACTTTTGTTTTGTTTGCCTTCCAGTTGTGTAGCCAAAGTTGTACTGTTTGTTTCTATGGTTCTTCACTAGGATGTCTTTTTTAAAACACCTTGCTCAAGCTAACAACATGTTTTTTTTACCTTTAAACGATAAGGATATGAACAAGCTGAACAGAAATTTCACCGTTTTCCAATGAAAGAAATCCGCCTCTTGAACATGATTTATTTCTGATGCTTTTTGTCATAGTCCAGCTAACTCTTAAATGGATTCACCTGTGCTTTCTCCTCCACCCCCCAGGAGTTTGAGCAATTTAACAAGCGGCTGGGAGATGTTTCCAGACATGTGCGCATCCCGCTGCCCGTGTCCAACGTCCTGTGGGAGCACTGCATCCGTCTGGCCAACAGGACTCTCGTTGAAGGGTAAGAGAGTCATTAAACACCTCCTCAGCGTCAAGGGGATGTTTACAGCCCTGCACCGCTCTGATGAAGTTGCAGCCAAAACTTTTTTCTTCTTTCTTTTTTTTTGTCACTTACTTTTCTTGTGAAAACTTCTGTCAAACACAATTTTCTGGTGTGCAATAGTTTCCCCTCAAAAGAGCAGCGTGAAAGTACAAATGTACAAGATTGTCTATTTAGACAATTCAGCATTTGGTGAAGAGACAAACTCTTAAATTTCACTGTGCTTCAGAGGCAGAGGGAGTTGAGAGTCCAGTTCTTGTAGCTTTACCTGAGCATGACGGACCTCTCTGTGCATTTTGTGGGTTGTTATTTCTTACGCCTACATGCACTTGAGGAGTAAAAGCACAGTCCAGAGTGCAGTTTGCCCTTGGTTGATTTCTCACACCAGGATTTCCCACGCATCCATCGCTTTGTATCTGCCAAAACATGTGCATATTCAAGTGTGTGTAGGACTGTTGCCATAAATTTGAGAAGTCAGAGCTCTGAAGGTCACATTTGTTTTGCAATGAATGCACTTTTACTGTATTCAGATACATTTTAATTGTGGTATTTTGCAGAAGCGATGCCTGTTAGACAGCAGCTCCTGCTCTATTGAATACATTTATTTCTGAATATACTGAAGAACTGTGTATAAAAAGTCAGCGTTTTAAAAAACATTGAATACAATTTGTTCAATTATTGATGAAAGCCAGTCAGCAGTAAGGTTTTGTGTGTTTAATATTTATTTAGGACATCTCTGCAGCTATTCAGGAAGCAATGCTATTCAAGTTGATCTTGGATGATACTGTGCTGCAAGGTGGAAGGAAATGTGCAAAAAACATAAAGACTGCTGAAAATGAATCCACATGTTCGCCTTATGAATTATTCAACAGAGTAATGTAGCCATGCTAAATACAGTGCAAATCTGTGGAGTAGCATTTTTTTGCTTGAGCACTCAGGTTACAGTCCTAAACGCTGTTCCTAAGCTTGTGTCACGTGCACATAGCTAACAGCATTTCTGAGTTTTTGCATCGCCCGTGTCTCTCTCACCCCTTGCATCTTTTTCGGGGAAAGCTTAAGGCGGTACTGATTGAGGAGAAGTGGAATTTCTTCACCTCTTTCGGTCCCGTTTCTCCACGTGTTTATCCCTCAGTTTGAACATCTGCACATCATAAATCCAAAAAGGAAAAACTTCTTTCCAAAGCATGTTGTCAAGCACCATGAAGAACAAGGCAAATTACCTACAGCGCATAAGAAACCTGGAGACTCTGTTGCCAAGTTGCTTTGGAGTAATCCCCCAAGAAAACCACTCGAAATTCCTGCCATCTCCTTCCCTCCTCGTGCTGCCAGACCCTCTGTGTCATCTCTCCAGCTTCACCAGAGGCCCATGAGGGAATTGCATGACACAGTCCACTCACACAAACCGTAAAACGCTCTTGACACATCCCTTGTAATGCATTTCACCACTTTCCCCCTTGTAAGTGAGAGGTATGGGTTTTGATAGGTGACAGAGCGTCAGTGGTTGTTTTCTTTTTTTCCTCAGCACCTGTACCTCTGCTGTCTTTTCACTGTGTTGAGTGAATGTGAGAAATAGGTTTTTTTTTTTTAGATCGAAGGTGTGCTTTAAAAAAAAAAACCCTCTGATCAAACAGACTTGGATGCACAGCAGCTAACAATTATCATGAGGTTACACACGTTTGATTGGGAACAAGAAACTGGCTCGTGTTGAACGCAAAGTCATCCTGGGCTGCTAATTTGTGCAGGTTACAGTGAGAGTGCAGGCGGGGTTGTAATGCCAGGCACAGAAAATGGTTGAGGTGACAAACAAATGCTCGCTACATGGTGTTTTAAGAAGGAAAGAGAACATTGGACGTGAAGCACAGGTGAAAGGCTCGCTCTCACCCGCTGAGAACAGGGAACATGTTTACCTCTCAGCACATTTGCTGAGCACTTTTTCTTCCCGTTGCATAAGAGAAGTTTTGAACCCTGTCCAATGAGCAAATGGCCCATTACGACTGCGACGCTCTGCAAATTTAAGCTGCTGTTGCAGACTTCTGCCATCTGCTTAGTTCTCCCTCCACACACATAAGCACACACACATATCTCCCACCACTCTGGAGCACCAAGACGGAGTGGTCATATTTGTTTGTTGCTACTCCAACTCACTCAGGCTGTTTTTCAATTTCTCTGTCCAGCGCTCGCCTCCCCTTAGAGAGCCGCAGAAATGGCTCTGTTAGCATTCTGAGTCGAAGCTCAAACACTCAGCACCAAACGCTGGCAGGTCCGACGAGCAGAAGAGAGAGAGGTGATGAAAGAGAGCGAGGGTGAGGCAGAAAATGGAAACAGAAGTGTGACACGGAGAGTTTACAGAGAGCAGACCTGTCTGTGTGGTGTGTTAATGTACTGTAGATGTCACACACACTGACCTGCCAGTGGACAACAGTCCCCGCTGCCAAACATATGAAACACAAACAGAGGCACGCACTGAAATACATGTGTACTCTGGCCCACACACACACACACACACACACACGTTGACTGACATGGCACAGACAGCCGAGTGGTCCTGTACGACTCGATGTAGGACACAGACGCACACGTAAGGACTCACGTAACACCAACACCAATCAAAACAAAACCCAGATTCAATCCAGCACATGCAGGGATAAAAAATATCAAATTAAACATTAAATAACATGTAAGACAAACAAGGTGTTAAAAAAATACAGATAGAAACACAAAAAGCTCATGTAGACTTCTGTTTCTGCTATATTACAGCCTTAAATGAAATATGAGACATGCACATTTAATTAGTATGGCTTTTGCACTATATAGGCTGGCTGCAATAATTGGACTCTTGCTGAAATATGAAGCACACACTCATCTCTCCTCTCCCTCATTTCCATCAATAAAAAGTTTTTGCACTTGTCTTTAAAAAGTCTAATGGATTCCAGCGTCTTCTGTCATCTGGTAAACTATCCAACATTGCATTGATTGCTTTGCTGCTGCAGTGTTGACAGTGTTGAATATTGATAAAAAAGAATTTACATAAGACAATCTGGAACGCATCTCGCAGAGTTTGTCAGTGCACAACAAATTCACAGTGAAATACAGTACAGACTTTAAAACCATTGCAACAACACAGAGTAGAACCAATAAAGCTATTATTAGTCATCTAATCTTAAAATGAACAACGACCTGTAATCAACACGTCTGATGAGCTCCACGAATCAAGAGAAACTGACACAGAATTGGCTTGCTTTCCACTCACTGCCTCTGTGTGCCTGAAAGATCTGCGCTGTGCCAACCTCCTCTCTGCTGCTTCTCCCTCCACTGCAGCTACGCTAATGTGAAGAAATGCAGCAACGAGGGCCGGGCCCTGATGCAGCTGGACTTCCAGCAGTTCCTCATGAAGCTGGAGAAGCTGACCGACCTGCGACCCATCCCTGATAAAGAGTTTGTCGAGATCTACATCAAGGCCTATTACCTTACAGAGAACGACATGGAGCAGTTCATCAAGAATCACAGGGTGAGGCGGTGAAGCAGGCTGCGTCTGTGCAGCGCTGAATCGAAAGTTTTCCATCTGCATGTGGTCTGTTTTGCTGACTGACTCGTTGTGGTTTTGTGCAGGAGTACTCCATGAAGCAGCTCGCCAACTTGGTGAATGTTTGTCTGGGCTCACATATAAACAAGAAGGCTCGTCAGAAACTTCTGGCGGCCATCGATGACATTGACAGACCCAAGAGATAAACTGATGACCGGAGCAGACCCTGAACGCATCAACCAGCCGCAGAGATGGACACTCCCAACAGAGGAAAACTCCCACCGTGGAGCTCAGAATGTCTTCGTTTTCTGTTTAGAGCATTCATGTTGTGGTGCGTCCAACGAGCTGTGCAGTACATACAGAAGTAGAGCCACTGTATGCATCAATTTAAAGCTCATCTGTTAGCCAAATGCTAATTATCTGTAAATGTACAGTCTGTATGTGGTCAAAAACTCAAGCTACCACTTGTTGAATGAACTTCCTGTCATGCTGATGGACATAAATACTAAAACTCTCAAGCATGCTGCAGTTACTCTATGCATACAGTAGATATACAGTAAAGCATGCCCTCACATCATTGTCATTGAACAAACCTGCCGCTTATGAAGCTTTTCTGCTAATTGTCTGCATCCACAACAGTTTCCATCTCCTCAGTGACCGTAAGGAACAGAGGTAAATACTCCCCAATTACTGATTCAAGAACAGTAGTTACAAACCTGGACTATCTGATTCGAAGCCTTGTCACATGATGGAACGGTGCGTCATTTTTCACTTTAATCATTCACAATAAATTATTCCAGCCCGTGTGTTTGCTGTATATTATTTCACTTCAGGGTATTTGTTGTGCCTGACTGGATTCTTTGCTGCTTTGATTTGTTTGTTTTGTTCACGAATAACATAAAATCTAATATAATAAAGATTCTGATAATAATATAATTCGCTGTAGTTCGCATTAACATGTCGTTTGTCTGCACCGGCTGCATTTGATTGTTTGCAGTTTGTCATATCTGAGGAAATGATTTTTTTTTTTTTTTTTTTTTTTTTCTGTCCTGGTGTGTGTTTCTGAAAGTCTCTGTGAAAGCGCTTCTATTGGAATTCAGTTTCCTGTCTTTTTGCTTATCAGTTTTGTAGCTTTGTGCAGTCAGGCATTGTCTCATGAGTTAGTAGCTGAACTGTGTCAGCTACAAAGCTTTAAGACCCCTCCAGTCATCTCCATGAGTTTAGCTTGATTAGACCTATTTACTTGATTTACTGTTAAGAGGAAAAAAAAAAAAAAAATGAAGTTAAAGTTTTTGATACAGCTTCATATTTTGTGTGCAACTATTCCAAGAAGAATACTGTAAATGTGAATGTTTTGAACAATGTCTGTATTTATTTCTTGCTTTGTGTCTCGTTTGGGTTTTTATATGATAATTGCAGGAAGCGTGCTGTCATTTGTCACCTCTCAGTATCTAGTAACTTACCAACTGAAGCTAATACAAATATTTAAAGGGTCAAGTGCACTATAGTGAAAATCAGTAATCAGTGTTGGAACTGTCGGTTGAACCAAAATGATTCTAACATAATAAACACACTAATACTGGAGCTGTTTTGTCTCTGTTGTTCTTTCCCACTTTATCCTTACAGTGCCATCCATAACCTGCATCATCAATAAATCATATCCAGCCTTTATAACCTGTGTTTCACTCAAGTCGCTGTTTGAATATATGAGTGGAATATGAGGATATTTGAGTGTTACCTTTCAGCAGCACTGCCGTCCATCCTAATGATGTTTTAGTCAGCCAGGAGCGGGACGCTGTCAGAGTAATTAATATGGCTCCCTGTGTGGTTTCAAGCCCTGAGCCTTCCTGTTTAGGAGGATCCTACCGATCAGACTGAACTGAAACAGCTGTGAAGGACTCATTATAACTTTGATGACTCACTGTTTTTTTTTTTTTTTTAAATGCAAAAGTTGTACGCAAAACTTTTTTTGAGCTAAACAGCCAACAGAATTCAAATATGGATGCCACCGTGGAGCTCGTCTAATATTTAAGCTCTCTCATAGGAGAAAGATACGAAAAAATGGGACGTTGAGATGCCGATTTTATATAAAATGTTTTTTTTATTTGCACATGTGTAAAAGAGGAACATGTTTTAGTTGATCAGAGGTCAAGCAGCGCTGCGTCCTGGATAGAATTCTGGATCAGGTGAGTTAGCTTATTGGTATACAGATGGTTTTATTCTCTGCTGCCATTGTTTACTGCTATCAGCATCACGCAGGTCCCTCCATGCACACACCCGTGGGCTCTAGTCCATCATGGATCACCACAGATGGATATACAGAGTCCATTTTGCTCGCTTTAAATAATGCCTCTGGGCTGCAAACTAAAACAGAGATGTTAATTTAGTTAATCTGTATTTACTTCCATGACATGTATCCCTGATGGCATGGCGACAGTTTGACCTGCAGTCTCTGTGTTTTTGCACTTTGTGTGGCAGTATTTAAACCATCTGTGCCACCTTTTCTTGCAGAGCTTTCACTCAAAGGCTGTGATCATGACCCATCCAACACCACTGTTCCCATTGTCCTTGTGCTACACATTTGGTTGCCCAGCTGGATCACACCCCTCCTGTGATGCCGTGGCCCATTTACCCTTTCAGATAAAAGACCGGGCGCTCTTTGCCCCTCTGCCAAATTTCATAAGCCAAGCCCATAGAAATCGCTATCAGTGACCTAAATGGCCTCTGTTCCCTCACTGTCTGCTGATATGCACTGACACAGACTTCATTCATGTCTGTTCAGAAATATTTAGCCTAATTGAGAACAATTGCTGGCAGAGCCTATTAGTAATGTTTTCTTTTCATGATAAGATGAGTTGTGACAGCAGGGAGGAAAGAGTGCAGGAAAATGTGGCAACAAGAGCAGATTCTGGTGAGCTTTGCAGGTTGTTCATGGAAGAGAAAATCCTTATTTGAGCAAGAGAAGGCCAGATGGTCTTTTTTTAAAAATGCCTGTCGCTCAGTGAAAGCTGCTTTTTATCAACGGTCATCATCTATGAATAAAAGTTCCAGCCCTATATTATCTCAGGCGTGGGACAGTCTGATAATCACTTGCCTCTGAAATACTGATTAAAAATCTCCTGAACTTATGCCAAACTTCTCTCAGAACCAAAACTGATTGGACATTTTTTAAAGAAATTACTGAGTAAAGGAGAAATTCTTTTTTTCTGCCTGTTCCTGTGGGAGCTCAGCTGCCGTCCACCCCTGGTCCCCCGAATACTTCAGCTGATTAAATGTTTTATTAGACTGAAAATGGGAGACATGCTGAGAATTTGCAGAGGTCATCAAACTCCATTTATACAAAAGGATTAAATCAGTAACTTGTCCTGGCATATCAGCATCAACAAAAGTAACACAGGAGCTCCAGCATGGCCCACAGAGAGCCAGAGAGTCACAGCGATCCTCAAACATCAGATGCAATATGGAGAACATCCCAAACAATCGATAAGTCTGGTAGCTCAATGAAAAATGACAAAAATTCCACACTAAGTGCTTAGGCGTCCTTCAGGAAAAGCCAATTTACTATACTTATATATATGAAAAATTTCTATATTCATATCCTCATTTTGCCCATCTGAAAATCAAGCCTTCAGACCTCACTGGGACGAAAGGGCTGAGTAGCTGAATCCCCGTCAGATCAGTCGTCACGTATCTGACTGAGAGGAAAAGATGGAGGGCTCATCTCAGGAGACAGAAGGGTAGAAAACACATTTGGGAGGCAAACGGGAACACACATGAAGACCTTTTAATCTCAGTGTTTCACTCTGTAAGAGCAGAAAATCGAAAACTGTAACCAGGGAACTGTGCACGCTCTAGACAAAGCTATTCCCGCTCTCATAATGACAGCCAAGTGTATTCACAGAGCTTTTCATTAAAGTGGGCTTATTGATTTAGCCCGATCACCGAACAAACCTCCAAGGGAATGGGATTGTCTGTGTCCATACAGAAATGGCGGAGCTGTCCATGCTGAGCAGAGGAAGGAGTTCAGAAACGTCTGTGGCGTGTGGTTCAATGGTGATGCCAACATAATAGTCATAACTGAAGCCACAAAATTATGACACGGGGCCAACTGCAAATATGGACTTTTGAGTGTTAGGAAACAGTTTTAGATATCATTCAGAATGCATGAAAGGGATTATTTACATTTCATTGAAAGTAAATTCATTCAAAAACCCTCAGTAATTCAATAAACAGACTTATTTTCCAGTATTTAATAAACATAAAGCCAGAATTCTCCTTTCTTATTGACTGGCATTGCAGATTGAAGCAGTTAATTGGATGTCAGCCTCCGCTGCATAAACTTTCACGACGGCCCTCTGAGAATCTTGTTCCACCAGTCGCTGCTAATTTGTTGCTTGACTAGCTGTGCCTGGGCGGAAACAAATGTTGTGTGTGGTCGTAAACATGAGCGGGGCAGGGAAACCTCTCAAGAAACATTAGGGCTCTGTTTGCAGCGGAGTGAGCGAGCGAGGGGCTGCTCCCATGCAAAGAGCTGTCAATTCAAAGTTCAGCTTCAAGTTAAATTGGTTTCCATTAAAGCAGCTGTGAATAGGGAAGGGTAATAGGACGGCCTGAGGGTATGTCCAAAAAAATATACATCATCACAGTTGAATCTCTTTCTTTTTCCACCGAAGCAAACATCTTTTGTCCCAACAACGCACGTCGACGGACACGTGACGACTCGGGCCTCGTATTCCAGTTCACATCATGTAATAATATACATTGTTATCAGCAGCACTTTGTGTTGCTCTTGGAAATACCCTCAGACAAAACACAAAGTCAATACTCCCATCTTTGAGGAATGGATATTGATTTTTCTCCTCTGGGCTTGTGTTTTGGTGCAAATTACCGTTTTTCGCACCGTTTACAACGGGGGACAGTGTATCTGAGACATCTCATTTCAAAGAGGTGAAGGTTTATTTTTCCACAGGGGAGCTCAAGGGTGACTTTGATGAAAAATGTGTCTCAGGTCAGTTAGCTGGCAGCAGGAATAACTTTCTTTGCATATCTTTGTTTCGTAATCTCCGTCCTGAGCCAGTGGATTTCATGACATTTTCATTTGGAGGGCACTGAGGAATGACATATCTTAATGGTCACTGCCTCAGTGTTTCGGCACTCAAAAGGATGACTTCACCTTGCTGAGGATTTCTTTCAGACTGTATTTGGAAATAAATTGGTCAGCCTACATTACATTTGGCCACTGCATCACACCACCTCAGTGTTTTTCTCTTCCTGCGGACAAATAAAATGTGTTTAGGACTGTCCTTTCCTCCCAAATGAGCAGCGCTGAAGGGCAGAGGCTGGCACTGTACTTTAAACTCTGTGTTCTTCTCTGTATTTAGCGGAAAAGTTGTGCAATTTATTATATATAACTAAAACTTATCTTAGAATGTAAAATGTGGAGCACCTTGGTCGCCCAAAGGTATATTGTGTGTGCCGCATGGCCACACGCCGTCAACCTCTGTTCCATGTCATACCTCTGTCATCCCCCCAAAAATGGTGTTTTAAAAATATAAATTAGAATATAAACTTCACACGAACAATCACAAAAGAAAAACAAGGCTAAGAGTCTGTGACCCTGCTAGCAGCTCTATGAGACTGGGCACTGTGGTGCTCTGAGCTAAACGCTAATGGCAGCCTACTAACTGGCTCATAATGATAATATGAACATGCTGATGTGAAGCAAGTATAACATTCACCATCTTTATTTGGCATGTTAGCATGTTAGCATTTGCTAATTAGTAGTTCACATTCAGCTGAGCCATAGGAGTGTCATCATTTCAATCGTCTGATCCACAGACAGAGCGACATGGACACCATGAGCCATTGCCTGTAGGTGAAATTGCAGGAACTATTACTTGTATTGCCGACACCATAAATCAGCAGTTCCAAAGCTGCAGGTTTGAAGCTGATGACTCTGTGCCTCTGCACTCATATGGCTTCAGGTGCTTTGCATCAGTGACAGTGTGTGTCCTTGTTACTCCTCCTCCTTCATGTATTTGTTTAATGGCCTTTCCCGACTAGAAACTGAAACCATCAGTGCCCCAAGGCCAATTTGCAAAACACAGAAAATTCATTGGATTTTAATAACCCTTGCATAGGCATAATTTCACACTCCTGATAACAAATGACTCATACCTACTCTGCCTAGGCGTGAATGAGGTCCATACACATACAGTAGATGAGTGTGAATCACACTAATAAGCTGAATATTTATACTGGTAAACAAACAAACGGGCCACAAAGGATTATTCCACCTAATTTCATGGGTCTCGCCCTCTCATGTCCTCCCTTTCACAACACTGCAAACAGAGGGATGACTTTTGAGTACTGAGGCAGATAACAAATGAGAGAGTCTCTGGAGTTCATCAGCTCCAGTATCTCACACATCTAACTGTGTTTGCAGTAAATTAAATCAAGTGCAAATATTTCTGAGGAGAGATGTGTGTGAACTCAACTTTATTGTTGACTTAGAGTATTATAAAAGCGTAGGCTTATTTTTATACTTCCCCTTCATTTAATCAGTGACCATTGTGCTCAGATTACCATTCATGTTTGCATTGTGAGGAGAATTTAATATCCTATATGAGTCAATATTTAATAATATTAGCATTATCTGCAGGATTGACTGTATTTATCATCATTCTGCTGAGCGTGATCAAGAGACATGTTTGAAGGTTGACACAGACTCACCATTACCGCACATTCAAATGAGATCAACATTGCACCTATTGATCCCGAGCTGAGGAGGCAAAGATGGAACAAGCGTTTTGATCTGCATACTGTAATCACATGCTGCCCTTTAGATAACTGACAGAATGGAGCACAACACAATGTCACTGATGTTGCAGTGGATCAGACTCTGCTCTCTTTTACTTTATATTTAACAAAATCCTTTCTTAAAGTGACGACACGATGCAAAGGATGTCCACAAGTTCCGCTGCATCAAAAGGAAAATCAAACATAATCACGCTGCAGGAAAGGTGCTGTTGTAAAAATAGCTTGAAGAGGGCGTCCAAACAGTGACCCAGAAATGATTACAGTATTTTCATTTTTACTGGATGGCAAAATAATGAAAGCAATGCATCATGCAAGGGAAAAGTCAGCCTGTTAACATTCTCTGTCTTCTATGGAAAATGCCTTTCACGACCACCAGCACCATATACACACCAATATGTCACACACCAATTTGTCACAGGCTCCTCCACGTCGCTTTTAGTAATGCAATCTGTTTACTGTACCTTCCATTTCAATCATTTGGTTATCATCAGGCCCAGCATGCTCCTCTTGGCTTTCCCTGTTTCTCATTACTCAGAGGAAAGCTGTGGACTATAGATCAGGGTGTTTAAAGAAGTCACAGTGAAGGCGATGGCAAATGAAGGTTTAACAGGACCGTGACGGCTTTTCTTTTCATGGCAATTACACACCGCCTTTGCTTCACTTCCAGACTGACGGTGTGTTAGTGTTTAAGAGATTCTGAGAGGGAGAGATAGACATACATATATCAGTCATGTATAACACAAGTATATAACATATATAATATATGCTGTATGGTGCACACACCACAATGAATGCTGATGTATCCAACCTCGATTCCCCTGCAGTGTGGCTTGCTCTTCCATACTAGCTCGGAAAGGACATTAAAAGATTAATTCCAGTTCAGTTGGACCTTATTTTCACAGTTTTGGTCATCATTTATCTGGGAACAGCAGAGTCTGATTGGACAACAGACACAAGTGCTTGACTTTCATTCTTTTACTTCACTTGAGTATTTCCATTTTATGCAGCTATAAGTATACTTCTACTCCACTACATCTGAAGCTAATATTCTACTTTTTAATTCACTGCATTTGTCTAACAACTTTAGTTTCTAATAAATTATCAGATGACAGTTTTCCGCACATTTCCTGTCCAGTGAAAACCAAGTATCTCTACATTTGGTCACCTTGAATTATATCTTTTCTGATAAACTGAAGCATTAAGTGTTTGTTTATGCGTCGAGAAACTTCTTAGGCTAAATAAAGTATCTAAAAACCCTCTTGGATCAGCTGGAAAAAGCATTGTCACAAAGCTGAAAACAGGGCTGTTTTTGTGAGCTCATGAAAAGTAGATTTTTAAGAGATACGTGATTCTCACATACGATGATCTTACAGAATATGATGCATTGCTGTAGATTAAACTACTCAACAGTATATAAAATAGTTAAAATGAGCTAGATTTTCAGAGTTCAAAGTTATTTTTACTATCGGGAATAACGGCCAAATCTATCAAAACAGTTGACTAACAAGACCTTATGGTCAATTTAGTCACTGTACTGGGGCTTTTGCCACACAGTCATCATCAACAGACAGGAGCAAACAGTCAGTCCAAGCAAATCACTTGCTGACATCAGCTAATTGGCATCAGCTGGTTCATTCGTGCCTCACAATCACTGGCTCACCCACAGCTGTGTGGCCTTTCACATGTATATAAGTAGGTTAACCTGACACTGCTACTGATGCCAGTCTGCTGCAGCTCCACCGTCACAGCCTCCTCTCAGTGTGCTATATTTTTGGTAGTGTTGATTTAACCAAGATTTAATGTTTGTGTATGTTTATTAAGAGAATTAGTTCTCCCATCCCTCAAAGAGCAGAGCCCTTTCAGCCACATCTAGCAGTACAAACATTTGCTGTAAAAGGTCAATTCCTTGACACAATGGCCTTTAGTTATCTAAATTGTCATGAGAGCGCAGATGCTGAAAGTTTCCATTAATTCTGAGGACGACTTTAAATTGTCCTCCGTGTGGATTTTGAGGTTTAAATGCTCAGCTGTGAGTGAGATCCAAGCTGAAGTAAACCAGGATCATTCTTTCATAACAGACTGGAATAAGAAAAGATAATATAGCAGACACCCACGCTGCAGCACTGTTGGAGATACACCATCTTACTTTCTGACTGTAATCTGTTGACATTGCTTTTAGATTAGAGTAGATGAAGGTCTGCAACCTGCCGCACTCCTTTGCTCACACTTAGCTGATCTTGATGACCATCAGCCCTCTTGATTGCCTTAGGTTTACATGTGTGCTCGAGAATGAGGCTGACATGCACGCCATGTGGGCTGAACTGAAGATTTTTGTGGATTTCCCCCTGGGTACCCCAAGGATGATAGAAACTGCAGACAGAGGGCTCTCAGACCTGCTTCAGATAAATCATCCACTCCCACTTTGGCCTCAGCCAGTGTTATTTACACACTCAAATTAACCACAGGATTAACGTGAAGTTTTGTGTGAACGCACTAAAGTGGATCCATTACGCAGCTGTCTTGTGCATGTGCTTGAATTTCCTCAGTTATTACAATATTTGTAGTGGTGGCAGTCTTCAGTACCTGTGAAGCACGAGGGGCAGAGAAAAGCAACCTTGTTTATGTTTTGCTAAAAAAGATCCTTTGGTTCTGCTTCTTCGCCTCCCTCTCTCTCTCTCTCTCTCTCTCCATCTTCCTCTAGTCATTCATCATCAGCATTATAATTTATTATACTGTCAGGGGCTCTGTGAGTAAATTGCTTGCATGCACACAACCAATATTTAAGCAAAATGCAAGAGAAGGATTTCATAAATTCGAGGAAAATCCTGCTCAGCTCTGTCCGTGTCAGTTCTCTTCCTCTCGATATAATCCTGTTTCCAGTGTCCGTACTAATGTTTCAGGATGCTTTGGTCTATCTCGCCCCCGTTTCAGTTTTCACGGTTGCATGTGCTGTTGTTTGTGTGGACGGCGCTCGCTGATGTTCATCTTCCACTTTGGCAGACATTTTAAGACCTTTGGAGTGAGACAGATTGGTGCCAGCTGGGCTTGATTTAAGCTTGATAGGTGATATGTGGTGTGTGCCGGCTAGGTTGCCACAGGCAGGTTTGAATGACACTAAACAATGTCTTGTCTGTCGGCGGAAAGTGTCTGGCTGTCCTCTCGTAACCTGCTGCAGTATATGACCCAAAGGGGGAAAACACATTTGCTTTTAAGTGTGTGAGTTAAAGCATGAAGTGCTTTCAAGTATCAGAGTGTGTGGGCTGTTTATGGTGAAGCAATTACAAGATCTGTTTGAGGTTAAAACATGCTCACATGAATACTATAAATACACAAGTATTTATGAGATGTATTAATAGAACATATCACACACATCTGGCATCTGGGGTGGTCCATGTTTTTATGCACGCTTTGAATCCAGAAGGGAGACGTGGGGATGTGATATAATACTCTCAAGCCAAATATACATTGAGTTAGCCTGTTGGTCACTGTAATAATAGATATAATGTAGATAATGGACCGTTAAATAATTGGTTAAAGGCTTATTTACTTCCTTGCTACAACCCTGATTCCAAAAAAAAATAAATTGGAATGCTGTGTTGAATAAATAAAACAGAATGGGATGACTTCCTGTTTATTTATTTATCTGGATTTATACTCAAATGAAAATAAATATATGCTTCTTCTGAATTTGTCAGTACAATAAATATAAAGCTAGAGCCAGCAGATGTTTAGCTTAGCATAACCAGCATCTATTAAGCTCACTATTAGTGAGTTTTAAAGGTGCTAGTTAGTGGATTTTGTTATCTTTGGACTGAATTAGGCAAACTGGTCTCATTCATATTTAGTTCATATTTCATTTCATATTTAGTGCACACATATGTTACTATTCTTGGCCAACTCGTCTCCGAATAAGCATATTTTCCAAAATATTGAACTTTTCCAATAGGAGTGTGTAAAAAACATTTCTGAAGCAGAATGCTAAAATGAGGCTTCGGCAGTCTGAGTTAGCCAAGTAACAGTTGTTTCAGTGCAAAATTCCCTCTTTGTGTTTCCAATTTTTGTGTTTCAGTTCTTCTGGCTCTTGCGTGAATTTGGCTGCTGAAGATTCATGTTAACTTTGCCTGAACTTTGCATTCATACTGGAATCACGATCATATTATCCCGTTGTTGGTCCCCTTTGCTTTCACACCACAAGTGAACCACATCAGTGGCGAACTGGAAGGTATGAACGCAGCGGAGTTTGTCTGAAAGATGCCAAACAAGTAGAGGGTTGTAAAAACACATATGCCTTTCTTGCTTGTCTTTATCCCTGTTTATTACATTT
Organism: Chaetodon auriga; assembly: GCF_051107435.1. NCBI lineage: Eukaryota > Metazoa > Chordata > Actinopteri > Chaetodontiformes > Chaetodontidae > Chaetodon > Chaetodon auriga. The sequence continues at coordinate 10,979,878 of NC_135090.1, read as the reverse complement.
TCTTGATTTCAGGTAGTGCGAGTACAGTGTAGATACACTTTTCCCTTTGCTCTCTGTCACACGTACAGATGTGAACTTTAGTATACAACATCTCTAAGAATATCAATTGCCGTTCTCTTATTTCCAGACGCCTCTCAAGGCTATATCTCTTCAAACCATACTTGAATTTACACTGCAGGGATAATAAAACAGAAATAAGTTAGTGCTTCTCCCGCTGTGCTGGGACCCCTCATCAAATGCTTTGAGTACCATGGAAAATCGGAGCCTTCGGGTGGAAGGGAAACTTTGGCCGCTAACCCGGCGTTTAACGAGGCTCCGCGGTCCTTTAACTTTAAGCACTTTGGTTTTTCGGCTATGTCACTGTAAGCTCTGCGTGTCAAAGAATTACAACACTGGTGCATGTCCGTATTTCTTCATGGTGGATGTTGAAATTGTGGCTCAGAGGTAATGGATGCTTGCTTGCTTGCTTTTAGCCGCATGGGATCAGAGGTTTTGGGAGAAAAAACAGCTTGGTGAACTTTTTCCAGCACAGTTATTCAGTCCGACTAAATGTGCTTCAATCAGCCATGTTGTACTACAGTTTGGTTGACAACAAGGTCTAAGAGGGAGACGACCTTGTTGGATACGCTCAGCAGGAGGTGTGATTAAATTTAACAATGCCCTTCACTTTGATTTTACATGAAATTGTTCTCAATCCTTGAAAGTCTCTCCTTACGGACTCCTCCTGACGCTCCTGGTTTAAAAAAAAAAAAAAAAAAAAAAAAACAACTTAAAAAGCTGTGTTTCTAGTTTGTGTAAATCTACACCAAATGTTTATTCTGACCAAGCATTCCACATCCCTGAGTAACAGCTCATGCACTTTAAGACCATTTGAGGCTAAAGACAAATATGCTGATGAATGTGAGTTAATGTCAGCAAAGAATACATTTGTTAATTTAACCAGCAAATATACAAGCAGACAAACGAGTGAAAGTGCACTGGCGTGTTTTGCCTCCCTAGGATCTAGAAAATTGCATTATTTACGTCATTTTGACACTGTGAATAATTGCACTGTTGTCGTTTGGAGTGCTAAAAGTCTGGCAGAAATGAACCTACAGCGCACAGAAACAAAAGAGACACAGGAAGGCTTTCGAACAAGATGTGAGTTGGAACAAATGAAGGAAGACCAGAAATCAATAGTTGTGTCATGGAAAGCTCCTCCACCGCCACAGCATGTACTCTACCAAGGGCCCTCATAATTAATAATTTGCCTCACAAATCCTATTAGTGTATAATGAGGGAACAAGTGCTATTAGTAAGACATGACAGAGACGGTTATCTTCTAAGATGTATTATAAGCCTCGGGCAGACCGAGAGGCTCGACTCTGCCTTTCGAACAAACAAGACGTCTTTTTGTGTCCTCTGATGTACGGGGGAGTCGATATCATCTCCACGCCACTGGCTTCCACTGTTTCCTTTCAGAGTTTCTTTTGAGACAGCTTGACTGTTCAGTGAGGTCAGAGGCTTGCTGCATCCTGAGTGACACGCGGCGGCCGTCGCCACACGTATACAAATTCTCCTCCACGAAAACATGCTTTTTGAAAATGCTCCCTCTCGCTCCTTCTGTCTCAGTCCTGCAGCTCTACAAATTATGGCTTCCACAAAGCCTCAGGTTTCTTATCCTCCCGCTACATTTCAAAATAAGATACTAAGATGAATGTGGCAGTGAGTATAGTCACACAACCGGATCAGTGATCTGCTTTAGGGCATTGCTTTGGAACTTATGTTAATATCAAAGGGTTTTAAATGAAGGGCCGAGATCATTATCACACGGCGAGCATTGTCTTCCAATAATACATCAAAGGGTTTCACAACTCAAAGCTCATTTAAGATTATGAGTGTGGTATTGTAATCCTGAAGGAGGAGTTATGTTATTAGGTAATCTCTACTCTACTATGCTAATTTCCTGAAGAGGCAAACACTATCAAGTGCAATTTTAAAATCCAATAAAAATCTTGATTGTTCTGGGCTTTGTGGAGAGATTGACTGGGCCTCTAAACTGTGGGATAGTGCTGTGAGTGCAGCTTGTCGGAAACAGAGCACAGGTCACGTGACGCTCTCTGAAATTAGTCAGTTAATACTTCTGGGGATGTTGTGCCAATCTCCACCGAAAGAGTGCAAAAAATGATTTTCCCTCCTGCAAAATTAGATGCAAATGTGTCCTTTATAGGCTTCCTGCCTGTCATGCAGTGGACTGTGCAGCCGCTATGGTTAAATCCCATCACGACGCAAAAAGTCCTATCTCTCACGAGCAGGGCACAGAGATGATGCTGCAGATTAGTCCCCGAGTGAGAAGAGATTTTGATGGTTTGATTTCTTTTCTTTGAGGCGGGCACTGAACACAGTAGGGGTTCCTTTCTCTCACATGCTCAAAATTCTATAGCTGGCATACAGAAGCATCTGCACATTCACGCACAGCATGACACTGAATTGCACATGCCCACACACACACAGTTTGATCCAGGTCTTCTGGCACTTTTCTCCCTTTGTTGTGAGACACTAAACAAACAGGCGAACAGAAACAGGCCTGACCAAATCAAGGAAGAAACCTCTGAAACATTTTATGGTTAACTCTTCTGGGTCATCTTCACATTAGTAGCCAACACATTTCACATGATACAGCTGATATTTTGATATCAACTACTGGGTCCCCAGAGGATGCATGTGATTTTGACTGAAGCCTTGACAACTATTGGACAATTGATATCAAACTGCTAGCATGCTAAACTACATTATGCCCGCTAAACGTCAGCATGTTAGCCTTGTCAACGTGCCCATGTCAGCATGGTGACATTAGAATTAGCTCAAGTGCAGGCCACAGAGCTGCTAGTGTGACTGTGGACTCATAGTCTTGTTAACAAGCTAACAGCATTTGGTGTCTACAAATAGGTCTGCTGCAGCATATCTCTGTGTTGTCTAATGCAGTGCAAAATAAACAGTGACAAATGTCAGGATATGGACATTTTAATGAGCTGCTCGGGTTCAATACATCCCTTAAACACATTTTAAAAAGTCAACATTTTTTTCACCAGTTGTTCATTCATGTGCACACATGTTTAATTGAGAATGACTTAAGTAATTTGTGCATCTCTGCTAAGCCATTTATTATACATTCCTCTGTAAATATGTCCTGCTCATTAAACACGAGAATCTGTGGCCACACAGTGACAATCTTTGGTCTCTCAGCGCTGCAGGCATGTTCGCCCATGGAGCGTGACTGAGCTGGGCTGGTGTGTGTAACAGGGGTGAGAGCTGCAGTGCTCTGTAGCCAAGTATAAAATGATGAGGTGCTATCCCATCCTAAAAAAATGAAATGGGACGGCAGAGTCTTTGTGTGTTGCCAAACATAACAAAACAAAACAAAACACAGGTTAAACCCCATCCTTTGTCCTTTGTCCTTGTGCGTACTGCAGTGAGGCTCAGTTGTAATGAATTTCTGCTCATGACAGCTGGAAATGCTCAAGCCTTGGGTGAATGAGTGGTTCAGTACACTTGAGTTGAAGTGAATGGACACGAATGCGCCCGACGTAGAAGTGGGAAGGAAAGGAAATGTGACCGTCCGTGATAACAGTGATCTGAGCAGTCACGGTCACAAGCTGGAGACGACGCTTTCAAGTGACCTTGAAACATTTTTAACACATAGATGAAGACCTGAAACACTTGTCATCTCTTGTTCCAACACTGCCGGGTAAAAGATCACCCGACATGACTTTCACAGCCGATGTCTGAGCACATGTGGCACATTTTGGATTTATCCAGTCTGCTGTGAGATTGTCGCTGTCAGGGAACATTCTCAAATGCCTGAAATAGCCAGCCGCTGACCTTTTCCTGAAGTTTCCCAGGCCAACGCGCTCCCAAGATTGAGATGTTCAAAGCAATTTATGGCTTCTCCCTCTCACTTTCTGCTCTATGGTTCTGCTGAATCCACTGAAGAAAAGCCCCTCATAGGAGGCTTCATGACAACGATGAAGATTTCACCCACAGTGCATCTTCATCAGTGACTATTTTCATTTAAAGATGTCTTTTGATGAGCTTGGTGTTATGCTGTTGGCAGGGGACAATATTAGGAGTATCAGGAGAATAACAAGATGGCCGCATACACGTCTAACTTCATCATCATACGAGAGGACAGTACGTCTTCTCTTGGCTGTACCATTAGGATTCAGCGGAGCTTGAAATTGCATATTATACAATAGCCGTCTATTGAAAGGCTGAAAAATATTCACATAAAGTGGAGACCTCAGCCTTGTTAGTGCGATAATCCTTAATTTGCTGTAGGGTGTCAACAGCTATCCATCATGAGTTGAATTGTGTCTCTCCTGTTGCACACGTATGTATGATTGGAGCTGAACCTTTCAAATTAAAAAGGGGCTGTATGGCAGCGCCGAGCCCACGGGATCACAGAGACAGCAAACAGAGTAAGACTTCCTTTGTTTTTTCCCTGCACACATTATACAAAATCTCCCAACCCTGAAAAATTGACAAGAGTGGTGTCGGTGAGGAAAATGCTGCTGGATGATCAGAGAGTGTTGCAGAAATGCTTGGAAACAAAGTTTGTGCTGGTGCGCTTGGAAAAAGAACACATTTTTCTTTCCTTCTGGGGTTCATAACCTCATTTATAAACCACAGGCTAAAAAATATTTGTTATCATCAAGCAAGTCCAACAAATTGTCCATTTTCATCTGTATTCTTTCATCTTTTTTCTCCTTTGCAAACAACGTGTTGGAGCTTGTTTCTCTGATGACTGCTTGCTCAGGAAATAAAGAGCAACGCCAAAGAATCTTTCATTTCATCATCATTCTAGTGGTAAATAGGCTTTAAAAAACACACAAATCAATTTTGGCTTTTACAAAATGCTTTTTTTTTTTTTTTAATCAGCTTTGAGATGATGCCAGTCCGAGCTGAGGGGGAGAAAGACACAAACACAAGCCAAAGTGAATGACAGGAACGTAACAAAAATAGCTGTCAGAGTATTTCACAGTGCAAAAATCTATTATATATACAGTGTCACCTCCTATTTACAGAATCATAAACATACAAAATATACAGAATCTGTCTTCCCCAAACCAAAATGTTAACAATATAATAATGTTTGAATCACATCCAAGACAAATCACTGTAATGAAGATGAAGAGGAAAATTAATTACATACCAAAATACATCCTTTAAAATGACACACGAGGGCACGCATAGCATGAAAACTACTATGGCGTCATAAGATGATTTTTCTGTTGATTGTCACACTCTGGTCCTTCCTTATATGTGGCCCAGCAGCAAAAGTCATTGAATATTGGATTGCAATAGGTCCAAATGTCTGTTTTATTGAAGAGGGAATTAAGGTAATTATTCTTATGTGACTAAACTGCAAATTTACAGCCGGTAAAGAGCTGTATCCCTGCCTCTGATAGCTTGATTTATATGACTTGATTTCCTAATTAGACCAATTTAATGCTATTAGCCCTCAGTAGTGATAAAACTCCGTTAAATTTTATATTTGTATAGTCCCATTCATCTACTTATATTGCTATTGCTGAAAGCACTTGTTCACAATGGATCTGTAATCACATTCGAGGTAATTAATAAGCCACTTCTTACGATGTGAACTTGTGTTCTCCAACATAGTATAAAGTTCAACTTTAGAGTCTTATTCTGTGTGACTGAATGTGCCAGTCTTCACTCTATAGGTCCAAGGAAATAAACATATCACACTGTACTTCATTATAACCCTTTAACACCTCATCTCACACAAATCTTGGAGAAAGTTATTCCAGTTGAGAATGACGAGAGAACCTAAAAATCATCACATACATGTTGACCAGACATTTAACAGATAGTAACACAGTAGCACTCGTGTAGACAGAAATAGTAGTGAGTCTGTGAGTGGAACTACAGATATCATCTCAGACAGCCAAATGAAGTGTCTGGTGATATTCACTATTCTTATTTTTGTCAGCAAATCCCATAAAAAGACCAAAAAAGTTAAATACTGTGTCTGTGTATTCAAGACCTGACATATGTAAAAACCCATCAATGTGACACCCTATTACAACATGTGTGCTGTGGTTTACTTTGAATTAATGCCACAATCATCGTATTGATTATTCCTTCTGAAAAAACACAAAAGTTTGAACCATTTGAGTATTTATTTTTGCGTATTTCGTTCGTAAGAGGCAAAACCAATACAACGACAGACAGAACTACTTGTATAGGTATATTTATTTCAACATAAACATGTCTTTTACATGATCTATATACCTACACATTGCAAAGTAAACAAATAAAATAATGGCCTGCACCATAAAACTTCATTTAGACCATAGAACTCTCTCTGTCCCTCTCACTTTTGCTCTCACAGCTGAATATTAATTTTCAAAACTCAATGTCTGCTTTGTTTTACAACCTGATTATACCATTTGTAATATTCCCTGACAGCCCGACACTATACCGCTGCTGGAAATACTCACTAGAGCATCAAATGTGCGTTGATGCACGGCTAAAAATAGTCCCCAACAAACGCTCTGTTTATCCCTGTTTGAGTAACACTTCCTGCAGTGTCCAGCTGTTTTAGAAAGAATGTATAAAAAAATGAAAATCTACATTTTTTTCAGCTGTTTTTAAAGATTTAGGTCTTCATTAGGTGCGAGTGCGCTTGTTGCTGAGTGCTACAGAAAGTGCTGCGAGATGGACTAACCCATTACTGGTTTTGTCTTTTCATGGAATTTCTTAACAATGACAAAAATATCTAATCTCTGTACCCAGTCTTATCTTTGAAGGTGCTCTTTCTCAGTGTCTTTTACAAAGATTTAATTCTCTGAACTTTTTCCCTCTCACACAAACAGAGAGTGGTAATTTTCTCTAAAGGGGTCAGCAAACAAATCACAGCAGTCTGAGCCAGCTTGAGGCTTTATTGGCTATTGGCTCGAGGATAATAAATGGTTTTCTCTGCCTGAATTTAAACATCTGTTATCAGATATGCACTTTAGAAGAAGCTTATAGGGCTTCTAAGTAACTTAAATATATGCAAGACACAATTTATCCAACGAAACTGGTGAGTTTTAAAACACCGACAAAGAAAATTCAGTGTGTTCATTTGTTTGTATTCACACTTAAATACGCTGTGACCATCACGACTCATAACTCCTCCACAGCCCATGGCACAGCGATGACAAAGCAACAATAAAATGACGACAGAGCAATATGAATGTGTTTAGGACAAATAGCTGATTCATCTTTTTTGTCTGCAAGACTGTGAGATGTGACTTTGTTGACTGTGTGCAGACAGTATGGATGTGATCTCCTCACCATTTCACCTTTAGCGAGCCCGTTCTTTGCCCTGGATGCTCATTCATACAAAATGCTACAAAATTCATGAATAAATATGCACAGAGGACTGAATATCATAGGTTAAAGGCATCATGACAAAGGATGACTGTGAACCAAATCTTACAGCGCAGCTTCCACGCTTCAGAGAAACGGCTTGTTTGTCAGAATCATTGGCACAACTGAGAGCATATTTGACTCGCACACAGTGAAGCAGCTCTCGTGGCTGCTCAACTCAAAATAAAGTTTCTTTATTCGTGTGTTTTTTGTGCATTTAGCTTCTTCTTTTTGCTTCTCAGCCCTGTGATGTTCGGCATTGGCACAACTACAGCAACTGCAAATCAACAAAGCAGTCAGGAGTGCAGCATCACAGGACACACACTGAACACGTACGTAGGAATCGGCAAGAATAAAATATTAATAGAAAATGAAAATAAAACATTTGAACTCTGTTGTTTTGTTTTTTTTTTTTAAATGAAACATAGTGAACATACGTTATGTACACATTTCCAGAGCTTCAAGCACAGACGGTCTATTGAAATTTGACCTCTATCATGGCACATACGATCAGGTTTGTGAACTTTGTTTGTGTGTGTGTGTGTGTGTGTGTCTGGACATGGTACGCCCCCTCATAGCTGTGACCAACATACAGTACCCTTTGGTATCGGTGAGGTAAGGAAGGATTGGTTCTTCTACTTCACCTAAAAAAAATCCCCATCCTGACACCATCGAAATAATAATTCACCTCTACCTCACGTCATTCAGAAGCAGTACCACCATCACGGTCCCATTCAGCAGCATCATCTCCAACAGAGAGTCATCACAGTCACTGCACCGGTACAGGCCTGTCACTGTGAGCGCGCTCACACAGGTTAGCAGCTTTAGGAAGTGACACGTGTCAAAAAGCAGCTCTTGTCTCATGCCACAAGTTCTTGACATCAAAGTTCTCAAAAAGCAGCCGCAACAGCATTGCAAAGTAAAATCAGCCTTTTGTAGCTATTCCACCTCCGTCCCACTGGACTCTTTACTCCCAGACCTGCATCATTATCGTCCTGAGCTGAGCAAACCGGCCTCTCAGATTTAACCACTGAGACATGACGGGCTTTCATTTTCCTTCCTTACTATGCGCCTCTGTTTCTCTGTTGCTCTTCTTCGGGTGTTTCCAACGCCACACCCTTCATCCTCGGTGAGGCTTACGCGTACGTCTCTCCTGACTTTAGCGCCACCAGTTCAGAGTCCTCCGTGTGGCGCCCGTTCAAGTGTTCGCTGTTACAGTCATGGTGGTACATGAAGGCGGGCACCTCGGTGATGGAGGTGGCTGTGTAGGACGTGGAACGCATTGAGCAGTGGTCCTTTCGTCTCTGACCCCACTGGGTTTTATACTGCATCCACTGTCTCTTTAGAGCTGCCTGCACCTGGACGACACACAAGCACACGGGTGTAAGACATGGTTCGTTCTCATAAACCAAATCTTTGATGTTGTTTTTGTAGATAATAATTTGGCCCTAATGTGACAATCAAGCATGTTATGGTCACATGTAAAAGTGGAATGAGCCATTTTTTGTGTTCTTAGTCACTGAAGTTGCACATCAAAAACATTATTCCAAACTTCTGTCTTCTCTGCTCCACTTTGACCACAAAATGATTCCAACAGACTTTCAGATTTACATGCAAATCAGTACGCGGTTCCGGCGCCCGTGTAAACACCATCTTGTGACAATATTAATTCAAGTGACGGTGATCTTAACTGATGCAAGCATAATTGCTGCAGCATATGGGGATCACTCAAATTTCAATCCCATTAACGGATGCCAGTCAGGAAATGTAAACACCAAAGTCACATTTCTTGAAACGCAGCCAGGTCGTGTATGTGGCCGATCATTGTATTATAAAAGGGAAGAAAGATGTAATCTATACCGAGGTGCATGTTGAGGATTTCATCATGTAAGTAAGCAAGTAACGCTCGATTTAACCCCTGATATGATCAGCATTCATGATGTTACATTCACCTACTAAACAAAACTCCCAACTTCAAACTTCTAAATCAGAAAATAAAGAAATGTCTTGAATATGGGACAGCTGCAAATGTGTTCAAAAACTCTACTTCTTAATTCCACTGTAAGAAGGTTAGCCTTTCAGAAGTTTGGTAAACTTCAGAATGACAAAAACAAACTCAAACTTTTCACCCTCCAGAAGCCTAAATGCCTGCGAGAACTCAATGTTCCAGATTTCACAGTCTCTCCCTCGCTTCGTCTACATTATCAATAAAGCTGAACAGAGAGAAAGCAGCTCCTCGTGGTTGCCTGCTGAGCATTCAGCAACAAGACAAATGCCACCTCACTGTGACACTCTTCAGAGCCAAATGTTTAAAAAGATGCATTATTGCTCATTTCTTTTCAAATCAATCTGACAGTAAAACATTTCATGGTTTTCAGACAGAAATGAGTTATAGCCAGCATCTTGTTATTGGTGACATGCTCTAAACCTGCAGCTGTTTTGATGATGACTCTGCTTAAATGTGTGACATACCCACCTGTCGAAGGTCGCAACATATCACCAGATTGACCGCTAACTGCTGCTCACTGTAGCATCTTTGGCTGTAGCTACTAGCTGCTGTTAACTAGCTCAGTCAGCCGTGCAGCCAGTGACCCTATTAGCTGGCAGGAGTCTCTGAGAGCTTGGAGCACTATGGGATTGTTGGTATTTACACTGCCATTAATGGTGAGGGTCCTAATGTGACTCCCGCATTCTTACCAAATCTTGTGTTTCTGTTTTATTTGTTCCTGTGTCAAAAGTTCTGGGGGAGGGAGTGGATGGGTTTCTCAATTATGGCCCCGTATTCTTAAGGTTGAAGTTAGTAGCTAGCAAGTTGTTGTTGGTCGGATGTAGTGTTTCAGGATTAATCTGCTATTTGTTTTGTCTAGAAAATATTGAAAAATGTTAGCTTATAGCTTCATTTGTCAATCAGTCCAAACCCCAAATATCCTAAAGTGTTAATAAATCAAGAAAATCAGCAAATCTTCACATTTGATAAGCTGGAACCAGTGAATGTTTGACGACACTTACTCACTGAACGCTTAATCAGCTGAGAATGATGAGTATTGACTCATTGATTGAGCAAGAACTGGAGTGTGGATTGAGTTCCCAAAACCAGCAACCAGAGCTGCGATCCTCCAGCAGGGCAGTAGTCAGTTTATTCTGTAGCACCCCAGTACTACAGTAATTACTGCTGGTATTTTAACACACAATGATCTAATTATATAAACTGTCATAATGAGACAGAAAAGCAGCCGGGGCTTACAGCTTGTGTGTGGGACATCTTGCTTGATGCCACAAATACAGCATGAGAGCTGTTTGTCTCACTGACCTTCACAATGGAGCCATTGAAGAAACAAGGCAGGTCTGTGCAGTTTGGCTTTCAAAACAAAAACAGAATTGAAACCAGCCCCAGAAACCTGTGTCCTGATTAAAGGAGCTGAATTGGTCATTATGCGGCTGAAGCAAAGAAACCCTCTCATTCCCTTGTTAGAATTCGTGTAATAGTTGACCTTGCATCACACAGAAATGGGCTCGTCCTGCAGGCATATGCTCTACAGATTGCTTAGACTCTGCATATTGTTTACATCATTTGAGAAGATGCTGTGATGTGCTGGCTGTTCATGCATGAGCTGATACCAGACCTATTTTCCAGACTAAATCTGACACACACTTCATGCAAAGTATTTACATCTGCTGCTCTCACAGTTTATTCGTCTCTGCCCTGTTTTCTGACCTCATAACAACCTCATCGTCTCCGTGGCTAACAGAGAATTTCACTGCACAATTTTTCTCTAGAAATATAATAAAAACATATTCATTTTAAACACTGTACCTGCAGAATTCACACTAACATTGACCCGCCAACAATGCCCAGTTCAGCCTTACATTACATACTGCTGGTGCTCTGCTTTGTGGAGACCTTGAGCTTGAAAGCATCTGTCACACAACGAGCCCACGGAGCCGTAAGGTCTCCACAACACCATTAACCCCACATCTGGGCTTTAATGGAAATCTTCGTTTGGAGAAGTGGTTGAACTAAGTTAAGGATGCTCGCAGTCAGACAGCTGCAGACAGACTTAGAAAGGCTGACAGGAGGACTTGAAAGGAGAGTCAATTTCCAGCTGGGCTTGGAAACCACACAGTCATTTATAAACTGTGTCTTACTCTTCACCTGACATGACCCTTCAGCTTTTACTGCACATCGGTCGCAGAAGAGACAAGCAGCGCGCTGTTTTATAACCTGTTACAATTGGACTGATGACAAATGTAGCATCTCTGTGACAGTACAACTATTTTACTCAAGCATTCAATGCCAAAACCCAACTTTGAGTCTGTGTTTGAGTCACTCCTTGATATGCTATCAGGTGCAGATGTTAGAAGCCAGATATCTGACCTGGAAAAACAAAATATGAAAATGTTTTGCCTGATGGAGTCTGATGCCTCGTACTTAATGTCATAAGCAATGAGGGGTTTTATTGCAGCATGAACGAACAGCTCCCAGACTAACATGTGCAGGTTGACCTTTATGAAAGGGCAATTGCTCATTGCATGTATACTACGTTATTTTGTCACACATGGTCCCAAAGACGGATCTTTTCCAGGAGACAATATTCTTAAAGGAACAGCTCAACATTTATGGGATTATATGCTTTACTGCTCAGAGTTACGTGAGAGGATTCATACCACTCTCACTCTCATTAATGTGCTTTAGAGGGGCAGGTAGAAATGTCTACCTTTGGACAGAGCCCCTGATTTTAACCTTATGCTAAGCTATATCTTAAAGCTTATCCTGATTTCATATTTATCTTGTGAATAAATACGTGAACGGTGCTTACCTCTCCATTGAAGAAGCAGAATATAGTTGCCACCAGTAATCCCTTAAAAAACACAGAAAGTGCATGTAAGATAATGGATTATAGAGAGTATGTGGTGGAGCAATGCAGTCCCTCTCTGGTAAGTGAACGAACTGACTGCTTACCTGGAAATTTCATGGCCTGCCTGCCTGTTGTTTAATTAAGTGCCTAACTGGGAGTTAAATAAAGTTAATGGAGTGTCTAACTGGTTCTTTAAATGGTAAATCAACAGTGAATTACATCAATCAATCACAACAATAACGAGGCTGAAAACAAGGTTTTAATGGGTGGAAACTTGCAAGCAAACCAAATATGTAAATCTCAAGCCTGATGGGACCCAAGGGAACTGACAAATGTGGGCTGGGTTTCGAATTGTTTTTGCACGCGTACTGTGAGCTCAGGACTAAGACATAAATATTACTATGAAACATTCAGTATTAAATGTGCATTGATTACATTGCTTGCAGATATTTGTTTTCCTTGATTAATGACCGCACATGTAAAATATCTCAACCCACAGGGGCAGTGAAGCAGCACATATTTCCCTTTTAATTCACTGTTGAATTACCTTTGAACTGAGCTTCTACCTCATACTTTAATGGAAATCCTGATTCATGCAGGGCCTTGCTGTCAGCACAGTGCCTACCTGGTAGTGCATGAGTATGTGCATGATGTACTCGTAGACCTCCCCGGCTAGCCGATTCTCCGGCCTCCAGGGAAAAATGACAAACTGTATTCCGAGCAGGGGCACCAGGATCAGGGTGGCTCTCACTGCCTTCATGTACATGTTGGACTCTGCCCGGTGTGTGTCTCTCAACTTGGTCACCAATACTCTTATAATATTTAATAAGAAGAAGAGATTCACCTGCAGAAAGTAGAAAAAATTGAAAAAATAATATACAATATATAACACAATATACAATATTATACATATACATACATATAGTGCTCTGGATTAGCAGACTTACAAGAAGCGCTGCCACTATAGGACCATGGACCGCGTAGAGCAGATGGGTTTCCACACTCATCCAACAGCTACAGAGGGAAAAACATATCAGTCAGTGCTGTCTGCTGCCCAGAATACACATGCACACACATGCAAAAACATGCACATCTATGCACACTTTCTGCTGCACACAGACGAGCACATATGTAAACGTCTCCTGTTTATTTGCAGAAGTTTCTGGAACATTACTCACTTGTCATCGAAATACTTTTTCCTTGCCACGGCGTGGATGGATGCAGGCACTAGGGGAAAGCCTTGGACAGGAAAAAAGATGGCAGCCATATGAGGTCTTGAGTGAATTTAGTGGGATTCATTTGTCATTTATGCAACAGGGAAAGTGTGGTTAGCTTGGTCAGTTGTTTTGTGGGTCTCAGACTTCCTCATCAAATAAATTATTACTTCACAAATATTGACTGTATTCTCAGAGAGGCTGAAGCGAAGTGGATCAGCTTTGACGTCCTCATTACAAACTTTCCTGTCATAGTTTTATTGCTCCAACACTAAAAACAGCATCACATGGTTAATTTCATGTGGCAATCGTGTGTATTAAAAAAATAAAAAAAACAAAAAACACTAGAGGCTGAGCTCAGATTTGCTTTTTGCTTTTCCTCTGGATATAAACACACACTGAACCGCCCTTTTCAGACACTGCTGAGGCCCTACAGCATGTCGGCCGACTAACTGGCCCGCCTTCCATCCAGACACATGTGCGCACACACACAACAGAAAGAGGCCTCAAGGTTATCCCCCCATTTTTAATGATGACCACCCATTTAGTTCCAACGGCTACTTGTTTGACAGACTGCACGCATTATTCCTGTTTTGAAGAAGGTGAAAAACAGTATCGCACTCTGCACTAAGCGACGGGAGGGCCAATAAAGCCGTCAACATGTCCAGGTTGACAAAGTGTACAGTACGAGGATCGGGCAGATAAGAGTGAATTGTGGCTGCGATGCTGTGTCCCACATTGTTGAATTGCTTTTCAGTGAATTTTCAAGCTGTGATTGAGTCCAGTGATGGCATAAAAAAGATACACAATAGAACAAATACACAAATAGCGAAGACTGTTTCGATCAAACGCAGACAGACTCACCCCAGCCCAGGAGGTAGTACCAGTGCAGATGTTGCTCCTCTGCAAACACAGCCACCACGATGAGGGTGTGCAGGTAGATGCCTTCACACAGCATCCAGAAGTAATTGCAGCCCAGCATGTACATGTGGAAGAAGTGCAACACCTTACAGCCAACCTGCAGAGAGAGCCAAAACAGGAGTATTTATTCATTTATTCTGTTTTTGACTCTCTTCATAAGACCGTATCTATTAAGATGATTCAATTTAAACACTCCTGACATCATCTCAGCAGGATACAAAAAAACATCTAAAAGGATGTTTCAGCACTCGTGGCACAAATTCATTAGCCAGTATTATGCTTTGCAGACCGAGAGGATGTTTATTCATTTAACCCCTCTGGAGGTGAGCCGACATGAAATTGATGATTTTTTCTTTGTGCTTTGAGTGCTCTTTGATTGTGTTTGTCCCACTTTGCACAAGGAAGTGAGAACGAGCCATGTTCTGCAAGTGCGTAGCAGTGCCTTACCATACAGCACAGTGATGTTTTCTATTTATGCATCCAGCACTGTGTAACAACATGACAGCATGTCTCATTATGGATTTGTCCCTTTAATTGAACTATTATTATAATTTCTTGAAAGACCTGACTTTGATTACATATTATTATGTAAATCTTGTCCAACCACAGTCTATTAATGCTATAATTGCCAAGGCACTTATGGATGCGCCATAAGCTGTAATTCTGCTAATGAGTGCTAAACACTGGCTTCAATGAACCTGACTGAACAGACGTCTCACTAGTGAGTTAATTTCACATTGTCTTAAGTGTGCCTCTGGAATTTTTTAGACTCATTGTTTTATTTCTTTGGAAATTTGATAAGGAGATTTAATGTTTTTGGATGTCTGCTTAATTGACAGGCTCCTCAGCCAGTAACGTCAGCTGTGTGGGCTGCTCTTTGTTCGTCCCATCTCAGATGGTGTCCCCTGTGTCCAAATTTAGAATATGTGGCGAAATGAAATGCTCTCAATGGAAAACTAATTGATGGACAGTTTATTTCTCCTCTCAAAACAGAAGAAACTAAGTGGTTTCAGCTCGTTTCAGGTCTATAATCCTTAATACTGAAATGACCTAATTACAGTTAGAGTCTGATTTTTTAAAATCAGTTTTATGATTGTTTCAATTAGTGTATGTAGTGATAGTTTTGTGTTTTGTGATAGTTTTGTGTTTATTCTCAGGTCTCTGTTGCTAAAGAAATTTTGATGTCAGTCACACTTCATGAATAAATAAAGCTTAACTTATTAACTGCATCCTATAAAAAAAACTAATGAATTCATTGTTTTCCTTGAAACACATGAAGTATATGTAGATGATAGAAGATGGAAGAATCCTTTGTATGAATATATGTACACTTTTGAAATACTCATTGCTGTGTGAAAAGAGCACGCATGCGGTCACGGATTAATTCAAAGATGTTGGCATTGCTGCTAACTGCTGCTCTCAGGGGTCTTCTTAGCTCAAAACAGTCATTCGCTCCTAAACTTTTATCCATATGTCTCTCCTTCACTTTCCTACATTTCCCTTTCCACTTGAGCAATATCCACTATAACAGACATGGACTCGTATCAGTATACAGAGAATGAGGTCACTCATTTTTCACAAATTCACAACTGTTTTGCATTGAAGCGCACCGAGGTTTGTGTAAAGTTACCGACAACGTTCTGGTTTACACATCAAGCTGCTATAGATCATGTAGATGTTTCTCATGTTGTTCGGCCTCCTCCCTGGTTTGACATAAGCTTTGGGGATTCACTCCCCCACACTGCTGGCAGGCCAAACCAGACTCTGTATCACCACACCAGAGAGAATACAAAGAGCTTGTTTTCTCTGTGAGAGCAAATCTCCACCACAATCCACCATTCCTAAATCACCAGCGCAGAAAACAGGCTCATAAGTCTCACTTTGGCAGCAGTAAATTTCAAAATGTTTCCCATGAGACACGCGTGAATCCCAACCAATGGTGCTTGTGATTCCTTTTTCTGCTTCTCCTCCTGAAAGGCCGGGCCACGGTGACCAATTTTGTTTTGACATGTTGCATCAAGTTAGCGCAACTTGACAGTTCTATGTCGGAAAGTAACAGATTCAACATGGACCTTTTTGACAAATGGCGAGGAGGAGAGCCTTGAAAGCCAGCCATCGCACAGAAATATATATATATATTTCCTCACATTGATGATGATGGCTGTCATTCCTGGCTGCTTCTTGGATACGTTCAGCGATGGGATGTGAATAAAGACGGCAGTCAGGCTGAGCCAGACAGATTCGGTGAATGCATGAAAAGGAGCAGCAGCAGGACGTGGAATCAAACCCAAACCCAGCTGAACCCTCCTCTGTCTCCTGGATGTTTCTGGTACTTTGTCTGGCCAGAGATGCTCCAGCTGAATACAGGCTGGGAATAATGGGATTGCATGCACTGGGAGCCAGCTTCTATAATCTGTTGTTCTTTTTTTAATTGAGTTTTTGCACATTAACATATGGGAGCATGGAGGTTTTTGTGAATAGGCAGTAATCTGACAGTTTTGTATTATGTTGTATTTTTAGAGCCTGGATATGATTAATTGTATTCAGCATAAGAGGAAAGATATGATCCATATGATCCTTTTTGGAGAAAGAAAAAACTCTGAAGAAGCAGCGAGCTTTGAGTCATCAGGCTTTCATTATTTTTTTTTCCATAAAGGAGTGGTTCTTGAAAAGTAACACATGAATTTATGTTTAGACCTGATAGTGAGGCATTCCTATGAGACAGATTTACCATCTCTACCAAAGCAGACCTCAGGGTTTCAAAGAATTTATATGATGCATTCAGTGTAGCTCCAGAACTCTGACAGGAGAATGTGGAAGAAAGAAACACACTGTGGACATGTGACACTGCCAAGATATGGCACAGTGAGATGAAATACTAATTAGGATATACTTTAAAATCTGTTGTTCAAACTTTTAAATATTTGAAATACAGAGCAACTAGATTTATATTCCACATCCTCCCATTGCCTGGCCTCGCAGAGCAAATGAATTTTAAAAAGTTCATTGAACTTTTTCCTTCCTTGCATTTGTTGGCTTAGCATAAATTATGAATACATTTGTATCTCATTATAAGACAGTGAAACTAATCCCCTCCCCCCCACACACACTGTATTCTCCTAAAATGGCCCCTGTTAGCAATGCAAGCATCTGGCTCTTGGGAATGGCAGTGTCGGTCGGTCTGTCTGTCCACCACTTTGGTCCAGACAATAAAATGTATTAAAGACGGTTATATCGCCCTTAGGATGCATTAGAAAAGTTTTCCAATAACTTTTCTGCTAGTGTCAAATGCTCTGTACTCTACATGTAGGAACCCTGTTAAATAATGCATAATGGATCCCGAGGGTGCTTCCTCATTACCTCGGCCGGCAATTAGCAATTGTTAGCATGCTAACATGCTAAACTAAGATGGTGAACACAGTAAATATAGTTATGTGTGCTTAACATCCGCATGTTAGCATGCTAACCATAGCATTTAGCTACTCTCACAGAGATGCTAATGAAAGTAACTCTTGTCTCTCTTACAAAACAGACATACTGTGTTAGTTTCCATCCCCACTGTTGTATGTACAGTAACATTTGTGGTAGTTTTGGTTGGAAATGTTCAACAGAGGCCATACTCACTGGGTTTCTGCTCACCACTTCAGGATTATTGACCACTGCTACGAGATAGATTATGGTGAGGGCCGAATTGAGCACATAGGAGCAGAAGAGGTTCTTGTGCAGCGTTATCCTTTGGCAGCTCAGACTCCTGTGTGAAGACAGATGCCATGATTGAGTCTGTAACATGCTGACTTAGCAGGACATAATGTGATCAAAGTAAAAGAATGAAATCTCACACAAAAAATGACATAAACGTCCTACAACTGATCGAGCAAACAGGACAAAAAAACAACTCATGGCTGGCAGGTTAATAGTTTATGAGGTTGTCAGATGTTGCGGGTTGTAAAAAAATCAAATTGGTCTTTTGGGATCTTTCATCTCAGATCACTTTTTGTGGGTGGTAAAAAAAATCCCTGCGATCAATGAGCTGGATTGCCTAAATGCTCTGTACTCTACATGTTAGAACCCTGTTAAATAATGCATAATGGATCCCGAGGGTGCTTCCTCATTACCTTGGCCGGCCACTCAGAAATAATAGCATAATGAAATGCTTGACAGGAAAAGTGAAAATAACTATTAGAATAAAAATGGTTACAAGTCATTCATATCCAGTAGCTTTATTGTTGGTAATGGTTTAATAATGTTTTAATTTCAGGGCAGCAATCAAATACACTGTTTGTTTGGAGCCAAGCGAAACCTTGCACCACATATATTTTGCAGGATATAGCCTCCAATAAAAACATCCTCTACAGTGTAAGAAGTTATATCCTTTCACTGCTCATGGCCAATTCTATCTTTGATGAGTCATAAAAACCCAAGAGACCAATGAAAACAGGAAGAGCGCTAAATTTCTTCAAGCCAGCACAAAACAGCATATACAACTGCAGACTTTCACTGTCTTATGCAGAAGGAATGGTTATTTCCAACAGTCTCCCTTTGGCTCCAGATATAAAAGGAAGTGCAGGAGCTGCTGAATGCTTATATACAAGAGACCTTTATCTAAAAGGCGACGTCAAAACACAGACTGAATCCTTATGGCAATGCTGTCATACGTCTTAACATCCTCAGGTCGGCCGTTCAACCACCCCTCTTTTTCCAAGCTGGAGTATTTTTAACTGGGAATCCTGACAGTGTTGACGTCGAGTTGTAAATAACAGAGTGGTGCAGCTGTACACCATCACATTCCACTGCAAGCTTCACATCTGGATCTTATAATACAGCATTAAGCCTCCAATATTTTAAGTGTTTTGGCAGTAAATATGGTAAGTCATGGTTAAAAAGAATAAAGAAGTAGATGATTTTCTATGCTAATAACTTTCTTACTTTACTGAGATCTTAATTTGTTGGGACTTTCATCTTGATGAATTGTGAATGTCACGCTGAATTTCTGTGTGTCTGAGTTAAGAGTTTGACTCTCAGCGGGTCATGGGGTTTCACGATAATGCACCTGCCCTAAACACACCCGCTAGATTTACGAGTGTGTATAAAACTTTGCAGCAAACTGAGGGTCTCTTACAAGATCTGTTCTGGATAACAGCTGCGTTTAAGAGGTCAACACCCTTCAACACATCAAATTTTACAACTGCACCACTCAAGAACAACAGAGCCAGCGAAGCAACTTTTCCAAATGTTGTTCCGGGACATAAAGTTATTTTTTCCCCTTGGCTCCAGATTCAGGTTGCATCACAGAAATAACAATAAACCTTACTATACCATTAGAAATAATTAAGTTCTTTGCTTCCTAGAGATAAACTATAATGTTTGAAGCATGCACAGACTTCTGCACAGTCTGCTGTCTTTATCTCAGGCTTAATTAGTTCTAAATTTCACATACATTAACTTTATATTACACCTCCCTTCCCCTTTTTATCTAATTGAATTTCAACAGAGGTATCTCAATTAAATGTGCACCTTTTCCCTCTGGGATTAAGCAGTAAGTCGGGGTGAACAAACTTAATGAGTAATGCACTCAGGTGCACGTTTCTAATAAGAGCAAGGTGCCAACATGTTCAGTGGACTTCACAGCTCTTCAGTTTTGAGCCTTAAATATCCCTGAAATAAATGTGCATCACAAGGGAACCACTTTGGCATGAAATTAATGACAGTTAAGTATAAATTACACCCAGTGAAGCAGCACTGGGTGTAATTCAGTTTGATAGTTTGTGACAGCAGTGAAGATAGTAATAATGTTTTCTGATTATTGTCTTCAGTGTTAATTTAACACTGTGCTAATGTCTTTTTTTTTTTCTTTTTTCTTTTTACAGTTTAAGATTGTTACATGCCCCTGAGCACCTCAGTGAGAGAATAAAGGATGAACACTTTTGATTACATTATAAAATGTGACTGAAACATCAACACTCATTAACACTGAAACTTTTTCTGTGTGCCTCTGGGACAAGTTAAACTGTAAAACTGTTCAATGTACTCTGCTGCTGCTGGTGTGGACAGAGGCAGACTGAAGATTTTGCTGACTGCGAGTAAGACTGAGATCAAAGCACTGACGACTAATGAAATGGCTCGGGGAGACTGTAGTGAACACCATCTGTGTGCCTGTCAGATGCACTGATCATAGTGATGAGATGATTGAGCCTTTAAGGGCAAAGCTACCACAGATTAATCAGGGCAGAATGTGTCGGCCGTTTGTTAACCACTCACTGATTCACTGAAATCTTATATGGAGGGCAAAAACAGAACATTGAATCCATTACCTGAAGTAGAAGAAGATGGCCAGAGAGATAAGCAGGGAGGCTATGGATAAAGCGTGGCCCACAATTGCCATGTAAAAGAGGATGTACGCTGACTGCAAAACAAACAGACAAACAGGACTGAGTAATGTCAATTAACATGTGTATCATTAAATCACTTGTAAGTCATCAGTCTGTGAGGGAATCTTGTGAATTCCCTTTACAATCAGGGATATTCTGACCTACAGGAATGAAACCACACCACAACTATTTTAAGGAATGCTTGGCCAAACTATGCATAAATGAATGAATAAACAGTGATAATCTGCTGCTGGTGACACACTCAGGGTCAATAAACCCTGAGAAATGTGGCAGAATCTTGTAAAGGATAGAACTACAGCAATGTTTTCACATCGCTCAGTTGATGGTGTGGTTCTTGCTCATGAAAGAAAGAATTAAAAACTAAAGTTGGCATCGACTCAGTCATATCAGAAAATCATCCAACGTTTATTTAGCCATATTTCTCTTTGGGATCATACTGCTGAGGCTGTGTATTCTTATAAGTCTCCTGAAACTGGGAGGCTGAGTCAGCAAAGATCAGATTTCTGTGGTAACAGATGGAACGACTGATTTCTGTTCTGATCGATCAACAGACCTTATTTCTCCCAGGTTTTCAAGGGAGTTTTGTGTACAAGTTGCCCTTATTTGCAAATGGTCATTTTCTCTGTTCCAGGTGGGAGAGCAGAGCTGTTGTTGCTGTTGTACGTGTTGAAAAATGTAAGATTGTAAGAGTGGCAGTGTAGGGCCATGATGACAAAGTGACAGACTAACCTCTGGCAAATATTATAACAAGTATGGTGTGTAATCACATACCATGAGTTACACTGTAGCAGGGATAATATTGATTAAATCTTATAACTAATCTTTGAACATTTAAATAAATGAACTGCAGTGCTGATTAAGAGTCATGTGAGTACAAATCTCTCCAAAAACGACGTCCCTTCTGGCAAAATACTGCATTGAGTTCTGTGCTGTCCTGGTCTGGTTTCAGTGTGGGAAACATTGTTAGCGGCTCAGTACAGCAGCCTGGTGCTGTGCATGATAAGAGGGCTGTAAATATGTGGTGGTGTCAACATGAGGCTATTTGTAGGGAGGATCTTCTGTCCAGGCCTGTGTTTTAGAACCACTGTATAACCTGAGGGAGAATAGTTTCATGGTTCTGTTCCAACGAAAGCAAAGTCTGTTTGAACAGTAAAATAAAACCTGCTTTGCACAGCCTTGCTTCCTGTGAGATAAGAACTCAGCTCTATCTTGCAAATAAATGCACAAAATAGTTGTGCAGCATAAAATGTCAGCTTCTCCTTTGGACTGTCACCTGATTCATGTCACCCTGTGCGTTTATATATTACTTCCATGTCTATATATTTCTGTGGAGCTCAGTATAGGAGAGCAATGTGTCTTGGAAACAAAATGCCTGTTAATAATGGCGTCTGGTACAATATTTATGAGCAACTACATCAGACCTTCATATTTCCAGTTTCCACACTCCAAATACCAGAGGACTCCATGTGAAAAACGAAAAAATTATGCTGACCCATCACACTGTGGCCACCATGTAATAGATCCATGATAGCAGGCTACTTTATCTTAAATGAATTACCTTCAACTTTGCCTTAGTGTTTTCGTTGCAGAGAGTGTAGTTGGACCAAGTCCTGTTGGTGTCCGGGTGGCGAAACCACTGCCCGTCCTCCCCACAGTACTTAGTGGCCTTTTCTGAAAGTAACAATTAAGTAATAAATACAAATTCTTCAGCAATATTCTTCAGATCCATACAGTTGTGTCCATATATTTAGATTCTGTTGGCTTTAATAATTCATCCTCAAAGCAATTAATATTTCACAGTTCTTGAAAAACACCTTTGAAAGAGCAGCACTCTTGAGTCTTACTGCTCACCTGTGGGGTCAAAGTCAACAAAATAATTGGGGCAGT
This sequence comes from Chaetodon auriga, assembly GCF_051107435.1. Classification (NCBI taxonomy): domain Eukaryota; kingdom Metazoa; phylum Chordata; class Actinopteri; order Chaetodontiformes; family Chaetodontidae; genus Chaetodon; species Chaetodon auriga. Next base: position 10,957,195 of record NC_135090.1, on the reverse strand, counting down.
TCTGGGAGGTGTAGGTTCCCGCCGGAGTATCGTCCCAGCACAGCCAGCCATCCCAGTTACGGCTGCAGAACAGCCCTGTGACACATACCAGGCAGCAGATAAAGTTAACCGCCCACAGAGGAAAAAGCACCATAACAGGAGGCCACAAGAAGTCTCAGCAGAGCTTGTCTCTACCTGATTTGTTGTAAGGCAAATCTCGATTCATTTTCTCGAAGCATTTGTACTGGCTGTCAAGGATTTTCTTCCTCACGACTTCCTGCTCCTCTGGGTTAACCATGGGGCTGACTGTGGCCTCGTCAACGGGCTCTACCTCAGCGTCTCCTGAGAGCTGGGCGGCTGCCTTCATTTTAGTGAGGTCACACACACACACACACACACACACACACACACACACACACACACAGTCACGATCAATCACATTCAATCACATTCAGTAATGAGCAGGGCGTTTAAAACAAGCAAGACACACAATAATGTTTGTTGTGCTGTATGTCTTTGGTTGCCAGCCTCTATGTGAAGCTTACCCCAGTGAAATCTATGCTACTGCATGATACTGCATACGGTCTGAGGTTTTGTTGCATAGATACTACTTTATAATCACAGAAGAGGCCACATGTTCTGAACTTGCAGGAAAACCCAGCAGTGCTGTAAGCCTGGTTACCAAGAACATCTATTTATATTAATCTTCCTGATGAATAGCTGTTACATAAACGTTACCTTGAACTTCTCCTTGGCGTTGACAGCACAGAGTGTGTAGTTTGTCCAAGTCTTGCTGCTCTCTGGATGGCGAAACCACTGTCCGTCTTCTCCACAGTACTTGGTTGCCCTTTCTGAAAATAACAATTACATGCTAAATAAACAGTCCTCCTCTATAAATCTGTACAACTGTGTCTATAAACCTTAGTCCCCTTAGATTTTGATAAATAATTCATCCTTGAAGCAATGACTAACCACTCAGTAGAGGATCATAAGAATTTATCAGGATATTGGGAGAGTCTCACTGCTCACCTGATGGGTCAAAGTTAGAAAAATAATCAGGGCAGTTTTGGGAGGCATAGGTTCCTGCTTGAGTGTCGTCCCAGCACAGCCAGCCATCCCAGTTACGACTGCAGTACAGACCTGCGACACCAGCACAACCACAGAATATGATTAGAAATGTTTGCAGGCCTGTTGTCTATATGCTTGTCAAACATGCATGCTCAAACAACAGAGTGATCACGTTTATAGCTAATGAAAGATAGCAGAGTAACACAGCGACACAGTGAGCTCCAGTCAACAGCATCAGTACCTGATTTGTTAAAAGGTGGATCTCGATTTATTTTCAGGAGGCATTTGTATTCATTCTCAAGCATTTTCAATTTCTGTGAAAAAAAACATGACAGAAAACACCATAAAGACAAACAAACAATTTATAAAGAAGATTATAAACACTTTTGTACCAGGTATGATTATATAGGTTATGTAAGTGCTAACAAACTTTCTGAGTGACATTATAAAGGGTCTAAAAGTTGTAACAAATGGTTTTTAGTGGTGCAAATCATTTACTAATGCATTTGGACCTGTTAGAAGCCACAAATGAGAACAATTTTTGGGTTGACAGGTTGTTGGGCCGACAGTCAATTCACTTAGAAAGTAATTAAAACAGGAAGGCATTGGAAGGCAATAACAAACAACTTAATTTGTTGTTTAGCTTGGAGGACTTGTTGCGAAGACAGACGGAAACAGTGTGGACAGACCACACAGAGACACCTGCTGCTGCTGCTGCTGCTGCTACAGTGAGGACACGATCCCACTCACCCATCAACATTGCTGAATCTGGTCTGTGAGCTGGAAGCACCACTGGTCTATGCAGTGATGGGTAATGTTTCTCCCTACACCACCAGGCACTTCAATCACTGTGCTGCCATCGCTTATTTAAGTAAGTATACTTTCAGCTAAGTATAAATACACTTTGTACCTTTAAAGTGGATAAAAAGCTGCTCTCATGAGGATGGTACATCTATTTGAAGTGTACTTTTGAATACACAACTTTACTTGTACTTCTGTTGTTACATACAGACCTGTACCACTAGTGCACATGCCATTATTTTATAGTGTACATGTTCTGTTGATGGTTTGAGGTCTGAGCAGAGGAAGCTAAATACATATTACATATTTTATAGTTGTGGAAGAGGCCACATGTCCTTCGCTTGCAGGGAGGCCTCGCTAAAGCTCTACAATAAATCCATAAAGGCCAGTACCCTCAGCCTCTTCTCATGGGTGGTTGCACAGAGTGTATAGTTGGTCCAAATCCTCTTGTCCTCTGGATGGTGAAACCACTGACCATCCTCTCCACAGTACTTAGCTGCCTTTTCTGAAAAGAACCATTATGTGATTAAGTCCAATTTCTTTGAATACAATAAACAGAAGATTAGAGGAGAATTCATGATGAGAGGGTCATGATCAGAGTCTCACTGCTCACCTGTGGGGTTGAAATCGCTAAAATATTCAGGGCAGTTCTGGAAGGCGTAGGTTCCCGCTGGAGTATCATCCCAGCACAACCAACCGTCCCAGTTACGACTGCAGTACAGACCTGTAACACCCAACAAAAACATCAGCAATGAAACGTTTGCAGGCCTCTCGTTCCTGAGTTTGTCCAACATGAAAACTCATCATGTTGAAATCAGGTTTATATAAAGCAATAACATCTGTTGGTAGCTTTCAGCGGACAGTATCAGCACCTGGTTTGCTATAAGGAGGATCCTGCTTCATTTTCTCTGAGCATTTCTTCTCGTTCTCAAGAATAATTTCCAAAACGGCGGCTTTTTCTGTGCTAACCCCTGTGGCCTCTGTGGTGGGTTCTCCCGAAGCGTCCCTTAAAAAATGGAGGACTTCCTTCTGAGAAAGAAAAAATTGTTCAACGTACCATTTAGAGTCAGAGTAACTGAGGCTGGCTTCATCTCAGTCTTGCATTACTTACAGGGAAACAGCCAAATACCTCGAATTTGTTTTCAGGTTGACAAGTGAACCCAGTCTGGACCCAGTTCCCCAGTTCATCACAATATTTGGTGACTTTTTCTGTAAAGGAAAAAATCAATCAGTGATAATCCTGAAAGCTTAATATATTGTATCACATTACTTATAGGAACATTATTGCTTCTGTTTGACATTCATGTCCAGCAGAGAATCTCTGTATTCTTTGGCCCTGTCTTTGTTTTTCAGCAGTAGTATGTTGGCATCATCCAAACACATAAATCGGACCCTGAGTCTTGGCATTACTGAACAACTGCGATTAATTTAACTTGGCACGCATCATCAAACGTTATGTCAAATAGAAAATTCCCTCTTTGGAGTAATTTTCTGGCAAACTCTCAAATGTCGGGCTTAAAACCACATGTACTGTCGAGCCATGACTGGCCTGAGAAAGGGATCACATTGTTCCTGACAACAACAACCATAGCCGGACTGCCTAGTCTTCTCTGACAGCTCATCAACTGTTCAACAGCCGCTTCCAACTGTACGTCTCCCCCAAAGCCTCATATCAGCAGCATCAGCTTTCACATAAGGAGCCATAAGGGGACTCTTAGCGTCACAGGCATTTTGGGAAGATCCTTTATGAGCCTTCTCTTACAAAAACACCTTCTCTCTCTTCTCATTCATATTCTCTCTCCCCATCCATCTCTCTGGCTCTGACTTCTCTGTCTTTTGTCGTAATTCCTCTTCTCTTTGCTTCTCTTTCTTTTTATATACACCCTACATTCTTTTCACTGCCCTGTCCCTCACCTCCCCGCTCTCCATCATATTGCATCTCCTAAATCAGACATGACTTGACTCTGGATCTCCTCAACGGGACTTTGTTGAGCCTTGCATTCCTCACAATGTAAAAACCGCTCATACTGTAGTGACAACTTATACGTCAATCCAAACATTAAGCGTACTTACATAATCAATTTCCACAGTCAATTTCAGTATAAATAAATGTCTGTTTTCATTTAGTCTGAAAGATTCAACATATTAGGTGCACAGTTTACCTTGTATCCACTGTATAAATCTCTCATAGCTGTCCTTTACACTCACTGTGAAAGCCTTCGTCTGTTGAAACATACGGAAGGTACAGCCATTTGTTTCTTAAGAATGCTAGCAGCTCTGTAAGGCTATACTTACAGGCGTAGCTGTGCTTTGAGCTAAGTGCTAATATTAACTAGCTAACATACTCACAAAGTCAGTGCTAACATACTAATATCGCAAGTGGAATTTTTACAATGTTCATAATCTTAGTCAATCATATTAAGCACTAAACACAAAGTAGCTGAGACTGATGGGAATGTCATTAGTTTGAGGTATTTGGTCATAAACCAAAAGTTTGATATACTGATGGTGTTAAATGAAAAGTCAAGGGTTTGCCAAAATAATTAAGGCTACAATTTATGGTGGTGATGGTGGTGGTGGTGGTGGTGACGGGGGGGGGGGGGAGTTAGATATGTCTCTCCCATTTTTCCCCTCAAAACCAAAAACATGCACCCTGGTGGCATTAAAGGAAAAGTCAAGGGATCATCAAGATTATTAGGCTACATCCTCTGGAAACATTTAATGTTTTATATATATATATATATATATATATATATATATATACTTTGTGTTTAGTGCTTAACATGACTGAATAAGATTATGAACATTGTAAAAATTCCACTTGCTTTATATAAAATTTGGTGCCAATCCACTCGATATTTCACTGCATAAGTGGAAAATTTGACCTGCTGGTGGTGCTAAATGAAGTTATTTGGGCTCTGGGCAACATGAATATCTGTACCAAATGGCATGAAAGTCATCCAATAGCTGTAGCTGCTGTGTAGTGGACTGACCTATAGACCAACTGACCGACAGACCATTAACTCCCATTAGAGCTGCTAGTGTGGCTAGTACAGAACATAAGGTGAGATCTAAAAAAAAGATGTCACAGTACTGGCTGCATTGTTTGATTGACATGAGAAGGACAAAAGCAGTACAGCAGAGAATTTGGCAGATTACCACAACTAATCCCTCTTCAATAAACACACAGACATTCAATTTCAGTTAAATCAACACGACCAAAGTTATACACGAGGGGGAGGTTCGGGTGGTGGAGCAGCAGAATTCTAATGGTCACCCTGTATATCTGCATTGGTTTCACTGGACGTTACTGGTCAGCTGGTTGGGAGCATGTACGAAAAAGCTGATGCCAGTGCTCCATATTAGACTTCTTGCTCAAGTGTCCTCACTTTCACACATTAAAAATCTTATAATATCATTCTGCTGTTGCGACTACAATATCTGCAGTTGCTGAATAATGACCTCAGCTCAGCCTAATAATGAACCAACTTTCCCTCAACTTTCTAATAGAAATATCTGGTCAAATCAAATAGAAATACATAAAATATTAAAGGAAATCCTGAAGTTTAGCTCATACACTGTTCTGTGCTGCCTGCTGACCTGGAATTAAGAAGTTATACAGAAAACCTTCTCAGTTTCCCACCACTCTCGATTCAGTGAGCTTGTTGTTGTGGGTTGGTGTGTGAAGCGCACATCTCTCTTACCAGTTGGGTCCAGGTCAGGGTGATCTGGACAGTATTGTGTTACAGATGTCCCAGCACGCGTTTCATCCCAGCACAGCAGACCATCCCAAATACGTCCACAGAATATACCTCGACAAAGGAAAAAAGTGTAATGACTATTCTGGGTTATTACCAACACACGCAGTCTGTGTCTTTAGCTGTATGTGCTGTAAGTGTATGTCAGAGTAACATCATTTCTCTACAGCCTGTATACCTTCAAAGCCATTATAACCCCACAGCTTCTACTCCAAAAGCCCTTTCAGGTCAGTTGCAATTATACCACTGCTAGCAGCCCTAACATTACCTTGAACAAGAACAACAATAGTGTTCTGATTCCAGCCCACCGCCTTACACCACTATTACACCTGCGATGCTTTCCAAGAGAAAATCCATTTGGCCTTAAGAGGCCTTAAAATGATTTGAGATTCTCACCAGTTCTGTTTCCTTGGTGGTCTTTGTTGGACAGCTGAAGGCATTTGAATTGAGCCTGACTCACTGCCTGTCCATCCGTCATGCTCTGTCCAGGCCTGAGCGAAGGGTCTGAGAATGACTCAGCACCTGCTGCTGCCCAGCGCTGTGGAGACACCACAACACCAAAGGTGAGAGGAAGGGGGACAAACGCATGTTTTATACTGACTTGGAGCGCGATATGGAGTGTCGAGAGTTACTGATCTACGTTCCCTTGACAAAAGCATAAATATTATCTCAGATTATGATGGTAGCTAAATGTAAAAAATTTCATAGTTTTACAAATTTTGATTAAAACTCGCACACTTACGCAAGTAAAAATTTAGATGAAACATAAGCATGGGAAGTTTTTGAAGCATCTTTGAGGCTGATCTGATGAGGACTTCACTCTGCTTTGAAATTCTAGTCACTGACAATTCACCTAACTCATTAAAGTGTGTTTGGAGCTCACAAAAGTTAAGCAGCTGATTTTCTCCAAATGAATCTTATCTTGGCTCTACTGTTTGTATTTGGAGGTAGCATTATAAATGAAGAGGCCTGCCTGTGCGAAATGCAGATTTTGATAATGCTGCTCACTGAAGGATAAAGATCCCATTTTGCTGTGACTTATCTTGCAAATTTTTTGGCTGAAGATTAAACCTCTCCGAGTGCCAGGCTCATGCACTTGCATTGTCTGAATTATGTGAGGATTTTTAATACTTTGCCTGCGAGTCTGTCTGCACATGTCTTATCACAATTGAGATGCAAACCTCCATCCTCTGCCTCTTTGTGAAGGGAAAAGGAATTCTCATTAGGCCAAAATACCATTCTTACCTGTCTGATAAAAGCTTGTAAAAGCCAAAACACAGTGACTTTTGTGAGAATGCTGATGTCCCATGTAGCAGTTTAGCAGCCGTACATATGATGTCACTCCAAACATTGAAGTAAATGACGTCATACATACGACCACCAGGCCACCACCAATATCAACGGGTGAGCTGAACAAAAAAAGAGAAAAAGTCTTCTCTCATCTCAAGGTCTCTGCTCACCTACTGCAATGCTCTCCTCCTCCTGAATCAACACAACACTGCTCAAAAAAAGAAAACATAAAGCAGAAGAGCATAGATTCTTCAGGCATAAAACATTTGGCAGGGATACTCTGCAGGACCTGAACGTCAAGCTTGATGCTGAACAGCAAGGGCAACAGTAAACTTCCATTTCACACTGACACTGACGAATAGTGGACCAAATGTTTCTTTTCTTTTTTTTTTTCTTCACTAGGGACAGGGGGACTGATGAAAGACCTCTATTTTTGTGCAGTGCAAGCGTTACCAAAATCCCAAAATGAACATGTCCCTCCATGTTTAGCCTGTCTGTAACGAGCTGAATATTGTCTCACTTTCCAGAATTTAGAGCCAAGGTGTTGATAACAGCATTTATTATGGAAGCCTCATTAAGCCAATGGTGTGCTGCAATTTGTAAGGCCAGCTGCAAGTCCATCAAAAGGACATTTCAGAGTTTGATTTGTTTGGTTGTAATCAGTGTATTTTTAAGTAACACAACATATAGTGCCCAAATGTGTCACCCCTACATGATTTGTCTTGACTTTGATCTTTGATGGTTGCAACACCCCCATTAAGCTAATTGATGTGATTTTTCAGGGGAGCACACTGTGAATATGACATAAAATCAGATGGTAGGTGCCCCAGATGAAGGTTTCACGTTTGATGGGCAGGTGAGCACAAACCACCACTGCCCTCTCCAACAATCCCAACAACCTGACTGTAAATTCAGGCTATGCCTATGCTTTATGCTTGAATAAACGTGTGGGATTGTGACATATCATGGCAGGTATGTGTAGAACACTTTATGTTGTTACGCTGAATTATGAACGGAACAGAAGAAATAAAATAAAATTTGATGTGGACTTTTATTTTGAAGGGTACACATGAATGCTTAAGGTGTTAAATTTCCAGTTTTTCCTTCATATGTGTTTTGAATCTATTTTTATGGGCAAAGGTGCACATAACTGGTTCGCAGGTAAGCATGCCGAACAAACATCAGAAATGTGTATCTTCCAGTTGTTTCAAAAGGCTCCGTCGCACACGAGGCACCAACTGAACTGGGTTATAGGATGGACAGTGTCGTGATTGAGATCAGTTTGGGTTGACACTAAATAGTTTGCACTGTGAAGTTGTTAAAATCCCGCTGATAGCGGTAATGTCACACTCCTCAGAGGATGAAGACTGCAACGCCTGTCATCGGTCATCAACACACATCTCGTCTAGAGGCGTTTCTTGTCAACACATTTGACCCAATGAAGTAACCTACTGTGAGAGGTGTCCACAAATAAAAAAACAAAAAGACGTTAAGTGGCCATTTTAGTGTTCTGCCACCAACACAGAAACATCAAGCAGAACGGTGAACACACCGAAATGGGCGCAAGATATGGCATTCACATCCACATCCAGCAGAAAAAGCAGATGAAATGTCTAATTTTGCTTTGCATTAATTAAATATAGGTAAAATGTAAGACATCCTATGCATCATCTACATAAAAGAGTAAGGATCAGATATAGAGAAAAGGTGTTAGACACGCACAGGCACATGCAGTCATGAATCACATGTCTTCCCTTTCAGGTCATTCAAGTTTAAAATGAACAAGCTGAGCTAATTATAAACTATAATTATTAATTATAAAGGCAGAGTGAAAATTAATCATGAGATTTTTTTTTTTTTTTTTTTCTGAGAAAATAAAAAACCACTAGACCACAGCATGGCTATTTAATGAGAATGGAATCCTATGTTACAACACACACATTCAGAATACATAATGGAGAAAAAAGCAAATAGGGTAAGTTTACACTACAGCAGTGGTTCTCAAACTGTGGGGCAGGGGGCATAGAGCCACTGCAGGGGGGTGTGAATGACCAGGAAAAAATCATGGAGTGACACTAAGTTGAATGCTTTATGAATGATTTATGTAGGGAGAACAAACAAACAAGAGTTTGCTGATGCTATTGTGCTGTCCTTTATTTCACTAAATTCAGCTTGGATCTTTTTAATTACTTACGTCTTCTATCACTTTTAATGATAGATAAGAGTGGGGCATGAATTTTTTTAAACTTCTGAAGGGGGGCATGAGAAAAAGCATCTTAAAAGTTTGAGAGCCACTGCCTTAAAGCACTCTTTAAATGGAAAAGTGAGAGCTTACCACCAGGACAAACCAAAGGATCCAAAGGGAGCCCACTAACTTCATATCTTCCTCTCACAGGCAAATCTCTAGAGAGCGAAAAGAGAACGACAAGTTACAACGATCAGAAAACAAGTTGTCTACCGTGAAAGTGACTGAACAAACATATGACTCTCTCAAAACAGGATTACAGCCTCTCAGGGGTACAGCAACAGCAATCATTAATCTGAAATGCAAAACACTGCAGCAGAGGTACTGCAGTTTATGACATGCCTCACTTTCCTGCGTGTGTGTGTGTGTGTTTGTTTGTGTCTGAAAGATAGAAAAAGGTGTACCCATCGATTTGTGAAACAACAGCATGGAAGAGTAACGTTATACTATGTGAGCTCAAGGCGCAAGACAAAGCACAAGACAGAGACTGAAATATCTGATGGCCATTAATCATCTTGTGCTGATCCTCCTGCAGGACAGCAGCAGCAGATCTGTCAGTTCAGCAGCAGAGTGAATGTGAGATTAAAATTCACTTCAGGTCTCTTTGCTTTGGCTCGTGTAGTCCCTGTTGGAAGCCCATCACTCCGCTGTTTGAACAGTTAGGACGACCGCCTGGTTGTTCCCTACAACCCGCAGCGGCCCAGGGGAGCAGGCTTTTCAGCAGATAGACATGCATGAGCAAGCCCTATGTAAGTCATTGTGAAAGGTCTGCAGGATTGATAGTATTTGTTTTGGCTTTCAGACGGACACTGATGGTAGTCTACTTAGCATCAGGATGACAAATAAACCTGGAACTCCATCTGCAAAGAATTTAAGGTTAGGAGTGCTGATCTCTGACCAGAGAATCCCTCGCAATTTCCCTCTAATTTATCATTGATGACCTCTCGAAATACAAAACTAACACTGTAATTGATGGTAGATATGAGAGTGATTATTATCATTAATCACAGATATCCTCTGTTCTAAATCTAGTCTCAGGAAGACACTTCTAATTCTCTGTACCAGGCCCAAATATAGACCATCCCTCTGTCTCTCTCGTCTACTAAGCTCTAAGTCGATTGATAGGAAATTAATCAGCAACTATTATAGTTAATTGGTAGAGCAGATTAATGTCTTGCATCTGAACAAGGTAAAATATTTTGTAACATATACTGTATATTTAGTAAAGTATATACATTATATACGGCCTTTACATAGTTGTTGCTAATTTTCTGTTGATAGATGACTCTACAGATTAATCGTTTCAGCTCTGAAAGATTTTAAATTTCAATTTCAGCTCCTAAACCTCATGCCCAGGCTTAATTGGAAACCCAACCCCAATGCCAATCATTGCCTCTATTCAGCTCAATCCTGCACTCTGCTCAATATTTCCAGGATAACAAGAGACTATGCAGTATACCCATGTGGATCCCAAAAACCTCAGTCAAGGACATGGCAACAAACTGCTTTGAAAAGTAGAAGTAGGGCAGGAATGCAGAGAAGCGCACAAAAACACCAAAGACAAAGGGATAACAGAAGATGGAGCAGAGAAAGTATGGATCCCAAAATGGCCTCTGGGAAAAAAAAAGATCTATAAAAGCCATCATCAACAGCCACAGAGCAGAGGATTCACACCAGTCAAATATCAGCTAATCGCCTCTGGGTGAGACTGTGAATTTGCCTGAAAGTGGGATAGTCTGTGAGAGAGAGGCGTTTCTCCAAATCAAAGAGTAGAAACGCATCCGGACAGTTTTGGACACATTTGACATTATATTACAGCTGCTGTCAACGGTGAAACTGGGGTTTCATAGATCTCACTAACTGTGTATTGTTGTGGACAAAAAGAACAGAGGTGCATGCTGAGAGGTGTCAGAACAAAAAAAGGTCATTAGTGAACACTTCAAGGAATGGCCCATTCACTTTGCTGCCCAGTGTTATCTGAGAGGATCGATAAGGTGACGTCTGACGTCTGTACACTAAATATGAAGCCTTCGAAAACCAAAGCGTACAAACGACAAGTTAGGGTTTTCAGGGGGTTTATGTGTTGGACTATCTCTTGGGTGGGCACACTTACTTCCTGGAATTTTGAGGTCACTGTGAGGCCTTTGCTAATATAAGCTAAGTTAAGCAGCTGCTGGTCGTAGCTTCATATTTAGCGTACATAAGCGTGGTGTCAATCTTCACATCTACCTGGGCAAGAAGGTGAATATGCATATATTCCAAAATGTCAAACCACTTTTCAAGCTTTCTGGCTGGCATTAGGTGAGATGATAGCACTTTTCAACGTTGTATCACAGTCTCAGCCCATCAATAATAAATTTGCTCACAGCACATATCTTATCTTAATATCTCGGCTGCACAGGTGACACTTTAGTAAAATTCAACCCTCTGAGCTATATTTGACTTTGGTGGGTGGGCTGTGTCTTCCTGCCTTACACATTAGCTCTTTATACATCTCTGAACATAGTCCCCAGAGCATTTTGTGGTCCATTAGGTCCAATGTGATATAAAGAGTAAGGCTTGGAGCATGTGTAGCTCATTAAAGAGACAGGACCTCCTTCAAAGAAGACACAGAAAAGCACTCAGACAGGATGAGTGAGTTCATAGTTCATGGCGTACTCATACAGCACTCGATGCTCTCCGGGATGCTGTTTGGCATTAAATCTACTGTAGATCAAGTGAAACGATAGTCTGTTAAAACTGGGATTTGAATCTGCTGTTGCGACATTAATTACTGCTTCGATTCTGAAGCACTTTGAAAATAAATTCTTGTGTGGTGACTGCCAGTAAAAACACACACTGGCTGTAAAACAAAGGTTTAAAAGCTGTTTTAGTTTAGAGGCGTTAGTCTTGAATTTGTGCCCTTGAAAAGACATTGGTGTGGTTTGAAAAGCGAGTTCTGTACTTTGCAAAGGCACATGATGAATGTGTAACTGAGTGAAACCAACTTATCTCTCTGTGTGTTCCACCCATCGTCTGTCTTCATTATCTCTGTTCTCTTTGATTGTCAATAACAAATCCTTTTAGAATTCAAGTGTGACACAAAATACATTTGTACTTTTTTTCTTTAAGAATTGTACTTTTCATGGTGGCCTTGGACTTTCTTTGTAATTCCTCAAATCTCTATAAAAATGGAATAAAAGTGATTTTATTCGTATAAGTATTCATGTCCCCTGTCGTCTGTCCTGCTCTTCAGGTGCCCTCTTTTTTCCTCCTCTCCTCCTCAGTTTAGCCTTTCTTCTGCCGCTCTTTTTGTCATCCTTACATCACTCTGACAGCAGCAGACGGAGCCGCACATCTCCTCTCTCTCCTCTTGCAGTGAGCAGCCACAGGCACGGTGACAACACAGATTTGTGCTGACATCACATCAGTAAAGCAGGATGCGGCAGCTCGATTTACCTTCCCCTGACTTTTCACCACTTCAGAGCCCATCGCTCAGTCTGAAGGTAGCAGTCACACGGACGTGATTTGGCGTCCCATTTGTGGGCAGGGACAAATGAGCAAGCTTACAATGCAAGTTCAGGAGGATTAGCTTGACGAATGGATAGATTTTGGACATTACCCACAAGGCTGTCATATAAGTCTTGTCTGAAGAGCAAAATATTTCAGTAATACCAACTACATGACGTATTCAAGCTATATTAAAGGACTCTCTTTACTGCTTACTGCTACTAAGGTTCCAAAGCTCTTCAACAACACATTCCCATTAAGTAATATTTAATGCACAACATGCATGGCCTCTTGACTGTGCACTGATCCCTGTGTGGCCTTCGGTGAATACACTCAATTAAGAAATATTTATATAGAGGCATGATAATGCATCGTGCCACATACTGAATATATACAGATATTATCTGTGTTGAATGCAGTTTTGAAATATTGTGCAGAAAAATACATTAGATTCTTCAAAGGACTGTACGTCTTGCATGTTTTAGACCGAGAAATAATCAGACAATATATAGCACTGATGCATAGAAGTAAGAGATACGAATAGTCCTGCATATGTAGTTTTATATTTATCAAGATATAGGACACTTTCTAGTAAATGATTAGTGGACAAAAACTTAAATGATAAAATAACCGAACAGGAATGTCTGTTTTTAGGCTAATTTAGTACTTGACCTATGAAAATCCTATAGAAATCCAATATTTCCACAAAGCAGCCCTGTTTTAAAAGGAAAGCTATAAACACTGGAACAATGTCTACTACAGTTCACACATTAGTATCACCTCATGTTATATAATGTCATATTGCCCACCCCTAAAATCACATTATGCCTACATTTCTACAGAGACCTCTCTCACTATACATTAGTCATAGTGTGCAGTTGCTGTTAAAACTCTTCCTTTGGTGGAGCAAACACACTGCAGCATCTGGAATCTAAAACGTCGGCCACATCCTTTTAATGGCACGAATTTTCACTTATTGGTTGTTTTCCAAGGTTTGAATTTCTTACTAAAAAGCATGTGAATATATTTCAAAGCACTGAATTAAATGTAATGCTTTTAGCTTGTCGATTTTCATAGCTTGTATACAGTATCAGGATGCACCAACAAGGAGAGTTCTGCGGACATTTTCTACAAGAAACTGGATTACCCTGTGATGGATAATCACATACGTACGTACCAAAAAAATTGTTGAAAGTCCCATAATAGTGAAATAAATGGAAACATGACTTCCTGGAAGTAGGCATCAATCTCAGGACTAAAGTATCCCTCGTATGCTGGTATATGCAGGTTGGTGGTAGTGTGCTGAAACATGCAGTGTTTTAAAAAATGACTCATTACGATTCCATATCCTTCACAGCAGTGAGAGTCTGCAGAAGCTCGCATCAGTCCAAGTTGTGTGAACTGATCAGTCAGTTTTATTACCCTGCTCTGTTTTCAGCACCTCTCGAAATGAGCATGTTTCTACGCCTGAGTCAAGCTCGTGTTGAGGTGAAACAGGTAAAAAGCGATGAAAGCTCGGCAGCTTGACTTTTTTTCGTGTTTTTTGGCTTTATCATCAATCTAAAAATATACCGAATGCCAGTGTCTCCAATTAAGGTAAAAAGAACAAGCTTGGATCGTTCCCTCACATGGTTTTACCTCCCCCTCCTCACTCAAATCCCACTTTTCTCTGCATTCTCATTTCCTCTCTGGCCTCTTTTCACTTCCATATATCTTCTCCTTTAATCTATTTCCCTTCTCACCTTATTTCTCTGTTTCTCTCTCATCTACTCCCCCTCCTCTCCCCCGCTCTGACTCCCTTCTCCTTGCTCTCTCTCCCTTCTTCTTCAATCTCCCCCTTTAAAAGCTCTGCCTTCCTTCCTTCTCCAGTCGCCTCTTTCTCCCCCTTTCCAGCGATACTTTCAAGGCTTTCTCTCTGACTCTCCGGGCAGATACAGCAGATTCATCAAACTAGCACATCCTTTAAACATTAAACAGGTTCCCGTTTTGGTGACACATCATATTTCCAACCAATCTGTCTGTGTTCCATAGGATACACAGAGAACAGACCCAGCCCTATTCCCTGCTCCGTGGTACATATAAGCAAGCAGTCAGACAAGACGCAGAGCTACTAACAGGCTTAAAGAAAAGCAGCACAACAGAAAATCAAAAAATTTACATTTGTTAAGCTTCATGTTGGCTCAAATAAATGGGGACAGTCTTTCAATGGATGTAGATCTTACTGTAAAATGCTGTTGTTACCTGTGAAAATGTTTGATTTAAAGTTTAACCAGCTGGAGGGAAAATGTGTGATGTATGTAAGTCAGGGGCAGGATCCTGTGAGGATGTGTTACAGGTGGTACTTTGTGCAGTTGTTAGGGGCAGATTAAGGAGTCGCTGAGTTACAGCTGTTGTTCCAAAAAACGGGTGTGCCTTTGGCATGGTCCTTCCCCGCCTTCCAGCTCCTGATTCAGCACAGCAATGTGCAACTGTCTGTGCACGCTGTTAATAGAGACTTGGAAAATAATTCATCTGTTTTGCTGTGTCAACTTCTGCAAGTCTCGTTTTGTCCCAATCCAGACAATTTATGATTTGATTTACACATTTTTGTACTTCGCTGGACACTGAATTGCTGCTGCATCTCAGTCTGCACTCTCTTTCCTCTAAGTGCTCAGTCAATTAGTTAGCAATGCCTCAGTACTGGAACAATACAAAGACGCTCACAGTCCATTGGGCAATGTTGTTGTTTGGCTAATGCGTGTGATATGATGAAAATAACTGGATATTCAAGCAATCTATGTTGATTTTCTTTGTTTCTTTCTTTGACTGATCACTGCTGACTGCAGACTGAGTGGCTTATTGGTCAAAACACTTCGGCTGATTGTTTTCTATGATAATGAGTCTTAAGCAAACATTCCAATGATGGCCCTGCTGCGGTGAAGGATTGTTGAAGCCTGATTTGCTGTCTAGCATTTCAAACAGCCCAAAAATATGTGGATGGTTGACCAGTGGAAGACCAAATAGATTATGACAGGCACACTCATCTCCATGATGAGTAAACAACTTAAGATGATCTGAATGCACAAAGCCTTCCTCGTCTGGATTGATTGGACAGTTATCTCCTCCAGCATAATGTAGTTTATCTTCAGGAGGTTAGTGTATTTAATTCCAGCTACATGTTACGCATCCTTAAGCTGTTTCATTCTCACAATTTAAGGTATTGATTACCCTCCAGTAGGTGCACAAAATGTCCGCTGCAGGTCACCAGCTCCAACATCCTTTATTAAAAGCTCTGTTGTCTTGCCTTGAAGAGACATTTAGTGCTGTATCTCGCCCTAAAGGGGCTATATTGCCTTCCAGCATTTGAGCTTAAGCACCTTTCTCAAGTGGCAGGAATATGGTTGGGGGCACTGAAGAAAGGAGCATTGTGTGCTCTAGTTTTCTGGCTGTTCAAAACAAGCCTCCTGTAATAAGAGGACTGCCTGGCTCTGTGTAAACAGTTGATTTATAACTGATCTCTAATGCCATGACATCCCACACACTTCCTCTCCCTGATCAGAGAGAAATTGAAGGGGCAGACAGGGGAGAGACTGGATTGTGAGGGAGGATTAGAAAAGGAAACATGGATAGCAGTGCAACAAGACTCTAGTGGATATCATTTCGTCATAGTCTAGACTTCGTCCAGATACATCAGCTTAATCCAGCACCCATGTTGCTGCTCTAAAGTGTGCTGCCTCCCTTTCATTTTTCTTACAACTGGCATGGATACCTTTCAAGTACTAGAAACATACATCATATGTAAATTGGTGTTATTCACTGTTTGCCAGGCAGACTGATGGGAGCCATCTTACCATTTCCTTCTCTCCACTTCTGACTACATGGAACAGGTTGGAGCCCTCCGAGCCGCTTTTCAACTCCAACAGCTAATAACTCAACTGTGGTTACCAGTCTTGGGTGTGCCCATGCATCTTAGGATAACTGCTGCCTACTGTGAGGTAACATCCCCAAGTCAACATGCTTTTTCCATTTCTGTCACATCCCAAAAAGAGCCAAAGTTGGGCATTACATTTGTTTTAGCAATCTGTCTGGAGCATGTCTGGGAAATTTGTGATTTTTGTTGTTTGGAGCCATTTTGCTGCCACCTGATGAATGTAAGTCCAAATTTCCCTCGTTTTTTAGCTCTATTTTGGTCCCCATCAACCCTAAAGGAAATATCTGGCTCTCGATGTTCCACTATGTTCCACCAGCTAGTCCGTAAATATATCTCTGTCATTTGGTTCTGAACAGCTAGTGTATGGTGGGTTTTAAGGGATTTTTCACTGACAATGGCTGCCTATTGCAAATAAAAATAATGAAATTTGAGCAGCGAGAGTGAACCAAAACAGTGAAATAATGGGCAATAAGACCAAAACCAAAATGAGCTAAAAAACATGTACACAGACACACGAAAAGAAAGAAAACTGAGGGGAACTGCAGAGCTGTGTGATAACTCTCTGTGAGTTCATCACTACAAGCCATCCCTTTCACTTACAAGTAGTCAAATGGTCAATTGTTAGTGCAAAAATATTGTTTATGGCTGCTAAAAACTGAGTTATAACAATAACTGAAGTCAGGAGGTAAAATATCCTCGATTGCCAAAAGCAAACTCCTCCCTGCATTCAATTACATGCTCCATATTCATCCTGGCAGGACCTGCAACCATTATGCTCAGCTTTTTTCGAGTTTCTTCCACTCCTATTTCCCACTTCTCTCTCTCCCTCTCTGTCTGTCTCTCAAGGCTACGGTCACGGTGGTCTTTGAATTAATCTGTGGAGGGACCACCAGGTCTCTAAAGCCAAAAGATTGAGAGTATTTCTCATGTGTCTCAGACCAATTTACAGCTGAACCACCCGACTGCCCAGTCCATCCCACTGTCTGACCAGCTTTAGCTATTTCAGACAACCTCTCTCTGTTCTCTGTAACTTAACTTAAATGTCATGAAGTAATGGTCCTTGTCTGTGAAAAAACATGGTTATGTGCATATAACAGTAAGACGTGTGATCCACCGCCTCGGTGATAATGGGTGTTTCATATGATAAATGGAATGCACTGAAATGACATTTAGAGTCACAGATACGGTTTCCAGCTTTGGAAGCTGAAACCTAAAGGGGCGCTTGTAGCCTCTTGCTCATCTCATCTCATCTCATCTCATCTCATCTCAGGCATTTAGACAGCAGGCAGGGAGACGCTGTCAGGTTGCATTATGGTTGGTTTCTCCTACTTTTTGATACAGAATGCAGTAGTGAGTGTTGTAGGTGTCTCCACTTATGAATCTCAGGGCTGAATGGTAGACAGCATTTAATGGTGTAAGAGCTGATGTTGCTGCATGCCTCGTTTGCCTCGTTTGTTTGTCTTATTTCCCAAAAGAGGAGAGCAGAGGACAGATGGTGAATGACGTGTGACCTTTGCCAGGTTTGGGTTCAGTGTTAGAGAGTGGAGAAAACTCAAAGTCAGAATGAGCTCAAATTCTATAAAACACTGAGAGAATAGTTGAACATTTTTGAGAATATGCGTATCCACTTTGTTGGTGAGGGTTAGATGGGAAGAGCATTACCACCCTCATGCCTGTCCAACGAATGAAATCAGCCTCCCCCGACCATTTCCTGTCTTTATGCTAATTATGCTAACTGGCTGCTGGCTGTAGCTTCACATTTCTCATCTAACTCTCGGCAAGAAAGTGATTTTGTTTATTTCTCAAAACTTCTAAACATTTCTTGAAATTCAATAAATATAAAGGTAATCCAGGAGAGCTGAGATTGCATAGTGAATACTGACTGGAGGGGAATGGAGACTGAATCAGGAGACTCAGGAATTCCCTTTTTTTCCACACGGTCCCCATCCTATTGCAGATATCATAAGGCCTCGTTGGCTTTGCAAGTTGAGCCTTTGTGAAGTCCTTCACTTGAACAAGATCAAAGGTCGTATCCTCACTCAAAGGCACCTCACTGAAGGCATTACTCGATAATAAAGGGGATCAAAGTGCAAAAAGCTGTATGGAAGAGAAGTGGACAACAGGTACTATATGGCTGTGCAGAGCAGCTTGTAGAAGCATTTGCAGAGAAGAGGTGCTACAAATCAAAAATAAAAGATAACCCCCTCTGGCTCAAGGATCGCAATCAGACAGAAAATGGATCCCAGAGGACAAGATCAGAGGCCCTGAGGGCAGAGATCCAACCTGATCCTACTACTCAATCTTAGACTCAAAGAAGACAGTTCAAAAAGCATCAGGCAGAAAGGGCTTATTCGGATGGAAAATGATCGGCACCTACTGGAACAAGTAAAAGCTCTGGGATGTACACGGGGTGAATGGAACAAACATTCTTGACGATAAATCAGGCTAGGTGGGAGGAAATAAAAAAAGAGGATGACAGAAATAGCTCTGTTACAGCAGGCACAGCGAAAGCACATTAGAGACACACAGCACAGTCATTTCAGTTGAAGCACATCAGTCCTGCATGATCCAATAAGACAGCAAAACACACACTGAAAAAATCTGGATACAGTCCTCTCTGTAACTTTTTAAAAATCGCATTTCCATCATAGGAAACTCTTCAGCAGATATGAAAATCATTTCCAAGAAAGGCAGTAAACATATCTCAAAATTGCTACCACACTGCATCACCACACAAAACCTTTACTGCCATGTAAATATCACCATTATTGACATTCTGTGTCTGCAGGGAAAGACTGTGACAGTGACTGAAGGACTGACTGAAGAATAGCTGCAGAGAAAAGTATGCGCAATACAAGTCAGTCAACCCAAAATACTTGAAGAAAAGCTAACTGCCATCATCATGTCTGCAGGTGACTAACACACAGTGGCCTAGTTTCTATTTTCTCAGGCTTAGCACAAAGTAAACTGTATGCAAATGACTTCAGACGGAAGGAGGAGAGGGGAGGAGGAGGAGGAGGAGGGAGCGTTATCGAGCAGTGCGAGTGTGAATGAGAGGGATTAGTCTCTGTCTTTCTTTCTGTATGTGTGTGACCATGTATTCCTCACATTGTGGGGACATAAATCTGTTTACACAGTCACATTGTGGGGACTCGTCTTCCTTATGGGGACAAAACGCAAGTCCCTGTGATGCACGTCATTACATTTTAGTGTGAAGACTTATGGTTATGGTTAGGTCTCAAGGAAATGAATGTAAGTCTATGTTATGTCCCCAAAAATGATGGAAACACAACTCTGTGTGTGTGTGTGTGTGTGTGTGTGTGTGTGTGTGTGTGTGTGTGTGTGTGAGAGAGAGAGAGAGAGAGAGAGAGAGAAATTATGCTCTGCTAAATGTATTACAGGCTGCATTTATGTGCAATTACATGCCAAGTGTTACAACACTTCAAGAAGAGAAATGTACTGTTATGGTGCATAATGCATATGGAGGACACCACGTACAAAATCAAATAAAAGGTCCTTCACAGTGATAAAAACTAAACAGTAAGTAATTTGCAACCGTGGAGAGCTGATTTTTGACTTATTCATAAGAAGCTTTTGCACAGTGTGTGGGAATGCAGCAACTAAACTGCTACACGATCTAAACCACAAGTCCTGATGAAGATCTCTGACTCAAAAAACATCCCTTATCATTTCTACGCTGATGACATGCAGCTGTATTTCTCTCGAGAATGTCGAACACCTGGTGGCCAAAAGTTTTCTCTCTCAAGGAAAGTAAGACGGCGTGCTGTAGCCAGTTTTGTTTGGCCTCAGATCTTCTGAGTAAAATATAAATGCATTTCTCTGTAATACGTCCCATTATAACTCACATTTAAGGGCTCCTTTGACTTCACTCATTGCACAGATTATCTTTAAAACAAAGATGAACCCCTTTCAAGTACGAGACGCATCTCATGGTACGGCGTGCCAAATAAACACAATAACAAATACTTTTGTGGGGTGGTTGTGATAGCATTACATTTCAGCATATATTGCGGTCTGATATAATAATTAAGTCTATAACAGCACATTATGTCCTGCTTCCTGCACAGAACCTTCACAGATGCAAACTGCTGATAGCAGAATAAAGTCAGAATGAGGCTTTGATCGTCGTTGTAGGAACATTAGGAACCCTGGAGGTAAAGGGGGCATTATTCACTCGTCCCTATCACTTTCACACAAACACTCAGAAACACAGACTCCATCTCGCTCTTGCAGTAGACCATGAGTTATTTTTAGCCAAAGAATTATAATATGTGGAAGACCAGAGCAGATCTCTTAAACTGTTCTTCCCTGCGTACGTTCAGAGTAGCACCAACCAGACGTATGCACACACACACACGTGCACAGTCGCATTTCCATCACATTGAGAGACATTACATAGACACATTAATTTCCAGGAGACTTGTCCTCATGATAACCATAACCATTACTCTAGTCTAACTCTAATCTCTCCTTAACACAAGTCTCCACTCTAAAATTTAATGATTTATGTTATGGGGACTTGCATTTTGTCCCCATAAGGAAAGTGAGTCCCCCCAGTGTGAGATTTATGGCTTCTGAACATGAGTAACACACATGCATACACAAATGCACAACTCCAATGACTTCACCGCTTCGAGCCAACTGTCGAGTCAATATAAACACCTCCCATAATTAAACCATTTCAGGGACATATTTCAAACCAAATGTATTTGTCAGAGTGTCATCATCTGACAGGTGAAGCGGAAAAAAAAGTTCACAAACAATGCTGGAAGTTTTCAGAAACTGGAAAAAAAAAAAAAAAAAAATCATCCTTGATTGGAGGCAGCAGATAATGACAGGCTTGAGCGCCGCCGCCTGAGTAAAATTGCCTGGAACGAAAGCAAGCCCACGTTGATAAGGTTCCCAAATAATTAACAGACATGAGCGATTTTTATTGTCCCCGAATAATGGATCTAATTACATCATTGAGGATGGAAAGGATGCAGCTCTCCTACACAAGGATGCACATTTCCTTGCTGAAAACTGATCTGCTCCAGTAGCTTGCTCAAGCTTATTTTATTTTATATTATAAGCTTATAGTATTTTCATATTAATTTGATAGCATTAAATTCTTCAGTCTGGCATGGCTTTGAGTGACACAAGGCAGAATACACCTGAACATTTATTGGCTCCCTGACATGTTGATTACGGGTGCATCATTTTTGACCATTTTCTGAATTATGCCTCTACTGCAGTGTTTGCAATCCTAATTGACAAGTGGCTGCTTCTAAATGTAATGTAGCAGCATAGATGCTTCATCAGAACTGCAACAAAGGGTTGCATAAGAACAATAGCATGCAAAGAGGAACTACAACGTCTGCTTACACTGACTTGACATCAGTGCTGTAAAAATAACTCCAAATGAGAAAATCACTATTCATTTCAGACTCAGTTTCAATATTCTGTCTTTGAATTTTCTGCTCAAGACCATTAATATCAAATAGAAAGTAGGATATCTGTTTAATAGCTTTCCCTCTTTCACTGGATGTGCTGAGCTGCCTGTGCTTTCATTAGGTTGACAAGTTCAAAGTGCTTTATCATAATGCGAGGCCTTATCAGCAGTGGCTGAAGGTATTCACACACACACACACACACATGCACACAAACTGTCACATATTCACAGAGGTGAAGAGAGTCTCCCATTTCCTCTCTGTCTGATACCATTACCATTATCTGTGCCATGCTCATGGCAACAATTTAGAGCCCAGGAAGAGTCTGGCCAGCAAAGTACACTGCAAATTGCCCCTGTATTAACTAATCAGTGGATAGATGTACACTGATGCGCCTGATGTTTTGCACTGTTTCTCTCACAGTCGGCCTCATAATAATCCATTAGAACTATCAAAATTAAGTTTCAGCATGTGCTTGTAGTAAGTGCTTCCACACTGCTTTATGTGCAGAAATGTCACCGCAATTAAAACACGACCGACTGACGAACCATTTGTCCAGTAATTAACTGGAGTGAGATGATGTCACATGTGAATTCTTTCAACTTATGTTATTTTATGGGATATTAGCTGTATAGTGTCTTTTCCCTGAAGTTCTTTTAACTCTTAACGGTTCATTTTCTTTTGAGAGATAACCATCAAACTATTGGTGGTCTCCTTGATGGGGTCATTTTTACTCAGTGTTATGGCTACATACTGATTTAGAACAGAGTATACTCTGTTATTAATTACAAAGAAAGATGTTTAGTCATAAACTTTTCTACTTTTTGTACAATTGAGGAAATAACACATTAATTACTTTGACTGAAGTACAGTTTTTATAAAAGTCTTTATAAAATCAAATGGGAATCAGAGTGTTTCTAACGCTAATAAATATTTGAATAAAATATATAATATTTATTTTTCAAGAAACAAACTATGAGCAGCTGCTGAGATTCAAAAATGTCTGACAACTTTTTAAGATGAAAATAAATAATAATAATCATAAAAATCATAAATTAATGTTGTTCTAATAATTATATCAGCACTTCTGCTTAATGAGTTAAGCACCAATGATAAACCTTTAACCTCTCGTACCAAATTATACACTACTGAATTGTACTTAACTGTGATTTATATGAATTAGAATTGTTTTACTATTGGTTTATAATTAGCGCTAATTATTTCAGCAATTCCCACTGTTGATTTTAAAAGCTATTAATTGTCCCTTAAATTGCAGCTTAAATTTAGCGGTTCTCTTCATAATTAATTACATTAACTTGTCTCCACCTACAGGGGTTGCATTGTGAACCTTTCCAGTATGCTGTATTTAAACTGCCCCCATTGGCCTTTTCGGACATTAAAGCAATTATTATACTGTCATAAGAGAGTTAATATGGTTCCCTTAACTCAAAGCAGACAGTCATAAATCTTTCTAAAACTCTAAGAGAGGAGATTTCACGCAGGCAAACAAAAGAATGAACAGATCCTAATAAAGCTAAATTAATACATACATCACAACTACGGCATCAAAATGTACTAGAAGGGATTGAGACACAGTGTAGTCACTTTTTAAAGGGCTTATAAAACATCTTCACTATACGCACTATAAAAGAAATCATAAGTGCTTTTTATTGTTGTCTTAGTTTGTGATACACATTTATTTATAGTGTAATATAGCTGCAATTCAGACTGTTCAAAATCATTTGGTGTTTTGTGACTTTTACTGCTCTTCCGATTCAACAAAGATAACTCTTCTCAACCCTTTTTCTATAGAGTCACTTTCATGTGTCACTTTGGAGCAACATTTCAAAGTTTGAATTAGCATAAACAGGAAAACATCCCCCTCAAGATCTTCAGAGCCAGTTCAGAGAAAGACGGTGACAGATGGGCTGAGCCGATTCCTGCACTGTCATCTAGGTGACTTACTGTACGCCACCCTCCACCCCCCCGTCTCCATCTGCAGATCATAATTCACATCTTAAAGATAACCTTGCTTTTTCAATTCCAGAGGAATAAAAAATGAGCACATTCTTCCACAGTATGTTCTCAATTATCAGAGGACCCTTTCTCGGGAGGCCTCCACATCTCAACCTTTGCTCTTCTTTCCACATTAAGTATGTTTTTCAAAAGAATTTTAATCTTCTATCCATCACTGAGCTGATCTGGCGGGAAGAAAATGAGAGAAATGAAGGCAGCCGGCATCAGCGTATCCACGAGCACGCAGGCACACGAGCCACGACATCCTTTATCACTGGAGGCTGAAGATTTTTAGATTTTGTGTTTTTCTTTTCTCCAAGTCTGCTTAAATTAATGCTATTAATTGACCAGAATTGAATAATAAAATAGGCCAGTATCAATACATTGCTATCTACTGTGGATCACAATAAACTTCCCATTAGGATACGGCTTTTGTCCTACATTGCCAGCTCCAACTTGCATCAAATGTGCAATTGGAGAGGAAGCACACTGCAGCTGAGGGCTATGGGAAAGCAATTAAAGAAGTATTCTGTCGCTGGACTTCAGCCGAACGGCATTAACTACAATTCCCTTTTGGGCACAGTGTTCCTAGTACGCTCTGTTGGGTCAGGGAGTGGGCTGTGTCTGGGTGCTACAAGCTGTAAACAGACAGAGAGAGAGACAGGCGGAGTGAGAGAAATGGGTGCGCTTATCACGAACTTGCACAGTAGCCAACAGGATAATTAAAATAGTAGCACAAGAGCTTTACAGCCCTTTAATATCATGACCAGACGTTCAAAATGTAGAGAAACTGAAGAGGAGGAAATAAAGGGAATAACGAGAGCGTTAAGGAGAAAAAATGAGCAAACATTACAACAAACATTCAATTAACACTTGGAGCGATAAGAGACTAATTGAGTACAGAGACAATGGGGGAGGAAGCCAGTGACCAAAGAGAAAGGAGTGAAGCAGTAAGTGAGAGCAGAGACTTTTTCAAGAACAGAGCGGTTATGCTACAAATCGCTTTGTCTTTGCACAGCGAGCCCCTGAAGCCTCCTTGTGAAGTCCCCAAAGCTCCCAGAAAGAGTCAGCCCAGACGTTTCTATTGCTCTGCCTGCTCTGCGGTCCGTATTTGCCATGCAAAGAGGGCCCTTTATGATCAACAGAAAGAGTTTTGTTTCAGTATCTCGCTGTAGACTTTGTGGCCTCTCGGACCTGAAACTTGTGTGTGTTGTTCATAACTTTTTGGAAGAATCCTGTGTAGTAGATCAAGGAGAAGAAGAGGTAGAGTAGTGTAAAATAATAACCAAGATCATAGGCATCATTGCTGAGGCTGAAAAAGCGGCGTTTGAAGTTTCACAGACATTATGAATAAAGTATTTGTGCAAATAACACTCCTGTGACAACAAATGGTAAAGAAATAAATAGTAACATCTTTCAACAGCGTCACGGTAGCAGCCGACCTGAAAATGCACAGTCAAATTTCCAGAGGAAAACAAAGAGACCAGCCGAGAAAAAGAAACTGAATGTGTTAGAGAGAGAGAAAGAAATTATTGACCGCAATCTCCAATGTCAGCATATCGGCTTTCCTTGGGTGCCACCAATCAATCACGGAAAACTTTAATTGGGGGCGATTACACCCGGTATTACAGCCGACCCCGTGAGTCACAGAGAGACTTGAAGTACGAGCCAAAATGAGGATGAAAAAGAGCCAAACGGCAAAGGAAATCAATGAGTGGTCTGGTAGGCTGGGGATATTGTAATAAGTCAGAATTAACAATGTCTCACAGCACACAGAGCTGCCCTTGGAGGGGAAAAGTAAGCTACTTTAATTACTGCCAACCGCATCAGGCTTTGCTTTCAAGCTCCCTGAGAGTTCAATGTTGAACAGCGGGGGTCTTTTAGAGGGCCCTGATGTGCCATTCATGCTCTCGCAAGATATTTCTTTGAGCCTCAAAGCGATTTCTGAATCATCCACTGTCTTGTGTCCAAAATGGCTGGATGTTATTTCACTGTCAAAACTTTTTGTCAAGGTGTGCCTCTTGGAATCGTTTGACATCAGAGCAATACGTCTGTCCGCTTTGAGGGTAATGTGAAGCTGGAGCAGGCAGCTTGTTAGCTTTGCATAAAGATTGGAAACCAGGGGAAACAGCTAGCCTGGTTCTGTTCAGAGAAAACTAAATTTGCCTGCTAGCGTGTCTGAAGCTCTTTTAAATGCACCAGGCTATTTCTTGATTGGGAACAGTGATTGCCTTGAGTCTCTGCTGGTCACCAGAAAAAGCTTTAGAGTGACTAGCAAGTGAACGGACAACGGCAGGCTTGCTGTTGTCTTTATGTTAAGATAAGCTAAGCTAAATATGTAGCTCCAGCTGCATGGGTGTGATGTGATCATAACGTATTTCCCAAAAAGCTATTTCTTCGTCCTTTCCACGCTTTCTTTGAGTCCACATTGTGCAACTTCTCCTTGATAAAAAAAACCACAACCGATGCCTTTGTCTTGACAGACTGAAGGCACGCACACAGACAGATGCATCAGTGCTGAGAGCCAAATCTAAATGTCAGTGTTTATGAAAAAAAAAGGAAAAGGACAAGCATATCTGGAGTGATAATCAGGACACCTGGCTGGTACACTGCAGGGAAGATTGGAGGTGCGCACAGACGGAAAGGCAGGGAGGGAAATTAAGGACCTTGAATTTTCAACCACACCAACTTTAAACATTGAAAAAAGAGCATTTATTTTGACTCTTAAAAAGGATCTTTTCAAGCCATCAGTCCCACCATCTGTGTCAGTGACCCTGAATTATGCGCACACTGTCACTGTGTGTCCCCAAGCGACAGAAGACTATCAGGGGTTGACACATTGGCACGGAACATCCCCAGGAAGTGTTTTCTAACCAAACACAGGAAGGAGAGGGTGAAAAAGATTCAGAGCCAAGGCAGGAGGATGGAAGGAAGAGAGAGATGGACCAAATTCACAGGAAAGACTGAGAATGCAATTAACTGTGAAGGACAAAGAGTGACAGGACAGAGCAGCAACAGAGGACGGACGAGAAGAGAGGAGAAGACAGACAAGAGACAGAGACAATTCAATCAAATGCGAGGACCGAAGGCCGGTGTGTCAGTCTTGCCTCTGATGAACCCAAGATAAAAAAGAACAAAGAATTGAGACGGGAGAAGCAGGAGGTGAGGACACTCTGAGATGAAATGAGA